>NC_067473.1:72429251-72767018 GCF_947179515.1 Apodemus sylvaticus | reverse complement strand
AGAGCCGGCCATCCATCACCCGGGAAAGAAAGCAACCACACCAGGCTGTAGGCAGTTGAGTGTCTTGCCTTGTCCGCTGATCAGAGCACGGGCGGACTGGGGGGAGGGGGGGTTCTAGCGATGAGAGAGGCATGAGCAGGCACACAGGAGCAGTAAGAAGGCGTCCTGGGCCAAAGGTCCCGGGGCCCTGCTTCTCCAGGATACACCCACCACGGCGGAGAGCAAGGGTGGGCCGGTGGGCCTTTGGGCCGGTGGGCCGGGGTGCAGGTGGGCCGGGGTGCAGGTGGGCGGGTTCCAGGAGGCTCCATTGCCCACCACTTGCAGGTCTTCCTGCAAGGCTAGCACGGGCAGACCCAGCCCGCACGGGGCGTGGGGGTCCCTAGTGTGGGGGACTCTGAGTGGGTCAAAGGGTAGGGGCCGGCTCCTGGCCCTGGAGACCGGCTGTGGTCAGGGCGGGGTTGGGGCCTGAGGCCCAGGCCTTCCCGAAAGGGCAGAGAGGAAAAGCAGAGCTGTGGGTGTTGGAGGAGCACTGGGTTGGAGGACTGGGTGCTCCCGCTGAGCCTCCCCTCCGGGCTCGCTGGAGGAGGAGTGGAGAACTGTGAGCGAGGGCTTGAGCTCCGGGAAGGCGGTAACGGGGGGCGGGGGGCGGGGGGCGGGGGGCTGGGGGCTGGGGGCCGGTGGAGACGAAGGGCAGCGAGCGCTCAGAGTTGGCGGGTTTGGCCTCGCTGTCGTGGGTCATTCGCCAGCGAGGAAGGGCCAAGCTCGCCGAGCAGCCGGCAGCAGTCTTGCAGCTTTTTCTGAGCGCTCCCCGAGAGGGTTGTGTGCGTGCCAAGTGGGGTCCGGACGGACGGCGACAGGGCAGGAGCAAGAGGAGCATCTCGGAGCAGAGAGAGGCGCTCGCGGCTCCCGGCTCGAGGCTCGAGGCTCGAGGCCGGCTGCTGAGCGAGCGAGCGAGCAGGCGGCGGGCGTCCGGGGCGCGGCGGTGGCGGCAAGTGTCGGCCGCCAGTGGGTGGTCCGGGACGCGGGGTGTCAGTTCCCATGGCGACCGCTAGGGGTCGGGCGCGCGCCGGCGCACCGGGCGAGGCAGGCGGTGAGTGATCGAGTGAGCGAGCAAGCGAGCGAGGAAGCGGTGAAGAGAGAAGTTGATTGTTTGAAGTGGTGTGGGTCGGTAGGGAGTGTATAAGTTTGTGTTGAGTGAGAGTGTGAGTGTTAGTGTTTTTCTGTAGTGTGTGTGTGGTGTGTGCCTGCGTTGTGAGTGTGTGTTTTTTGAGTAGATGTTAGGCGCTGTGCGCTGTGCAAGGTTCGGGCGAGAAGGCTGGAGCGTGCCGGTTCGTGTGTCGTCATGGTTGGTGAGGTTGGAATATGTTTGTTTCGCAGCAGTCCGTCGCCGGTTGTGGTGGCGCACGCCGGTAGGATTTGCTGAAGGAGGCAGAGGCAGGAGGATCACGAGTTCGAGGCCAGCCTGGGCTACACATTTTTTTTTCCTCTCCCTTACTCTCTTCCCACTTCACACACGCGCACACGCACAAATACATTAACAGTTTTCATTTACACGCTCACTAACACAACACAACGCTCCCTCCAACCTTGCCTTCTCGCCCTTACCTTCCAGCATTGATACACTAACTTCAACAACTTCATACAATGGCAGCTCACATCCTCTTGACACAACAGCACAAACAGCAACAAGACTCACACCCAGTCTAGAGCAACACACGGCGATTCACCTACTTTGCAAAAACAATACATTCTGACAAGCTTTCCATACTCGGATCAACTCTGGGCCTTCTCTGCTTGCTTCCCTGCTGCTTCATGCATGCCTGGATGCCTGGATGCCTGGATGCCTGGATGCCTGGATGCCTGGATGCCTGGATGCCTGGATGCCTGGCTTGCTTGCTGAGCTTCCTTCAAGACCAAGACATCTTCACCTGACCTCTCTGGTTCTTTTTGCCCATTAGACTGTCAAGAGACATTCATTGCCAGTGCTGACATGCTCTGATCAGGAGGAAGAAGCCAGTTGTGTGTCTGAGCTTCTGCACTAGCCTTGCCCAGCACTGCTTCCCTTGCTGGGTGTTCCTGCACTGCATGGCCTGGAGGATTCTGGGCAGTTGTCAGCTTGGGCTGGGGTCTGTGGGGTGTGGCCATTACCCAGCCCAAGCTGCTACTGCTGTTGCTGCTGCTGCTGCTGCTGCTGCTGCTGCTGCTGCTGCTGCTACTTCTACTTCTGTTGCCGCTGGTGATGGTGCTGGATGCGGGTGTGGTGTGGGCGGGTGGGTAGAGATGAGTGGGTGGATGAATGATGAGTAGATGGAAGGCCCAAAGGAGGAGGCCTGGGCAGAAGGGAGGCCAGAGTCCTAAGGCCGGTCTGGGTCTGTAGAGGGCCTGAGGCCTGAGGTCTTTGGGCCTCCAGGTAAGCACTTGGAAGTCCTGGAACCTTAAACACCACCCCCGCACCCCCCTGCACAGGGTCGTCTCTTCCTGGGAAGGGATGTCGGCCTGTTCTCTGCCCAGGAGGCTCGGGACGGATGTAGTTCCTAGCCCGGTGAGTGGCCGGTGAGTGCGATCTGAAGGGCCTGACCACACTTGGATCCTCCCTAGGCACCCCCTCACCCCAGCCACAACCTCACTATGAAGCTGGTCTCAGGCTCTCCCTCCCAAGGCCTTCTTTCCCTTGAACACTGTTTCTCAGTCAGTAGAATGAATCCCTCCTCCTACATGGAGATGTCACACGTTGTACTGGCTGGTTTTGTGTGTCAACTTGACACAGGCTGGGGTCATCACAGAGAAAGGAGCTTCAGTTGGGGTAGCGCCACAACTGGGAAGACCCAGCTGTGGGGCATTTTCTCAATTAGTGCTCAAGGGGGGGAGGGCCCCTTGTGGGTGGTCCCATCTCTGGGCTGGTATCCTTGGGTTCGACAAGAGAGCAGGCTGAGCAAGCCAGGGGAAGCAAGCCAGTAAGAAACATGCCCTCCACGGCCTTCACATCAGCTCCTGCATCCTGACCTGCTTGAGGTCCAGTCCTGACTTCCTTTGGTGATGAACAGCTGTGTGGAAGTGTAAGCAGAATAAACCCTTTCCTCCCCAACGTGCTTCTTGGCCATGATGTTTGTGCGGGAATAGAAACCCTGACTAACACACACACACACACACACACACACACACACACACACACACACACTCATACTGGCCACATGGCGCAGAACCCAGGTGGCTTCTGTGCCACCTTATGTACAGGGCCCAGCCATACCTGACTCCCCGGGGCCCGTTTGTCCATCTCAAACCTTCTCCCTAGCCCGGTGGCTCTCAGGGACCTTCCAAATGCTGTGACCTCGTGTTGTGGTAACGACGACTGACCTGAAGCCAATTTACTCCCTCTTTCCTAAGTGTTGTAACTTTGCCACTGCTCCGATCGGTCACGCACATATCCCTCTTTTCCGTTGGCCGTTGGTGGCCCCGGTGAAAGGATCCTTCCACCCACACGAGGGGTCTGGAACCACGGGTGGAGGACTGCTGCCCTAGGCCCTTGAGCATTGCCTCTCGGCTAAAGGGACCCATCTTTATCAACGAGGTCATATATGGCACTTTGCAAAGAGCTTCGATGCAAACACGTCTTAAGCATCGGGATACACACGGGACTGGGTGACTGACCATCAGGAGGCACTTCCTCATACTTTTGCTGTGCACCATTATGCCTGAAAGAGATGGCCCGGCAGTCAGGACCAAGAAGCTTGGAACCAACCCCGGCTCCTGATCCCATGGAAGCGCATTTCCTCTATTGCCTTTCTCGGCTCCTTACTCTGCGCCCCCTGGAGCTTGCAGAGATCGCCCCAACCCGCCATGCCCCACCCATGCACCCCCCCAACCCCAATCTCAACCCTTCAACCACTCCACCAGCCACCCGGAACTCTCACCTCTCTGGACCCAGTCAACTCTGCCTTTACCGGCTGTCGGAGGCCAGCTTGGACCCCACAGGGTTAACTGAGGAAGGCTGAGTGTGGAATTGCCTGGAGTCTGGAGGGGAGGGGGGTGGGGATGGCAACTGCTCTACACTTTTCTCTGACAAAATAAAGTTTCATTTATTAAAGGGGAGCACTCTCTGTGCCCGGGGGAGCGTACATGAGCCCCCCAAAAGGGAAGGAGTAAAAGGAGGAGGGAGCAGTCACACACACTCGAGTGAAAGCATTCTCTCTCTCTCTCTCTCTCTCTCTCTCTCTCTCTCTCTCTCTCCTCTGTCTCTGTCTCTGTCTCTCTCTGTCTCTGTCTCTCTCTGTCTCTGTACACATTTGGTGGGTGGAGCAAAATCTCAGGAGCTGGCTCCAAGAAGATTATTTTGTCTCTCAGCCTTTTTATACCACCTGAGACAGCAGCACGCTCTCCGTGTATGAAAAAGTTGACCTCCTCGCCACAAGTCATCACGTAGTCTCTAAAATCTATCACCACAGAAACATACTCTTTGAACACCTGAAGAAAATCACTACACAGAAGGAAATTCCACCGGGATTATTGATTGCATAGTTTTGACACTCAAACACAACCAAACATTTCCCATCCGTCATTCTCTCCACAAGTCGGAATTAACTCCAAAGCCATAATTCTCTTATAACGGATGAATAAAGTTTAAGCCAGCGGCTCCTATTTTAAGAAGTTTTGTTTTGTTTTGTTTTGTTTGTTTTGTTTTTCTGGTCTTAGCTGCTGACAATTTGTAGTCAGCAGGAGACAGATGATCGTCTGTCCTGCGGTCTTTTCTTTTGTGGAAGTCTTGTTGTTCAGGTCCTCTGGCTAATCACCCATCCTCTATCCCGACACTGGACACTCGAGTGGTAGAAGGATTTACTCTTTCTTCCTAGGCGCGTCTCTTCGCGCTGCACGCCGACTCCTACGGGCCACAGGCTTTAGATCATAAGATTCAGGAAGTCAGGCACAACCTTGAACCTATGGATGTTCTCTTTGAGCACGAACTTGTTGTCCCAGGCCTAATTTTCTTGCTGCTCCGGTTATGTGCTCATGAGGCCAGAAAGCTCACTGTATTCCTTCTCTCGAGGATGCAGCTCGTGCTGTTCTGTGAGGAAGGGGCACCTTCTAGTCTTGATCGCGACTTTAGGCTTTCTGTCAACTACCCTAACTTCTCCCAAATTATTTAGGTCCAACTAACTTCCTAAGCGACTTAGACCAAATCGGGCATTGCATCAGATCACGAATTCATCTTGTAAAGTACATCAGTATCTCAAAAGACGATCGGATCATCGTCCGTGCTGATCCGCAGGACTGTGGCCCAACAGAGCCGGCCATCCATCACCCGGGAAAGAAAGCAACCACACCAGGCTGTAGGCAGTGAGTGTCTTGCCTTGTCCGCTGATCAGAGCACGGGCGGACTGGGGGGAGGGAGGGGTTCTAGCGATGAGAGAGGCATGAGCAGGCACACAGGAGCAGTAAGAAGGCGTCCTGGGCCAAAGGTCCCGGGGCCCTGCTTCTCCAGGATACACCCACCACGGCGGAGAGCAAGGGTGGGCCGGTGGGCCTTTGGGCCGGTGGGCCGGGGTGCAGGTGGGCCGGGGTGCAGGTGGGCGGGTTCCAGGAGGCTCCATTGCCCACCACTTGCAGGTCTTCCTGCAAGGCTAGCACGGGCAGACCCAGCCCGCACGGGGCGTGGGGGTCCCTAGTGTGGGGGACTCTGAGTGGGTCAAAGGGTAGGGGCCGGCTCCTGGCCCTGGAGACCGGCTGTGGTCAGGGCGGGGTTGGGGCTTGAGGCCCAGGCCTTCCCGAAAGGGCAGAGAGGAAAAGCAGAGCTGTGGGTGTTGGAGGAGCACTGGGTTAGAGGACTGGGTGCTCCCGCTGAGCCTCCCCTCCGGGCTCGCTGGAGGAGGAGTGGAGAACTGTGAGCGAGGGCTTGAGCTCCGGGAAGGCGGTAACGGGGGGCGGGGGGCGGGGGGCGGGGGGCTGGGGGCTGGGGGCCGGTGGAGACGAAGGGCAGCGAGCGCTCAGAGTTGGCGGGTTTGGCCTCGCTGTCGTGGGTCATTCGCCAGCGAGGAAGGGCCAAGCTCGCCGAGCAGCCGGCAGCAGTCTTGCAGCTTTTTCTGAGCGCTCCCCGAGAGGGTTGTGTGCGTGCCAAGTGGGGTCCGGACGGCGACAGGGCAGGAGCAAGAGGAGCATCTCGGAGCAGAGAGAGGCGCTCGCGGCTCCCGGCTCGAGGCTCGAGGCTCGAGGCCGGCTGCTGAGCGAGCGAGCGAGCAGGCGGCGGGCGTCCGGGGCGCGGCGGTGGCGGCAAGTGTCGGCCGCCAGTGGGTGGTCCGGGACGCGGGGTGTCAGTTCCCATGGCGACCGCTAGGGGTCGGGCGCGCGCCGGCGCACCGGGCGAGGCAGGCGGTGAGTGATCGAGTGAGCGAGCAAGCGAGCGAGGAAGCGGTGAAGAGAGAAGTTGATTGTTTGAAGTGGTGTGGGTCGGTAGGGAGTGTATAAGTTTGTGTTGAGTGAGAGTGTGAGTGTTAGTGTTTTTCTGTAGTGTGTGTGTGGTGTGTGCCTGCGTTGTGAGTGTGTGTTTTTTGAGTAGATGTTAGGCGCTGTGCGCTGTGCAAGGTTCGGGCGAGAAGGCTGGAGCGTGCCGGTTCGTGTGTCGTCATGGTTGGTGAGGTTGGAATATGTTTGTTTCGCAGCAGTCCGTCGCCGGTTGTGGTGGCGCACGCCGGTAGGATTTGCTGAAGGAGGCAGAGGCAGGAGGATCACGAGTTCGAGGCCAGCCTGGGCTACACATTTTTTTTCCTCTCCCTTACTCTCTTCCCACTTCACACACGCGCACACGCACAAATACATTAACAGTTTTCATTTACACGCTCACTAACACAACACAACGCTCCCTCCAACCTTGCCTTCTCGCCCTTACCTTCCAGCATTGATACACTAACTTCAACAACTTCATACAATGGCAGCTCACATCCTCTTGACACAACAGCACAAACAGCAACAAGACTCACACCCAGTCTAGAGCAACACACGGCGATTCACCTACTTTGCAAAAACAATACATTCTGACAAGCTTTCCATACTCGGATCAACTCTGGGCCTTCTCTGCTTGCTTCCCTGCTGCTTCATGCATGCCTGGATGCCTGGATGCCTGGATGCCTGGATGCCTGGATGCCTGGATGCCTGGATGCCTGGATGCCTGGCTTGCTTGCTGAGCTTCCTTCAAGACCAAGACATCTTCACCTGACCTCTCTGGTTCTTTTTGCCCATTAGACTGTCAAGAGACATTCATTGCCAGTGCTGACATGCTCTGATCAGGAGGAAGAAGCCAGTTGTGTGTCTGAGCTTCTGCACTAGCCTTGCCCAGCACTGCTTCCCTTGCTGGGTGTTCCTGCACTGCATGGCCTGGAGGATTCTGGGCAGTTGTCAGCTTGGGCTGGGGTCTGTGGGGTGTGGCCATTACCCAGCCCAAGCTGCTACTGCTGTTGCTGCTGCTGCTGCTGCTGCTGCTGCTGCTGCTGCTGCTGCTACTTCTACTTCTGTTGCCGCTGGTGATGGTGCTGGATGCGGGTGTGGTGTGGGCGGGTGGGTAGAGATGAGTGGGTGGATGAATGATGAGTAGATGGAAGGCCCAAAGGAGGAGGCCTGGGCAGAAGGGAGGCCAGAGTCCTAAGGCCGGTCTGGGTCTGTAGAGGGCCTGAGGCCTGAGGTCTTTGGGCCTCCAGGTAAGCACTTGGAAGTCCTGGAACCTTAAACACCACCCCCGCACCCCCCTGCACAGGGTCGTCTCTTCCTGGGAAGGGATGTCGGCCTGTTCTCTGCCCAGGAGGCTCGGGACGGATGTAGTTCCTAGCCCGGTGAGTGGCCGGTGAGTGCGATCTGAAGGGCCTGACCACACTTGGATCCTCCCTAGGCACCCCCTCACCCCAGCCACAACCTCACTATGAAGCTGGTCTCAGGCTCTCCCTCCCAAGGCCTTCTTTCCCTTGAACACTGTTTCTCAGTCAGTAGAATGAATCCCTCCTCCTACATGGAGATGTCACACGTTGTACTGGCTGGTTTTGTGTGTCAACTTGACACAGGCTGGGGTCATCACAGAGAAAGGAGCTTCAGTTGGGGTAGCGCCACAACTGGGAAGACCCAGCTGTGGGGCATTTTCTCAATTAGTGCTCAAGGGGGGGAGGGCCCCTTGTGGGTGGTCCCATCTCTGGGCTGGTATCCTTGGGTTCGACAAGAGAGCAGGCTGAGCAAGCCAGGGGAAGCAAGCCAGTAAGAAACATGCCCTCCACGGCCTTCACATCAGCTCCTGCATCCTGACCTGCTTGAGGTCCAGTCCTGACTTCCTTTGGTGATGAACAGCTGTGTGGAAGTGTAAGCAGAATAAACCCTTTCCTCCCCAACGTGCTTCTTGGCCATGATGTTTGTGCGGGAATAGAAACCCTGACTACACACACACACACACACACACACACACACACACACACACACACACTCATACTGGCCACATGGCGCAGAACCCAGGTGGCTTCTGTGCCACCTTATGTACAGGGCCCAGCCATACCTGACTCCCCGGGGCCCGTTTGTCCATCTCAAACCTTCTCCCTAGCCCGGTGGCTCTCAGGGACCTTCCAAATGCTGTGACCTCGTGTTGTGGTAACGACGACTGACCTGAAGCCAATTTACTCCCTCTTTCCTAAGTGTTGTAACTTTGCCACTGCTCCGATCGGTCACGCACATATCCCTCTTTTCCGTTGGCCGTTGGTGGCCCCGGTGAAAGGATCCTTCCACCCACACGAGGGGTCTGGAACCACGGGTGGAGGACTGCTGCCCTAGGCCCTTGAGCATTGCCTCTCGGCTAAAGGGACCCATCTTTATCAACGAGGTCATATATGGCACTTTGCAAAGAGCTTCGATGCAAACACGTCTTAAGCATCGGGATACACACGGGACTGGGTGACTGACCATCAGGAGGCACTTCCTCATACTTTTGCTGTGCACCATTATGCCTGAAAGAGATGGCCCGGCAGTCAGGACCAAGAAGCTTGGAACCAACCCCGGCTCCTGATCCCATGGAAGCGCATTTCCTCTATTGCCTTTCTCGGCTCCTTACTCTGCGCCCCCTGGAGCTTGCAGAGATCGCCCCAACCCGCCATGCCCCACCCATGCACCCCCCCAACCCCAATCTCAACCCTTCAACCACTCCACCAGCCACCCGGAACTCTCACCTCTCTGGACCCAGTCAACTCTGCCTTTACCGGCTGTCGGAGGCCAGCTTGGACCCCACAGGGTTAACTGAGGAAGGCTGAGTGTGGAATTGCCTGGAGTCTGGAGGGGAGGGGGGTGGGGATGGCAACTGCTCTACACTTTTCTCTGACAAAATAAAGTTTCATTTATTAAAGGGGAGCACTCTCTGTGCCCGGGGGAGCGTACATGAGCCCCCCAAAAGGGAAGGAGTAAAAGGAGGAGGGAGCAGTCACACACACTCGAGTGAAAGCATTCTCTCTCTCTCTCTCTCTCTCTCTCTCTCTCTCTCTGTCTCTCTCTGTCTCTGTCTCTCTCTGTCTCTGTCTCTCTCTGTCTCTGTACACATTTGGTGGGTGGAGCAAAATCTCAGGAGCTGGCTCCAAGAAGATTATTTTGTCTCTCAGCCTTTTTATACCACCTGAGACAGCAGCACGCTCTCCGTGTATGAAAAAGTTGACCTCCTCGCCACAAGTCATCACGTAGTCTCTAAAATCTATCACCACAGAAACATACTCTTTGAACACCTGAAGAAAATCACTACACAGAAGGAAATTCCACCGGGATTATTGATTGCATAGTTTTGACACTCAAACACAACCAAACATTTCCCATCCGTCATTCTCTCCACAAGTCGGAATTAACTCCAAAGCCATAATTCTCTTATAACGGATGAATAAAGTTTAAGCCAGCGGCTCCTATTTTAAGAAGTTTTGTTTTGTTTTGTTTTGTTTGTTTTGTTTTTCTGGTCTTAGCTGCTGACAATTTGTAGTCAGCAGGAGACAGATGATCGTCTGTCCTGCGGTCTTTTCTTTTGTGGAAGTCTTGTTGTTCAGGTCCTCTGGCTAATCACCCATCCTCTATCCCGACACTGGACACTCGAGTGGTAGAAGGATTTACTCTTTCTTCCTAGGCGCGTCTCTTCGCGCTGCACGCCGACTCCTACGGGCCACAGGCTTTAGATCATAAGATTCAGGAAGTCAGGCACAACCTTGAACCTATGGATGTTCTCTTTGAGCACGAACTTGTTGTCCCAGGCCTAATTTTCTTGCTGCTCCGGTTATGTGCTCATGAGGCCAGAAAGCTCACTGTATTCCTTCTCTCGAGGATGCAGCTCGTGCTGTTCTGTGAGGAAGGGGCACCTTCTAGTCTTGATCGCGACTTTAGGCTTTCTGTCAACTACCCTAACTTCTCCCAAATTATTTAGGTCCAACTAACTTCCTAAGCGACTTAGACCAAATCGGGCATTGCATCAGATCACGAATTCATCTTGTAAAGTACATCAGTATCTCAAAAGACGATCGGATCATCGTCCGTGCTGATCCGCAGGACTGTGGCCCAACAGAGCCGGCCATCCATCACCCGGGAAAGAAAGCAACCACACCAGGCTGTAGGCAGTGAGTGTCTTGCCTTGTCCGCTGATCAGAGCACGGGCGGACTGGGGGGAGGGAGGGGTTCTAGCGATGAGAGAGGCATGAGCAGGCACACAGGAGCAGTAAGAAGGCGTCCTGGGCCAAAGGTCCCGGGGCCCTGCTTCTCCAGGATACACCCACCACGGCGGAGAGCAAGGGTGGGCCGGTGGGCCTTTGGGCCGGTGGGCCGGGGTGCAGGTGGGCCGGGGTGCAGGTGGGCGGGTTCCAGGAGGCTCCATTGCCCACCACTTGCAGGTCTTCCTGCAAGGCTAGCACGGGCAGACCCAGCCCGCACGGGGCGTGGGGGTCCCTAGTGTGGGGGACTCTGAGTGGGTCAAAGGGTAGGGGCCGGCTCCTGGCCCTGGAGACCGGCTGTGGTCAGGGCGGGGTTGGGGCTTGAGGCCCAGGCCTTCCCGAAAGGGCAGAGAGGAAAAGCAGAGCTGTGGGTGTTGGAGGAGCACTGGGTTAGAGGACTGGGTGCTCCCGCTGAGCCTCCCCTCCGGGCTCGCTGGAGGAGGAGTGGAGAACTGTGAGCGAGGGCTTGAGCTCCGGGAAGGCGGTAACGGGGGGCGGGGGGCGGGGGGCGGGGGGCGGGGGGCTGGGGGCTGGGGGCCGGTGGAGACGAAGGGCAGCGAGCGCTCAGAGTTGGCGGGTTTGGCCTCGCTGTCGTGGGTCATTCGCCAGCGAGGAAGGGCCAAGCTCGCCGAGCAGCCGGCAGCAGTCTTGCAGCTTTTTCTGAGCGCTCCCCGAGAGGGTTGTGTGCGTGCCAAGTGGGGTCCGGACGGCGACAGGGCAGGAGCAAGAGGAGCATCTCGGAGCAGAGAGAGGCGCTCGCGGCTCCCGGCTCGAGGCTCGAGGCTCGAGGCCGGCTGCTGAGCGAGCGAGCGAGCAGGCGGCGGGCGTCCGGGGCGCGGCGGTGGCGGCAAGTGTCGGCCGCCAGTGGGTGGTCCGGGACGCGGGGTGTCAGTTCCCATGGCGACCGCTAGGGGTCGGGCGCGCGCCGGCGCACCGGGCGAGGCAGGCGGTGAGTGATCGAGTGAGCGAGCAAGCGAGCGAGGAAGCGGTGAAGAGAGAAGTTGATTGTTTGAAGTGGTGTGGGTCGGTAGGGAGTGTATAAGTTTGTGTTGAGTGAGAGTGTGAGTGTTAGTGTTTTTCTGTAGTGTGTGTGTGGTGTGTGCCTGCGTTGTGAGTGTGTGTTTTTTGAGTAGATGTTAGGCGCTGTGCGCTGTGCAAGGTTCGGGCGAGAAGGCTGGAGCGTGCCGGTTCGTGTGTCGTCATGGTTGGTGAGGTTGGAATATGTTTGTTTCGCAGCAGTCCGTCGCCGGTTGTGGTGGCGCACGCCGGTAGGATTTGCTGAAGGAGGCAGAGGCAGGAGGATCACGAGTTCGAGGCCAGCCTGGGCTACACATTTTTTTTTCCTCTCCCTTACTCTCTTCCCACTTCACACACGCGCACACGCACAAATACATTAACAGTTTTCATTTACACGCTCACTAACACAACACAACGCTCCCTCCAACCTTGCCTTCTCGCCCTTACCTTCCAGCATTGATACACTAACTTCAACAACTTCATACAATGGCAGCTCACATCCTCTTGACACAACAGCACAAACAGCAACAAGACTCACACCCAGTCTAGAGCAACACACGGCGATTCACCTACTTTGCAAAAACAATACATTCTGACAAGCTTTCCATACTCGGATCAACTCTGGGCCTTCTCTGCTTGCTTCCCTGCTGCTTCATGCATGCCTGGATGCCTGGATGCCTGGATGCCTGGATGCCTGGATGCCTGGATGCCTGGATGCCTGGATGCCTGGCTTGCTTGCTGAGCTTCCTTCAAGACCAAGACATCTTCACCTGACCTCTCTGGTTCTTTTTGCCCATTAGACTGTCAAGAGACATTCATTGCCAGTGCTGACATGCTCTGATCAGGAGGAAGAAGCCAGTTGTGTGTCTGAGCTTCTGCACTAGCCTTGCCCAGCACTGCTTCCCTTGCTGGGTGTTCCTGCACTGCATGGCCTGGAGGATTCTGGGCAGTTGTCAGCTTGGGCTGGGGTCTGTGGGGTGTGGCCATTACCCAGCCCAAGCTGCTACTGCTGTTGCTGCTGCTGCTGCTGCTGCTGCTGCTGCTGCTGCTGCTGCTACTTCTACTTCTGTTGCCGCTGGTGATGGTGCTGGATGCGGGTGTGGTGTGGGCGGGTGGGTAGAGATGAGTGGGTGGATGAATGATGAGTAGATGGAAGGCCCAAAGGAGGAGGCCTGGGCAGAAGGGAGGCCAGAGTCCTAAGGCCGGTCTGGGTCTGTAGAGGGCCTGAGGCCTGAGGTCTTTGGGCCTCCAGGTAAGCACTTGGAAGTCCTGGAACCTTAAACACCACCCCCGCACCCCCCTGCACAGGGTCGTCTCTTCCTGGGAAGGGATGTCGGCCTGTTCTCTGCCCAGGAGGCTCGGGACGGATGTAGTTCCTAGCCCGGTGAGTGGCCGGTGAGTGCGATCTGAAGGGCCTGACCACACTTGGATCCTCCCTAGGCACCCCCTCACCCCAGCCACAACCTCACTATGAAGCTGGTCTCAGGCTCTCCCTCCCAAGGCCTTCTTTCCCTTGAACACTGTTTCTCAGTCAGTAGAATGAATCCCTCCTCCTACATGGAGATGTCACACGTTGTACTGGCTGGTTTTGTGTGTCAACTTGACACAGGCTGGGGTCATCACAGAGAAAGGAGCTTCAGTTGGGGTAGCGCCACAACTGGGAAGACCCAGCTGTGGGGCATTTTCTCAATTAGTGCTCAAGGGGGGGAGGGCCCCTTGTGGGTGGTCCCATCTCTGGGCTGGTATCCTTGGGTTCGACAAGAGAGCAGGCTGAGCAAGCCAGGGGAAGCAAGCCAGTAAGAAACATGCCCTCCACGGCCTTCACATCAGCTCCTGCATCCTGACCTGCTTGAGGTCCAGTCCTGACTTCCTTTGGTGATGAACAGCTGTGTGGAAGTGTAAGCAGAATAAACCCTTTCCTCCCCAACGTGCTTCTTGGCCATGATGTTTGTGCGGGAATAGAAACCCTGACTAACACACACACACACACACACACACACACACACACACACACACACACTCATACTGGCCACATGGCGCAGAACCCAGGTGGCTTCTGTGCCACCTTATGTACAGGGCCCAGCCATACCTGACTCCCCGGGGCCCGTTTGTCCATCTCAAACCTTCTCCCTAGCCCGGTGGCTCTCAGGGACCTTCCAAATGCTGTGACCTCGTGTTGTGGTAACGACGACTGACCTGAAGCCAATTTACTCCCTCTTTCCTAAGTGTTGTAACTTTGCCACTGCTCCGATCGGTCACGCACATATCCCTCTTTTCCGTTGGCCGTTGGTGGCCCCGGTGAAAGGATCCTTCCACCCACACGAGGGGTCTGGAACCACGGGTGGAGGACTGCTGCCCTAGGCCCTTGAGCATTGCCTCTCGGCTAAAGGGACCCATCTTTATCAACGAGGTCATATATGGCACTTTGCAAAGAGCTTCGATGCAAACACGTCTTAAGCATCGGGATACACACGGGACTGGGTGACTGACCATCAGGAGGCACTTCCTCATACTTTTGCTGTGCACCATTATGCCTGAAAGAGATGGCCCGGCAGTCAGGACCAAGAAGCTTGGAACCAACCCCGGCTCCTGATCCCATGGAAGCGCATTTCCTCTATTGCCTTTCTCGGCTCCTTACTCTGCGCCCCCTGGAGCTTGCAGAGATCGCCCCAACCCGCCATGCCCCACCCATGCACCCCCCCAACCCCAATCTCAACCCTTCAACCACTCCACCAGCCACCCGGAACTCTCACCTCTCTGGACCCAGTCAACTCTGCCTTTACCGGCTGTCGGAGGCCAGCTTGGACCCCACAGGGTTAACTGAGGAAGGCTGAGTGTGGAATTGCCTGGAGTCTGGAGGGGAGGGGGGTGGGGATGGCAACTGCTCTACACTTTTCTCTGACAAAATAAAGTTTCATTTATTAAAGGGGAGCACTCTCTGTGCCCGGGGGAGCGTACATGAGCCCCCCAAAAGGGAAGGAGTAAAAGGAGGAGGGAGCAGTCACACACACTCGAGTGAAAGCATTCTCTCTCTCTCTCTCTCTCTCTCTCTCTCTCTCTCTCTCTCTCTCTGTCTCTCTCTGTCTCTGTCTCTCTCTGTCTCTGTCTCTCTCTGTCTCTGTACACATTTGGTGGGTGGAGCAAAATCTCAGGAGCTGGCTCCAAGAAGATTATTTTGTCTCTCAGCCTTTTTATACCACCTGAGACAGCAGCACGCTCTCCGTGTATGAAAAAGTTGACCTCCTCGCCACAAGTCATCACGTAGTCTCTAAAATCTATCACCACAGAAACATACTCTTTGAACACCTGAAGAAAATCACTACACAGAAGGAAATTCCACCGGGATTATTGATTGCATAGTTTTGACACTCAAACACAACCAAACATTTCCCATCATTCATTCTCTCCACAAGTCGGAATTAACTCCAAAGCCATAATTCTCTTATAACGGATGAATAAAGTTTAAGCCAGCGGCTCCTATTTTAAGAAGTTTTGTTTTGTTTTGTTTTGTTTGTTTTGTTTTTCTGGTCTTAGCTGCTGACAATTTGTAGTCAGCAGGAGACAGATGATCGTCTGTCCTGCGGTCTTTTCTTTTGTGGAAGTCTTGTTGTTCAGGTCCTCTGGCTAATCACCCATCCTCTATCCCGACACTGGACACTCGAGTGGTAGAAGGATTTACTCTTTCTTCCTAGGCGCGTCTCTTCGCGCTGCACGCCGACTCCTACGGGCCACAGGCTTTAGATCATAAGATTCAGGAAGTCAGGCACAACCTTGAACCTATGGATGTTCTCTTTGAGCACGAACTTGTTGTCCCAGGCCTAATTTTCTTGCTGCTCCGGTTATGTGCTCATGAGGCCAGAAAGCTCACTGTATTCCTTCTCTCGAGGATGCAGCTCGTGCTGTTCTGTGAGGAAGGGGCACCTTCTAGTCTTGATCGCGACTTTAGGCTTTCTGTCAACTACCCTAACTTCTCCCAAATTATTTAGGTCCAACTAACTTCCTAAGCGACTTAGACCAAATCGGGCATTGCATCAGATCACGAATTCATCTTGTAAAGTACATCAGTATCTCAAAAGACGATCGGATCATCGTCCGTGCTGATCCGCAGGACTGTGGCCCAACAGAGCCGGCCATCCATCACCCGGGAAAGAAAGCAACCACACCAGGCTGTAGGCAGTGAGTGTCTTGCCTTGTCCGCTGATCAGAGCACGGGCGGACTGGGGGGAGGGAGGGGTTCTAGCGATGAGAGAGGCATGAGCAGGCACACAGGAGCAGTAAGAAGGCGTCCTGGGCCAAAGGTCCCGGGGCCCTGCTTCTCCAGGATACACCCACCACGGCGGAGAGCAAGGGTGGGCCGGTGGGCCTTTGGGCCGGTGGGCCGGGGTGCAGGTGGGCCGGGGTGCAGGTGGGCGGGTTCCAGGAGGCTCCATTGCCCACCACTTGCAGGTCTTCCTGCAAGGCTAGCACGGGCAGACCCAGCCCGCACGGGGCGTGGGGGTCCCTAGTGTGGGGGACTCTGAGTGGGTCAAAGGGTAGGGGCCGGCTCCTGGCCCTGGAGACCGGCTGTGGTCAGGGCGGGGTTGGGGCTTGAGGCCCAGGCCTTCCCGAAAGGGCAGAGAGGAAAAGCAGAGCTGTGGGTGTTGGAGGAGCACTGGGTTAGAGGACTGGGTGCTCCCGCTGAGCCTCCCCTCCGGGCTCGCTGGAGGAGGAGTGGAGAACTGTGAGCGAGGGCTTGAGCTCCGGGAAGGCGGTAACGGGGGGCGGGGGGCGGGGGGCGGGGGGCTGGGGGCTGGGGGCCGGTGGAGACGAAGGGCAGCGAGCGCTCAGAGTTGGCGGGTTTGGCCTCGCTGTCGTGGGTCATTCGCCAGCGAGGAAGGGCCAAGCTCGCCGAGCAGCCGGCAGCAGTCTTGCAGCTTTTTCTGAGCGCTCCCCGAGAGGGTTGTGTGCGTGCCAAGTGGGGTCCGGACGGCGACAGGGCAGGAGCAAGAGGAGCATCTCGGAGCAGAGAGAGGCGCTCGCGGCTCCCGGCTCGAGGCTCGAGGCTCGAGGCCGGCTGCTGAGCGAGCGAGCGAGCAGGCGGCGGGCGTCCGGGGCGCGGCGGTGGCGGCAAGTGTCGGCCGCCAGTGGGTGGTCCGGGACGCGGGGTGTCAGTTCCCATGGCGACCGCTAGGGGTCGGGCGCGCGCCGGCGCACCGGGCGAGGCAGGCGGTGAGTGATCGAGTGAGCGAGCAAGCGAGCGAGGAAGCGGTGAAGAGAGAAGTTGATTGTTTGAAGTGGTGTGGGTCGGTAGGGAGTGTATAAGTTTGTGTTGAGTGAGAGTGTGAGTGTTAGTGTTTTTCTGTAGTGTGTGTGTGGTGTGTGCCTGCGTTGTGAGTGTGTGTTTTTTGAGTAGATGTTAGGCGCTGTGCGCTGTGCAAGGTTCGGGCGAGAAGGCTGGAGCGTGCCGGTTCGTGTGTCGTCATGGTTGGTGAGGTTGGAATATGTTTGTTTCGCAGCAGTCCGTCGCCGGTTGTGGTGGCGCACGCCGGTAGGATTTGCTGAAGGAGGCAGAGGCAGGAGGATCACGAGTTCGAGGCCAGCCTGGGCTACACATTTTTTTTCCTCTCCCTTACTCTCTTCCCACTTCACACACGCGCACACGCACAAATACATTAACAGTTTTCATTTACACGCTCACTAACACAACACAACGCTCCCTCCAACCTTGCCTTCTCGCCCTTACCTTCCAGCATTGATACACTAACTTCAACAACTTCATACAATGGCAGCTCACATCCTCTTGACACAACAGCACAAACAGCAACAAGACTCACACCCAGTCTAGAGCAACACACGGCGATTCACCTACTTTGCAAAAACAATACATTCTGACAAGCTTTCCATACTCGGATCAACTCTGGGCCTTCTCTGCTTGCTTCCCTGCTGCTTCATGCATGCCTGGATGCCTGGATGCCTGGATGCCTGGATGCCTGGATGCCTGGATGCCTGGATGCCTGGATGCCTGGATGCCTGGCTTGCTTGCTGAGCTTCCTTCAAGACCAAGACATCTTCACCTGACCTCTCTGGTTCTTTTTGCCCATTAGACTGTCAAGAGACATTCATTGCCAGTGCTGACATGCTCTGATCAGGAGGAAGAAGCCAGTTGTGTGTCTGAGCTTCTGCACTAGCCTTGCCCAGCACTGCTTCCCTTGCTGGGTGTTCCTGCACTGCATGGCCTGGAGGATTCTGGGCAGTTGTCAGCTTGGGCTGGGGTCTGTGGGGTGTGGCCATTACCCAGCCCAAGCTGCTACTGCTGTTGCTGCTGCTGCTGCTGCTGCTGCTGCTGCTGCTGCTGCTACTTCTACTTCTGTTGCCGCTGGTGATGGTGCTGGATGCGGGTGTGGTGTGGGCGGGTGGGTAGAGATGAGTGGGTGGATGAATGATGAGTAGATGGAAGGCCCAAAGGAGGAGGCCTGGGCAGAAGGGAGGCCAGAGTCCTAAGGCCGGTCTGGGTCTGTAGAGGGCCTGAGGCCTGAGGTCTTTGGGCCTCCAGGTAAGCACTTGGAAGTCCTGGAACCTTAAACACCACCCCCGCACCCCCCTGCACAGGGTCGTCTCTTCCTGGGAAGGGATGTCGGCCTGTTCTCTGCCCAGGAGGCTCGGGACGGATGTAGTTCCTAGCCCGGTGAGTGGCCGGTGAGTGCGATCTGAAGGGCCTGACCACACTTGGATCCTCCCTAGGCACCCCCTCACCCCAGCCACAACCTCACTATGAAGCTGGTCTCAGGCTCTCCCTCCCAAGGCCTTCTTTCCCTTGAACACTGTTTCTCAGTCAGTAGAATGAATCCCTCCTCCTACATGGAGATGTCACACGTTGTACTGGCTGGTTTTGTGTGTCAACTTGACACAGGCTGGGGTCATCACAGAGAAAGGAGCTTCAGTTGGGGTAGCGCCACAACTGGGAAGACCCAGCTGTGGGGCATTTTCTCAATTAGTGCTCAAGGGGGGGAGGGCCCCTTGTGGGTGGTCCCATCTCTGGGCTGGTATCCTTGGGTTCGACAAGAGAGCAGGCTGAGCAAGCCAGGGGAAGCAAGCCAGTAAGAAACATGCCCTCCACGGCCTTCACATCAGCTCCTGCATCCTGACCTGCTTGAGGTCCAGTCCTGACTTCCTTTGGTGATGAACAGCTGTGTGGAAGTGTAAGCAGAATAAACCCTTTCCTCCCCAACGTGCTTCTTGGCCATGATGTTTGTGCGGGAATAGAAACCCTGACTAACACACACACACACACACACACACACACACACACACACACACACACACTCATACTGGCCACATGGCGCAGAACCCAGGTGGCTTCTGTGCCACCTTATGTACAGGGCCCAGCCATACCTGACTCCCCGGGGCCCGTTTGTCCATCTCAAACCTTCTCCCTAGCCCGGTGGCTCTCAGGGACCTTCCAAATGCTGTGACCTCGTGTTGTGGTAACGACGACTGACCTGAAGCCAATTTACTCCCTCTTTCCTAAGTGTTGTAACTTTGCCACTGCTCCGATCGGTCACGCACATATCCCTCTTTTCCGTTGGCCGTTGGTGGCCCCGGTGAAAGGATCCTTCCACCCACACGAGGGGTCTGGAACCACGGGTGGAGGACTGCTGCCCTAGGCCCTTGAGCATTGCCTCTCGGCTAAAGGGACCCATCTTTATCAACGAGGTCATATATGGCACTTTGCAAAGAGCTTCGATGCAAACACGTCTTAAGCATCGGGATACACACGGGACTGGGTGACTGACCATCAGGAGGCACTTCCTCATACTTTTGCTGTGCACCATTATGCCTGAAAGAGATGGCCCGGCAGTCAGGACCAAGAAGCTTGGAACCAACCCCGGCTCCTGATCCCATGGAAGCGCATTTCCTCTATTGCCTTTCTCGGCTCCTTACTCTGCGCCCCCTGGAGCTTGCAGAGATCGCCCCAACCCGCCATGCCCCACCCATGCACCCCCCCAACCCCAATCTCAACCCTTCAACCACTCCACCAGCCACCCGGAACTCTCACCTCTCTGGACCCAGTCAACTCTGCCTTTACCGGCTGTCGGAGGCCAGCTTGGACCCCACAGGGTTAACTGAGGAAGGCTGAGTGTGGAATTGCCTGGAGTCTGGAGGGGAGGGGGGTGGGGATGGCAACTGCTCTACACTTTTCTCTGACAAAATAAAGTTTCATTTATTAAAGGGGAGCACTCTCTGTGCCCGGGGGAGCGTACATGAGCCCCCCAAAAGGGAAGGAGTAAAAGGAGGAGGGAGCAGTCACACACACTCGAGTGAAAGCATTCTCTCTCTCTCTCTCTCTCTCTCTCTCTCTCTCTGTCTCTCTCTGTCTCTGTCTCTCTCTGTCTCTGTCTCTCTCTGTCTCTGTACACATTTGGTGGGTGGAGCAAAATCTCAGGAGCTGGCTCCAAGAAGATTATTTTGTCTCTCAGCCTTTTTATACCACCTGAGACAGCAGCACGCTCTCCGTGTATGAAAAAGTTGACCTCCTCGCCACAAGTCATCACGTAGTCTCTAAAATCTATCACCACAGAAACATACTCTTTGAACACCTGAAGAAAATCACTACACAGAAGGAAATTCCACCGGGATTATTGATTGCATAGTTTTGACACTCAAACACAACCAAACATTTCCCATCCGTCATTCTCTCCACAAGTCGGAATTAACTCCAAAGCCATAATTCTCTTATAACGGATGAATAAAGTTTAAGCCAGCGGCTCCTATTTTAAGAAGTTTTGTTTTGTTTTGTTTTGTTTGTTTTGTTTTTCTGGTCTTAGCTGCTGACAATTTGTAGTCAGCAGGAGACAGATGATCGTCTGTCCTGCGGTCTTTTCTTTTGTGGAAGTCTTGTTGTTCAGGTCCTCTGGCTAATCACCCATCCTCTATCCCGACACTGGACACTCGAGTGGTAGAAGGATTTACTCTTTCTTCCTAGGCGCGTCTCTTCGCGCTGCACGCCGACTCCTACGGGCCACAGGCTTTAGATCATAAGATTCAGGAAGTCAGGCACAACCTTGAACCTATGGATGTTCTCTTTGAGCACGAACTTGTTGTCCCAGGCCTAATTTTCTTGCTGCTCCGGTTATGTGCTCATGAGGCCAGAAAGCTCACTGTATTCCTTCTCTCGAGGATGCAGCTCGTGCTGTTCTGTGAGGAAGGGGCACCTTCTAGTCTTGATCGCGACTTTAGGCTTTCTGTCAACTACCCTAACTTCTCCCAAATTATTTAGGTCCAACTAACTTCCTAAGCGACTTAGACCAAATCGGGCATTGCATCAGATCACGAATTCATCTTGTAAAGTACATCAGTATCTCAAAAGACGATCGGATCATCGTCCGTGCTGATCCGCAGGACTGTGGCCCAACAGAGCCGGCCATCCATCACCCGGGAAAGAAAGCAACCACACCAGGCTGTAGGCAGTGAGTGTCTTGCCTTGTCCGCTGATCAGAGCACGGGCGGACTGGGGGGAGGGAGGGGTTCTAGCGATGAGAGAGGCATGAGCAGGCACACAGGAGCAGTAAGAAGGCGTCCTGGGCCAAAGGTCCCGGGGCCCTGCTTCTCCAGGATACACCCACCACGGCGGAGAGCAAGGGTGGGCCGGTGGGCCTTTGGGCCGGTGGGCCGGGGTGCAGGTGGGCCGGGGTGCAGGTGGGCGGGTTCCAGGAGGCTCCATTGCCCACCACTTGCAGGTCTTCCTGCAAGGCTAGCACGGGCAGACCCAGCCCGCACGGGGCGTGGGGGTCCCTAGTGTGGGGGACTCTGAGTGGGTCAAAGGGTAGGGGCCGGCTCCTGGCCCTGGAGACCGGCTGTGGTCAGGGCGGGGTTGGGGCTTGAGGCCCAGGCCTTCCCGAAAGGGCAGAGAGGAAAAGCAGAGCTGTGGGTGTTGGAGGAGCACTGGGTTAGAGGACTGGGTGCTCCCGCTGAGCCTCCCCTCCGGGCTCGCTGGAGGAGGAGTGGAGAACTGTGAGCGAGGGCTTGAGCTCCGGGAAGGCGGTAACGGGGGGCGGGGGGCGGGGGGCGGGGGGCTGGGGGCTGGGGGCCGGTGGAGACGAAGGGCAGCGAGCGCTCAGAGTTGGCGGGTTTGGCCTCGCTGTCGTGGGTCATTCGCCAGCGAGGAAGGGCCAAGCTCGCCGAGCAGCCGGCAGCAGTCTTGCAGCTTTTTCTGAGCGCTCCCCGAGAGGGTTGTGTGCGTGCCAAGTGGGGTCCGGACGGCGACAGGGCAGGAGCAAGAGGAGCATCTCGGAGCAGAGAGAGGCGCTCGCGGCTCCCGGCTCGAGGCTCGAGGCTCGAGGCCGGCTGCTGAGCGAGCGAGCGAGCAGGCGGCGGGCGTCCGGGGCGCGGCGGTGGCGGCAAGTGTCGGCCGCCAGTGGGTGGTCCGGGACGCGGGGTGTCAGTTCCCATGGCGACCGCTAGGGGTCGGGCGCGCGCCGGCGCACCGGGCGAGGCAGGCGGTGAGTGATCGAGTGAGCGAGCAAGCGAGCGAGGAAGCGGTGAAGAGAGAAGTTGATTGTTTGAAGTGGTGTGGGTCGGTAGGGAGTGTATAAGTTTGTGTTGAGTGAGAGTGTGAGTGTTAGTGTTTTTCTGTAGTGTGTGTGTGGTGTGTGCCTGCGTTGTGAGTGTGTGTTTTTTGAGTAGATGTTAGGCGCTGTGCGCTGTGCAAGGTTCGGGCGAGAAGGCTGGAGCGTGCCGGTTCGTGTGTCGTCATGGTTGGTGAGGTTGGAATATGTTTGTTTCGCAGCAGTCCGTCGCCGGTTGTGGTGGCGCACGCCGGTAGGATTTGCTGAAGGAGGCAGAGGCAGGAGGATCACGAGTTCGAGGCCAGCCTGGGCTACACATTTTTTTTCCTCTCCCTTACTCTCTTCCCACTTCACACACGCGCACACGCACAAATACATTAACAGTTTTCATTTACACGCTCACTAACACAACACAACGCTCCCTCCAACCTTGCCTTCTCGCCCTTACCTTCCAGCATTGATACACTAACTTCAACAACTTCATACAATGGCAGCTCACATCCTCTTGACACAACAGCACAAACAGCAACAAGACTCACACCCAGTCTAGAGCAACACACGGCGATTCACCTACTTTGCAAAAACAATACATTCTGACAAGCTTTCCATACTCGGATCAACTCTGGGCCTTCTCTGCTTGCTTCCCTGCTGCTTCATGCATGCCTGGATGCCTGGATGCCTGGATGCCTGGATGCCTGGCTTGCTTGCTGAGCTTCCTTCAAGACCAAGACATCTTCACCTGACCTCTCTGGTTCTTTTTGCCCATTAGACTGTCAAGAGACATTCATTGCCAGTGCTGACATGCTCTGATCAGGAGGAAGAAGCCAGTTGTGTGTCTGAGCTTCTGCACTAGCCTTGCCCAGCACTGCTTCCCTTGCTGGGTGTTCCTGCACTGCATGGCCTGGAGGATTCTGGGCAGTTGTCAGCTTGGGCTGGGGTCTGTGGGGTGTGGCCATTACCCAGCCCAAGCTGCTACTGCTGTTGCTGCTGCTGCTGCTGCTGCTGCTGCTGCTGCTGCTGCTGCTACTTCTACTTCTGTTGCCGCTGGTGATGGTGCTGGATGCGGGTGTGGTGTGGGCGGGTGGGTAGAGATGAGTGGGTGGATGAATGATGAGTAGATGGAAGGCCCAAAGGAGGAGGCCTGGGCAGAAGGGAGGCCAGAGTCCTAAGGCCGGTCTGGGTCTGTAGAGGGCCTGAGGCCTGAGGTCTTTGGGCCTCCAGGTAAGCACTTGGAAGTCCTGGAACCTTAAACACCACCCCCGCACCCCCCTGCACAGGGTCGTCTCTTCCTGGGAAGGGATGTCGGCCTGTTCTCTGCCCAGGAGGCTCGGGACGGATGTAGTTCCTAGCCCGGTGAGTGGCCGGTGAGTGCGATCTGAAGGGCCTGACCACACTTGGATCCTCCCTAGGCACCCCCTCACCCCAGCCACAACCTCACTATGAAGCTGGTCTCAGGCTCTCCCTCCCAAGGCCTTCTTTCCCTTGAACACTGTTTCTCAGTCAGTAGAATGAATCCCTCCTCCTACATGGAGATGTCACACGTTGTACTGGCTGGTTTTGTGTGTCAACTTGACACAGGCTGGGGTCATCACAGAGAAAGGAGCTTCAGTTGGGGTAGCGCCACAACTGGGAAGACCCAGCTGTGGGGCATTTTCTCAATTAGTGCTCAAGGGGGGGAGGGCCCCTTGTGGGTGGTCCCATCTCTGGGCTGGTATCCTTGGGTTCGACAAGAGAGCAGGCTGAGCAAGCCAGGGGAAGCAAGCCAGTAAGAAACATGCCCTCCACGGCCTTCACATCAGCTCCTGCATCCTGACCTGCTTGAGGTCCAGTCCTGACTTCCTTTGGTGATGAACAGCTGTGTGGAAGTGTAAGCAGAATAAACCCTTTCCTCCCCAACGTGCTTCTTGGCCATGATGTTTGTGCGGGAATAGAAACCCTGACTAACACACACACACACACACACACACACACACACACACACACACACACACACACTCATACTGGCCACATGGCGCAGAACCCAGGTGGCTTCTGTGCCACCTTATGTACAGGGCCCAGCCATACCTGACTCCCCGGGGCCCGTTTGTCCATCTCAAACCTTCTCCCTAGCCCGGTGGCTCTCAGGGACCTTCCAAATGCTGTGACCTCGTGTTGTGGTAACGACGACTGACCTGAAGCCAATTTACTCCCTCTTTCCTAAGTGTTGTAACTTTGCCACTGCTCCGATCGGTCACGCACATATCCCTCTTTTCCGTTGGCCGTTGGTGGCCCCGGTGAAAGGATCCTTCCACCCACACGAGGGGTCTGGAACCACGGGTGGAGGACTGCTGCCCTAGGCCCTTGAGCATTGCCTCTCGGCTAAAGGGACCCATCTTTATCAACGAGGTCATATATGGCACTTTGCAAAGAGCTTCGATGCAAACACGTCTTAAGCATCGGGATACACACGGGACTGGGTGACTGACCATCAGGAGGCACTTCCTCATACTTTTGCTGTGCACCATTATGCCTGAAAGAGATGGCCCGGCAGTCAGGACCAAGAAGCTTGGAACCAACCCCGGCTCCTGATCCCATGGAAGCGCATTTCCTCTATTGCCTTTCTCGGCTCCTTACTCTGCGCCCCCTGGAGCTTGCAGAGATCGCCCCAACCCGCCATGCCCCACCCATGCACCCCCCCAACCCCAATCTCAACCCTTCAACCACTCCACCAGCCACCCGGAACTCTCACCTCTCTGGACCCAGTCAACTCTGCCTTTACCGGCTGTCGGAGGCCAGCTTGGACCCCACAGGGTTAACTGAGGAAGGCTGAGTGTGGAATTGCCTGGAGTCTGGAGGGGAGGGGGGTGGGGATGGCAACTGCTCTACACTTTTCTCTGACAAAATAAAGTTTCATTTATTAAAGGGGAGCACTCTCTGTGCCCGGGGGAGCGTACATGAGCCCCCCAAAAGGGAAGGAGTAAAAGGAGGAGGGAGCAGTCACACACACTCGAGTGAAAGCATTCTCTCTCTCTCTCTCTCTCTCTCTCTCTCTCTCTCTGTCTCTCTCTGTCTCTGTCTCTCTCTGTCTCTGTCTCTCTCTGTCTCTGTACACATTTGGTGGGTGGAGCAAAATCTCAGGAGCTGGCTCCAAGAAGATTATTTTGTCTCTCAGCCTTTTTATACCACCTGAGACAGCAGCACGCTCTCCGTGTATGAAAAAGTTGACCTCCTCGCCACAAGTCATCACGTAGTCTCTAAAATCTATCACCACAGAAACATACTCTTTGAACACCTGAAGAAAATCACTACACAGAAGGAAATTCCACCGGGATTATTGATTGCATAGTTTTGACACTCAAACACAACCAAACATTTCCCATCCGTCATTCTCTCCACAAGTCGGAATTAACTCCAAAGCCATAATTCTCTTATAACGGATGAATAAAGTTTAAGCCAGCGGCTCCTATTTTAAGAAGTTTTGTTTTGTTTTGTTTTGTTTGTTTTGTTTTTCTGGTCTTAGCTGCTGACAATTTGTAGTCAGCAGGAGACAGATGATCGTCTGTCCTGCGGTCTTTTCTTTTGTGGAAGTCTTGTTGTTCAGGTCCTCTGGCTAATCACCCATCCTCTATCCCGACACTGGACACTCGAGTGGTAGAAGGATTTACTCTTTCTTCCTAGGCGCGTCTCTTCGCGCTGCACGCCGACTCCTACGGGCCACAGGCTTTAGATCATAAGATTCAGGAAGTCAGGCACAACCTTGAACCTATGGATGTTCTCTTTGAGCACGAACTTGTTGTCCCAGGCCTAATTTTCTTGCTGCTCCGGTTATGTGCTCATGAGGCCAGAAAGCTCACTGTATTCCTTCTCTCGAGGATGCAGCTCGTGCTGTTCTGTGAGGAAGGGGCACCTTCTAGTCTTGATCGCGACTTTAGGCTTTCTGTCAACTACCCTAACTTCTCCCAAATTATTTAGGTCCAACTAACTTCCTAAGCGACTTAGACCAAATCGGGCATTGCATCAGATCACGAATTCATCTTGTAAAGTACATCAGTATCTCAAAAGACGATCGGATCATCGTCCGTGCTGATCCGCAGGACTGTGGCCCAACAGAGCCGGCCATCCATCACCCGGGAAAGAAAGCAACCACACCAGGCTGTAGGCAGTGAGTGTCTTGCCTTGTCCGCTGATCAGAGCACGGGCGGACTGGGGGGAGGGAGGGGTTCTAGCGATGAGAGAGGCATGAGCAGGCACACAGGAGCAGTAAGAAGGCGTCCTGGGCCAAAGGTCCCGGGGCCCTGCTTCTCCAGGATACACCCACCACGGCGGAGAGCAAGGGTGGGCCGGTGGGCCTTTGGGCCGGTGGGCCGGGGTGCAGGTGGGCCGGGGTGCAGGTGGGCGGGTTCCAGGAGGCTCCATTGCCCACCACTTGCAGGTCTTCCTGCAAGGCTAGCACGGGCAGACCCAGCCCGCACGGGGCGTGGGGGTCCCTAGTGTGGGGGACTCTGAGTGGGTCAAAGGGTAGGGGCCGGCTCCTGGCCCTGGAGACCGGCTGTGGTCAGGGCGGGGTTGGGGCTTGAGGCCCAGGCCTTCCCGAAAGGGCAGAGAGGAAAAGCAGAGCTGTGGGTGTTGGAGGAGCACTGGGTTAGAGGACTGGGTGCTCCCGCTGAGCCTCCCCTCCGGGCTCGCTGGAGGAGGAGTGGAGAACTGTGAGCGAGGGCTTGAGCTCCGGGAAGGCGGTAACGGGGGGCGGGGGGCGGGGGGCGGGGGGCTGGGGGCTGGGGGCCGGTGGAGACGAAGGGCAGCGAGCGCTCAGAGTTGGCGGGTTTGGCCTCGCTGTCGTGGGTCATTCGCCAGCGAGGAAGGGCCAAGCTCGCCGAGCAGCCGGCAGCAGTCTTGCAGCTTTTTCTGAGCGCTCCCCGAGAGGGTTGTGTGCGTGCCAAGTGGGGTCCGGACGGCGACAGGGCAGGAGCAAGAGGAGCATCTCGGAGCAGAGAGAGGCGCTCGCGGCTCCCGGCTCGAGGCTCGAGGCTCGAGGCCGGCTGCTGAGCGAGCGAGCGAGCAGGCGGCGGGCGTCCGGGGCGCGGCGGTGGCGGCAAGTGTCGGCCGCCAGTGGGTGGTCCGGGACGCGGGGTGTCAGTTCCCATGGCGACCGCTAGGGGTCGGGCGCGCGCCGGCGCACCGGGCGAGGCAGGCGGTGAGTGATCGAGTGAGCGAGCAAGCGAGCGAGGAAGCGGTGAAGAGAGAAGTTGATTGTTTGAAGTGGTGTGGGTCGGTAGGGAGTGTATAAGTTTGTGTTGAGTGAGAGTGTGAGTGTTAGTGTTTTTCTGTAGTGTGTGTGTGGTGTGTGCCTGCGTTGTGAGTGTGTGTTTTTTGAGTAGATGTTAGGCGCTGTGCGCTGTGCAAGGTTCGGGCGAGAAGGCTGGAGCGTGCCGGTTCGTGTGTCGTCATGGTTGGTGAGGTTGGAATATGTTTGTTTCGCAGCAGTCCGTCGCCGGTTGTGGTGGCGCACGCCGGTAGGATTTGCTGAAGGAGGCAGAGGCAGGAGGATCACGAGTTCGAGGCCAGCCTGGGCTACACATTTTTTTTCCTCTCCCTTACTCTCTTCCCACTTCACACACGCGCACACGCACAAATACATTAACAGTTTTCATTTACACGCTCACTAACACAACACAACGCTCCCTCCAACCTTGCCTTCTCGCCCTTACCTTCCAGCATTGATACACTAACTTCAACAACTTCATACAATGGCAGCTCACATCCTCTTGACACAACAGCACAAACAGCAACAAGACTCACACCCAGTCTAGAGCAACACACGGCGATTCACCTACTTTGCAAAAACAATACATTCTGACAAGCTTTCCATACTCGGATCAACTCTGGGCCTTCTCTGCTTGCTTCCCTGCTGCTTCATGCATGCCTGGATGCCTGGATGCCTGGATGCCTGGATGCCTGGCTTGCTTGCTGAGCTTCCTTCAAGACCAAGACATCTTCACCTGACCTCTCTGGTTCTTTTTGCCCATTAGACTGTCAAGAGACATTCATTGCCAGTGCTGACATGCTCTGATCAGGAGGAAGAAGCCAGTTGTGTGTCTGAGCTTCTGCACTAGCCTTGCCCAGCACTGCTTCCCTTGCTGGGTGTTCCTGCACTGCATGGCCTGGAGGATTCTGGGCAGTTGTCAGCTTGGGCTGGGGTCTGTGGGGTGTGGCCATTACCCAGCCCAAGCTGCTACTGCTGTTGCTGCTGCTGCTGCTGCTGCTGCTGCTGCTGCTGCTGCTGCTACTTCTACTTCTGTTGCCGCTGGTGATGGTGCTGGATGCGGGTGTGGTGTGGGCGGGTGGGTAGAGATGAGTGGGTGGATGAATGATGAGTAGATGGAAGGCCCAAAGGAGGAGGCCTGGGCAGAAGGGAGGCCAGAGTCCTAAGGCCGGTCTGGGTCTGTAGAGGGCCTGAGGCCTGAGGTCTTTGGGCCTCCAGGTAAGCACTTGGAAGTCCTGGAACCTTAAACACCACCCCCGCACCCCCCTGCACAGGGTCGTCTCTTCCTGGGAAGGGATGTCGGCCTGTTCTCTGCCCAGGAGGCTCGGGACGGATGTAGTTCCTAGCCCGGTGAGTGGCCGGTGAGTGCGATCTGAAGGGCCTGACCACACTTGGATCCTCCCTAGGCACCCCCTCACCCCAGCCACAACCTCACTATGAAGCTGGTCTCAGGCTCTCCCTCCCAAGGCCTTCTTTCCCTTGAACACTGTTTCTCAGTCAGTAGAATGAATCCCTCCTCCTACATGGAGATGTCACACGTTGTACTGGCTGGTTTTGTGTGTCAACTTGACACAGGCTGGGGTCATCACAGAGAAAGGAGCTTCAGTTGGGGTAGCGCCACAACTGGGAAGACCCAGCTGTGGGGCATTTTCTCAATTAGTGCTCAAGGGGGGGAGGGCCCCTTGTGGGTGGTCCCATCTCTGGGCTGGTATCCTTGGGTTCGACAAGAGAGCAGGCTGAGCAAGCCAGGGGAAGCAAGCCAGTAAGAAACATGCCCTCCACGGCCTTCACATCAGCTCCTGCATCCTGACCTGCTTGAGGTCCAGTCCTGACTTCCTTTGGTGATGAACAGCTGTGTGGAAGTGTAAGCAGAATAAACCCTTTCCTCCCCAACGTGCTTCTTGGCCATGATGTTTGTGCGGGAATAGAAACCCTGACTAACACACACACACACACACACACACACACACACACACACACACACACACTCATACTGGCCACATGGCGCAGAACCCAGGTGGCTTCTGTGCCACCTTATGTACAGGGCCCAGCCATACCTGACTCCCCGGGGCCCGTTTGTCCATCTCAAACCTTCTCCCTAGCCCGGTGGCTCTCAGGGACCTTCCAAATGCTGTGACCTCGTGTTGTGGTAACGACGACTGACCTGAAGCCAATTTACTCCCTCTTTCCTAAGTGTTGTAACTTTGCCACTGCTCCGATCGGTCACGCACATATCCCTCTTTTCCGTTGGCCGTTGGTGGCCCCGGTGAAAGGATCCTTCCACCCACACGAGGGGTCTGGAACCACGGGTGGAGGACTGCTGCCCTAGGCCCTTGAGCATTGCCTCTCGGCTAAAGGGACCCATCTTTATCAACGAGGTCATATATGGCACTTTGCAAAGAGCTTCGATGCAAACACGTCTTAAGCATCGGGATACACACGGGACTGGGTGACTGACCATCAGGAGGCACTTCCTCATACTTTTGCTGTGCACCATTATGCCTGAAAGAGATGGCCCGGCAGTCAGGACCAAGAAGCTTGGAACCAACCCCGGCTCCTGATCCCATGGAAGCGCATTTCCTCTATTGCCTTTCTCGGCTCCTTACTCTGCGCCCCCTGGAGCTTGCAGAGATCGCCCCAACCCGCCATGCCCCACCCATGCACCCCCCCAACCCCAATCTCAACCCTTCAACCACTCCACCAGCCACCCGGAACTCTCACCTCTCTGGACCCAGTCAACTCTGCCTTTACCGGCTGTCGGAGGCCAGCTTGGACCCCACAGGGTTAACTGAGGAAGGCTGAGTGTGGAATTGCCTGGAGTCTGGAGGGGAGGGGGGTGGGGATGGCAACTGCTCTACACTTTTCTCTGACAAAATAAAGTTTCATTTATTAAAGGGGAGCACTCTCTGTGCCCGGGGGAGCGTACATGAGCCCCCCAAAAGGGAAGGAGTAAAAGGAGGAGGGAGCAGTCACACACACTCGAGTGAAAGCATTCTCTCTCTCTCTCTCTCTCTCTCTCTCTCTCTCTCTCTCTCTCTGTCTCTCTCTGTCTCTGTCTCTCTCTGTCTCTGTACACATTTGGTGGGTGGAGCAAAATCTCAGGAGCTGGCTCCAAGAAGATTATTTTGTCTCTCAGCCTTTTTATACCACCTGAGACAGCAGCACGCTCTCCGTGTATGAAAAAGTTGACCTCCTCGCCACAAGTCATCACGTAGTCTCTAAAATCTATCACCACAGAAACATACTCTTTGAACACCTGAAGAAAATCACTACACAGAAGGAAATTCCACCGGGATTATTGATTGCATAGTTTTGACACTCAAACACAACCAAACATTTCCCATCCGTCATTCTCTCCACAAGTCGGAATTAACTCCAAAGCCATAATTCTCTTATAACGGATGAATAAAGTTTAAGCCAGCGGCTCCTATTTTAAGAAGTTTTGTTTTGTTTTGTTTTGTTTGTTTTGTTTTTCTGGTCTTAGCTGCTGACAATTTGTAGTCAGCAGGAGACAGATGATCGTCTGTCCTGCGGTCTTTTCTTTTGTGGAAGTCTTGTTGTTCAGGTCCTCTGGCTAATCACCCATCCTCTATCCCGACACTGGACACTCGAGTGGTAGAAGGATTTACTCTTTCTTCCTAGGCGCGTCTCTTCGCGCTGCACGCCGACTCCTACGGGCCACAGGCTTTAGATCATAAGATTCAGGAAGTCAGGCACAACCTTGAACCTATGGATGTTCTCTTTGAGCACGAACTTGTTGTCCCAGGCCTAATTTTCTTGCTGCTCCGGTTATGTGCTCATGAGGCCAGAAAGCTCACTGTATTCCTTCTCTCGAGGATGCAGCTCGTGCTGTTCTGTGAGGAAGGGGCACCTTCTAGTCTTGATCGCGACTTTAGGCTTTCTGTCAACTACCCTAACTTCTCCCAAATTATTTAGGTCCAACTAACTTCCTAAGCGACTTAGACCAAATCGGGCATTGCATCAGATCACGAATTCATCTTGTAAAGTACATCAGTATCTCAAAAGACGATCGGATCATCGTCCGTGCTGATCCGCAGGACTGTGGCCCAACAGAGCCGGCCATCCATCACCCGGGAAAGAAAGCAACCACACCAGGCTGTAGGCAGTGAGTGTCTTGCCTTGTCCGCTGATCAGAGCACGGGCGGACTGGGGGGAGGGAGGGGTTCTAGCGATGAGAGAGGCATGAGCAGGCACACAGGAGCAGTAAGAAGGCGTCCTGGGCCAAAGGTCCCGGGGCCCTGCTTCTCCAGGATACACCCACCACGGCGGAGAGCAAGGGTGGGCCGGTGGGCCTTTGGGCCGGTGGGCCGGGGTGCAGGTGGGCCGGGGTGCAGGTGGGCGGGTTCCAGGAGGCTCCATTGCCCACCACTTGCAGGTCTTCCTGCAAGGCTAGCACGGGCAGACCCAGCCCGCACGGGGCGTGGGGGGTCCCTAGTGTGGGGGACTCTGAGTGGGTCAAAGGGTAGGGGCCGGCTCCTGGCCCTGGAGACCGGCTGTGGTCAGGGCGGGGTTGGGGCTTGAGGCCCAGGCCTTCCCGAAAGGGCAGAGAGGAAAAGCAGAGCTGTGGGTGTTGGAGGAGCACTGGGTTAGAGGACTGGGTGCTCCCGCTGAGCCTCCCCTCCGGGCTCGCTGGAGGAGGAGTGGAGAACTGTGAGCGAGGGCTTGAGCTCCGGGAAGGCGGTAACGGGGGGCGGGGGGCGGGGGGCGGGGGGCGGGGGGGCGGGGGGCTGGGGGCTGGGGGCCGGTGGAGACGAAGGGCAGCGAGCGCTCAGAGTTGGCGGGTTTGGCCTCGCTGTCGTGGGTCATTCGCCAGCGAGGAAGGGCCAAGCTCGCCGAGCAGCCGGCAGCAGTCTTGCAGCTTTTTCTGAGCGCTCCCCGAGAGGGTTGTGTGCGTGCCAAGTGGGGTCCGGACGGCGACAGGGCAGGAGCAAGAGGAGCATCTCGGAGCAGAGAGAGGCGCTCGCGGCTCCCGGCTCGAGGCTCGAGGCTCGAGGCCGGCTGCTGAGCGAGCGAGCGAGCAGGCGGCGGGCGTCCGGGGCGCGGCGGTGGCGGCAAGTGTCGGCCGCCAGTGGGTGGTCCGGGACGCGGGGTGTCAGTTCCCATGGCGACCGCTAGGGGTCGGGCGCGCGCCGGCGCACCGGGCGAGGCAGGCGGTGAGTGATCGAGTGAGCGAGCAAGCGAGCGAGGAAGCGGTGAAGAGAGAAGTTGATTGTTTGAAGTGGTGTGGGTCGGTAGGGAGTGTATAAGTTTGTGTTGAGTGAGAGTGTGAGTGTTAGTGTTTTTCTGTAGTGTGTGTGTGGTGTGTGCCTGCGTTGTGAGTGTGTGTTTTTTGAGTAGATGTTAGGCGCTGTGCGCTGTGCAAGGTTCGGGCGAGAAGGCTGGAGCGTGCCGGTTCGTGTGTCGTCATGGTTGGTGAGCTTGGAATATGTTTGTTTCGCAGCAGTCCGTCGCCGGTTGTGGTGGCGCACGCCGGTAGGATTTGCTGAAGGAGGCAGAGGCAGGAGGATCACGAGTTCGAGGCCAGCCTGGGCTACACATTTTTTTTTCCTCTCCCTTACTCTCTTCCCACTTCACACACGCGCACACGCACAAATACATTAACAGTTTTCATTTACACGCTCACTAACACAACACAACGCTCCCTCCAACCTTGCCTTCTCGCCCTTACCTTCCAGCATTGATACACTAACTTCAACAACTTCATACAATGGCAGCTCACATCCTCTTGACACAACAGCACAAACAGCAACAAGACTCACACCCAGTCTAGAGCAACACACGGCGATTCACCTACTTTGCAAAAACAATACATTCTGACAAGCTTTCCATACTCGGATCAACTCTGGGCCTTCTCTGCTTGCTTCCCTGCTGCTTCATGCATGCCTGGATGCCTGGATGCCTGGATGCCTGGATGCCTGGATGCCTGGATGCCTGGATGCCTGGATGCCTGGCTTGCTTGCTGAGCTTCCTTCAAGACCAAGACATCTTCACCTGACCTCTCTGGTTCTTTTTGCCCATTAGACTGTCAAGAGACATTCATTGCCAGTGCTGACATGCTCTGATCAGGAGGAAGAAGCCAGTTGTGTGTCTGAGCTTCTGCACTAGCCTTGCCCAGCACTGCTTCCCTTGCTGGGTGTTCCTGCACTGCATGGCCTGGAGGATTCTGGGCAGTTGTCAGCTTGGGCTGGGGTCTGTGGGGTGTGGCCATTACCCAGCCCAAGCTGCTACTGCTGTTGCTGCTGCTGCTGCTGCTGCTGCTGCTGCTGCTGCTGCTACTTCTACTTCTGTTGCCGCTGGTGATGGTGCTGGATGCGGGTGTGGTGTGGGCGGGTGGGTAGAGATGAGTGGGTGGATGAATGATGAGTAGATGGAAGGCCCAAAGGAGGAGGCCTGGGCAGAAGGGAGGCCAGAGTCCTAAGGCCGGTCTGGGTCTGTAGAGGGCCTGAGGCCTGAGGTCTTTGGGCCTCCAGGTAAGCACTTGGAAGTCCTGGAACCTTAAACACCACCCCCGCACCCCCCTGCACAGGGTCGTCTCTTCCTGGGAAGGGATGTCGGCCTGTTCTCTGCCCAGGAGGCTCGGGACGGATGTAGTTCCTAGCCCGGTGAGTGGCCGGTGAGTGCGATCTGAAGGGCCTGACCACACTTGGATCCTCCCTAGGCACCCCCTCACCCCAGCCACAACCTCACTATGAAGCTGGTCTCAGGCTCTCCCTCCCAAGGCCTTCTTTCCCTTGAACACTGTTTCTCAGTCAGTAGAATGAATCCCTCCTCCTACATGGAGATGTCACACGTTGTACTGGCTGGTTTTGTGTGTCAACTTGACACAGGCTGGGGTCATCACAGAGAAAGGAGCTTCAGTTGGGGTAGCGCCACAACTGGGAAGACCCAGCTGTGGGGCATTTTCTCAATTAGTGCTCAAGGGGGGGAGGGCCCCTTGTGGGTGGTCCCATCTCTGGGCTGGTATCCTTGGGTTCGACAAGAGAGCAGGCTGAGCAAGCCAGGGGAAGCAAGCCAGTAAGAAACATGCCCTCCACGGCCTTCACATCAGCTCCTGCATCCTGACCTGCTTGAGGTCCAGTCCTGACTTCCTTTGGTGATGAACAGCTGTGTGGAAGTGTAAGCAGAATAAACCCTTTCCTCCCCAACGTGCTTCTTGGCCATGATGTTTGTGCGGGAATAGAAACCCTGACTAACACACACACACACACACACACACACACACACACACACACACACACTCATACTGGCCACATGGCGCAGAACCCAGGTGGCTTCTGTGCCACCTTATGTACAGGGCCCAGCCATACCTGACTCCCCGGGGCCCGTTTGTCCATCTCAAACCTTCTCCCTAGCCCGGTGGCTCTCAGGGACCTTCCAAATGCTGTGACCTCGTGTTGTGGTAACGACGACTGACCTGAAGCCAATTTACTCCCTCTTTCCTAAGTGTTGTAACTTTGCCACTGCTCCGATCGGTCACGCACATATCCCTCTTTTCCGTTGGCCGTTGGTGGCCCCGGTGAAAGGATCCTTCCACCCACACGAGGGGTCTGGAACCACGGGTGGAGGACTGCTGCCCTAGGCCCTTGAGCATTGCCTCTCGGCTAAAGGGACCCATCTTTATCAACGAGGTCATATATGGCACTTTGCAAAGAGCTTCGATGCAAACACGTCTTAAGCATCGGGATACACACGGGACTGGGTGACTGACCATCAGGAGGCACTTCCTCATACTTTTGCTGTGCACCATTATGCCTGAAAGAGATGGCCCGGCAGTCAGGACCAAGAAGCTTGGAACCAACCCCGGCTCCTGATCCCATGGAAGCGCATTTCCTCTATTGCCTTTCTCGGCTCCTTACTCTGCGCCCCCTGGAGCTTGCAGAGATCGCCCCAACCCGCCATGCCCCACCCATGCACCCCCCCAACCCCAATCTCAACCCTTCAACCACTCCACCAGCCACCCGGAACTCTCACCTCTCTGGACCCAGTCAACTCTGCCTTTACCGGCTGTCGGAGGCCAGCTTGGACCCCACAGGGTTAACTGAGGAAGGCTGAGTGTGGAATTGCCTGGAGTCTGGAGGGGAGGGGGGTGGGGATGGCAACTGCTCTACACTTTTCTCTGACAAAATAAAGTTTCATTTATTAAAGGGGAGCACTCTCTGTGCCCGGGGGAGCGTACATGAGCCCCCCAAAAGGGAAGGAGTAAAAGGAGGAGGGAGCAGTCACACACACTCGAGTGAAAGCATTCTCTCTCTCTCTCTCTCTCTCTCTCTCTCTCTCTCTCTCTCTCTCTCTCTGTCTCTCTCTGTCTCTGTCTCTCTCTGTCTCTGTACACATTTGGTGGGTGGAGCAAAATCTCAGGAGCTGGCTCCAAGAAGATTATTTTGTCTCTCAGCCTTTTTATACCACCTGAGACAGCAGCACGCTCTCCGTGTATGAAAAAGTTGACCTCCTCGCCACAAGTCATCACGTAGTCTCTAAAATCTATCACCACAGAAACATACTCTTTGAACACCTGAAGAAAATCACTACACAGAAGGAAATTCCACCGGGATTATTGATTGCATAGTTTTGACACTCAAACACAACCAAACATTTCCCATCCGTCATTCTCTCCACAAGTCGGAATTAACTCCAAAGCCATAATTCTCTTATAACGGATGAATAAAGTTTAAGCCAGCGGCTCCTATTTTAAGAAGTTTTGTTTTGTTTTGTTTTGTTTGTTTTGTTTTTCTGGTCTTAGCTGCTGACAATTTGTAGTCAGCAGGAGACAGATGATCGTCTGTCCTGCGGTCTTTTCTTTTGTGGAAGTCTTGTTGTTCAGGTCCTCTGGCTAATCACCCATCCTCTATCCCGACACTGGACACTCGAGTGGTAGAAGGATTTACTCTTTCTTCCTAGGCGCGTCTCTTCGCGCTGCACGCCGACTCCTACGGGCCACAGGCTTTAGATCATAAGATTCAGGAAGTCAGGCACAACCTTGAACCTATGGATGTTCTCTTTGAGCACGAACTTGTTGTCCCAGGCCTAATTTTCTTGCTGCTCCGGTTATGTGCTCATGAGGCCAGAAAGCTCACTGTATTCCTTCTCTCGAGGATGCAGCTCGTGCTGTTCTGTGAGGAAGGGGCACCTTCTAGTCTTGATCGCGACTTTAGGCTTTCTGTCAACTACCCTAACTTCTCCCAAATTATTTAGGTCCAACTAACTTCCTAAGCGACTTAGACCAAATCGGGCATTGCATCAGATCACGAATTCATCTTGTAAAGTACATCAGTATCTCAAAAGACGATCGGATCATCGTCCGTGCTGATCCGCAGGACTGTGGCCCAACAGAGCCGGCCATCCATCACCCGGGAAAGAAAGCAACCACACCAGGCTGTAGGCAGTGAGTGTCTTGCCTTGTCCGCTGATCAGAGCACGGGCGGACTGGGGGGAGGGAGGGGTTCTAGCGATGAGAGAGGCATGAGCAGGCACACAGGAGCAGTAAGAAGGCGTCCTGGGCCAAAGGTCCCGGGGCCCTGCTTCTCCAGGATACACCCACCACGGCGGAGAGCAAGGGTGGGCCGGTGGGCCTTTGGGCCGGTGGGCCGGGGTGCAGGTGGGCCGGGGTGCAGGTGGGCGGGTTCCAGGAGGCTCCATTGCCCACCACTTGCAGGTCTTCCTGCAAGGCTAGCACGGGCAGACCCAGCCCGCACGGGGCGTGGGGGGTCCCTAGTGTGGGGGACTCTGAGTGGGTCAAAGGGTAGGGGCCGGCTCCTGGCCCTGGAGACCGGCTGTGGTCAGGGCGGGGTTGGGGCTTGAGGCCCAGGCCTTCCCGAAAGGGCAGAGAGGAAAAGCAGAGCTGTGGGTGTTGGAGGAGCACTGGGTTAGAGGACTGGGTGCTCCCGCTGAGCCTCCCCTCCGGGCTCGCTGGAGGAGGAGTGGAGAACTGTGAGCGAGGGCTTGAGCTCCGGGAAGGCGGTAACGGGGGGCGGGGGGCGGGGGGCGGGGGGCGGGGGGCGGGGGGCTGGGGGCTGGGGGCCGGTGGAGACGAAGGGCAGCGAGCGCTCAGAGTTGGCGGGTTTGGCCTCGCTGTCGTGGGTCATTCGCCAGCGAGGAAGGGCCAAGCTCGCCGAGCAGCCGGCAGCAGTCTTGCAGCTTTTTCTGAGCGCTCCCCGAGAGGGTTGTGTGCGTGCCAAGTGGGGTCCGGACGGCGACAGGGCAGGAGCAAGAGGAGCATCTCGGAGCAGAGAGAGGCGCTCGCGGCTCCCGGCTCGAGGCTCGAGGCTCGAGGCCGGCTGCTGAGCGAGCGAGCGAGCAGGCGGCGGGCGTCCGGGGCGCGGCGGTGGCGGCAAGTGTCGGCCGCCAGTGGGTGGTCCGGGACGCGGGGTGTCAGTTCCCATGGCGACCGCTAGGGGTCGGGCGCGCGCCGGCGCACCGGGCGAGGCAGGCGGTGAGTGATCGAGTGAGCGAGCAAGCGAGCGAGGAAGCGGTGAAGAGAGAAGTTGATTGTTTGAAGTGGTGTGGGTCGGTAGGGAGTGTATAAGTTTGTGTTGAGTGAGAGTGTGAGTGTTAGTGTTTTTCTGTAGTGTGTGTGTGGTGTGTGCCTGCGTTGTGAGTGTGTGTTTTTTGAGTAGATGTTAGGCGCTGTGCGCTGTGCAAGGTTCGGGCGAGAAGGCTGGAGCGTGCCGGTTCGTGTGTCGTCATGGTTGGTGAGGTTGGAATAAGTTTGTTTCGCAGCAGTCCGTCGCCGGTTGTGGTGGCGCACGCCGGTAGGATTTGCTGAAGGAGGCAGAGGCAGGAGGATCACGAGTTCGAGGCCAGCCTGGGCTACACATTTTTTTTTCCTCTCCCTTACTCTCTTCCCACTTCACACACGCGCACACGCACAAATACATTAACAGTTTTCATTTACACGCTCACTAACACAACACAACGCTCCCTCCAACCTTGCCTTCTCGCCCTTACCTTCCAGCATTGATACACTAACTTCAACAACTTCATACAATGGCAGCTCACATCCTCTTGACACAACAGCACAAACAGCAACAAGACTCACACCCAGTCTAGAGCAACACACGGCGATTCACCTACTTTGCAAAAACAATACATTCTGACAAGCTTTCCATACTCGGATCAACTCTGGGCCTTCTCTGCTTGCTTCCCTGCTGCTTCATGCATGCCTGGATGCCTGGATGCCTGGATGCCTGGATGCCTGGATGCCTGGATGCCTGGATGCCTGGATGCCTGGCTTGCTTGCTGAGCTTCCTTCAAGACCAAGACATCTTCACCTGACCTCTCTGGTTCTTTTTGCCCATTAGACTGTCAAGAGACATTCATTGCCAGTGCTGACATGCTCTGATCAGGAGGAAGAAGCCAGTTGTGTGTCTGAGCTTCTGCACTAGCCTTGCCCAGCACTGCTTCCCTTGCTGGGTGTTCCTGCACTGCATGGCCTGGAGGATTCTGGGCAGTTGTCAGCTTGGGCTGGGGTCTGTGGGGTGTGGCCATTACCCAGCCCAAGCTGCTACTGCTGTTGCTGCTGCTGCTGCTGCTGCTGCTGCTGCTGCTGCTGCTGCTACTTCTACTTCTGTTGCCGCTGGTGATGGTGCTGGATGCGGGTGTGGTGTGGGCGGGTGGGTAGAGATGAGTGGGTGGATGAATGATGAGTAGATGGAAGGCCCAAAGGAGGAGGCCTGGGCAGAAGGGAGGCCAGAGTCCTAAGGCCGGTCTGGGTCTGTAGAGGGCCTGAGGCCTGAGGTCTTTGGGCCTCCAGGTAAGCACTTGGAAGTCCTGGAACCTTAAACACCACCCCCGCACCCCCCTGCACAGGGTCGTCTCTTCCTGGGAAGGGATGTCGGCCTGTTCTCTGCCCAGGAGGCTCGGGACGGATGTAGTTCCTAGCCCGGTGAGTGGCCGGTGAGTGCGATCTGAAGGGCCTGACCACACTTGGATCCTCCCTAGGCACCCCCTCACCCCAGCCACAACCTCACTATGAAGCTGGTCTCAGGCTCTCCCTCCCAAGGCCTTCTTTCCCTTGAACACTGTTTCTCAGTCAGTAGAATGAATCCCTCCTCCTACATGGAGATGTCACACGTTGTACTGGCTGGTTTTGTGTGTCAACTTGACACAGGCTGGGGTCATCACAGAGAAAGGAGCTTCAGTTGGGGTAGCGCCACAACTGGGAAGACCCAGCTGTGGGGCATTTTCTCAATTAGTGCTCAAGGGGGGGAGGGCCCCTTGTGGGTGGTCCCATCTCTGGGCTGGTATCCTTGGGTTCGACAAGAGAGCAGGCTGAGCAAGCCAGGGGAAGCAAGCCAGTAAGAAACATGCCCTCCACGGCCTTCACATCAGCTCCTGCATCCTGACCTGCTTGAGGTCCAGTCCTGACTTCCTTTGGTGATGAACAGCTGTGTGGAAGTGTAAGCAGAATAAACCCTTTCCTCCCCAACGTGCTTCTTGGCCATGATGTTTGTGCGGGAATAGAAACCCTGACTAACACACACACACACACACACACACACACACACACACACACACACACTCATACTGGCCACATGGCGCAGAACCCAGGTGGCTTCTGTGCCACCTTATGTACAGGGCCCAGCCATACCTGACTCCCCGGGGCCCGTTTGTCCATCTCAAACCTTCTCCCTAGCCCGGTGGCTCTCAGGGACCTTCCAAATGCTGTGACCTCGTGTTGTGGTAACGACGACTGACCTGAAGCCAATTTACTCCCTCTTTCCTAAGTGTTGTAACTTTGCCACTGCTCCGATCGGTCACGCACATATCCCTCTTTTCCGTTGGCCGTTGGTGGCCCCGGTGAAAGGATCCTTCCACCCACACGAGGGGTCTGGAACCACGGGTGGAGGACTGCTGCCCTAGGCCCTTGAGCATTGCCTCTCGGCTAAAGGGACCCATCTTTATCAACGAGGTCATATATGGCACTTTGCAAAGAGCTTCGATGCAAACACGTCTTAAGCATCGGGATACACACGGGACTGGGTGACTGACCATCAGGAGGCACTTCCTCATACTTTTGCTGTGCACCATTATGCCTGAAAGAGATGGCCCGGCAGTCAGGACCAAGAAGCTTGGAACCAACCCCGGCTCCTGATCCCATGGAAGCGCATTTCCTCTATTGCCTTTCTCGGCTCCTTACTCTGCGCCCCCTGGAGCTTGCAGAGATCGCCCCAACCCGCCATGCCCCACCCATGCACCCCCCCAACCCCAATCTCAACCCTTCAACCACTCCACCAGCCACCCGGAACTCTCACCTCTCTGGACCCAGTCAACTCTGCCTTTACCGGCTGTCGGAGGCCAGCTTGGACCCCACAGGGTTAACTGAGGAAGGCTGAGTGTGGAATTGCCTGGAGTCTGGAGGGGAGGGGGGTGGGGATGGCAACTGCTCTACACTTTTCTCTGACAAAATAAAGTTTCATTTATTAAAGGGGAGCACTCTCTGTGCCCGGGGGAGCGTACATGAGCCCCCCAAAAGGGAAGGAGTAAAAGGAGGAGGGAGCAGTCACACACACTCGAGTGAAAGCATTCTCTCTCTCTCTCTCTCTCTCTCTCTCTCTCTCTCTCTCTCTGTCTCTCTCTGTCTCTGTCTCTCTCTGTCTCTGTCTCTCTCTGTCTCTGTACACATTTGGTGGGTGGAGCAAAATCTCAGGAGCTGGCTCCAAGAAGATTATTTTGTCTCTCAGCCTTTTTATACCACCTGAGACAGCAGCACGCTCTCCGTGTATGAAAAAGTTGACCTCCTCGCCACAAGTCATCACGTAGTCTCTAAAATCTATCACCACAGAAACATACTCTTTGAACACCTGAAGAAAATCACTACACAGAAGGAAATTCCACCGGGATTATTGATTGCATAGTTTTGACACTCAAACACAACCAAACATTTCCCATCCGTCATTCTCTCCACAAGTCGGAATTAACTCCAAAGCCATAATTCTCTTATAACGGATGAATAAAGTTTAAGCCAGCGGCTCCTATTTTAAGAAGTTTTGTTTTGTTTTGTTTTGTTTGTTTTGTTTTTCTGGTCTTAGCTGCTGACAATTTGTAGTCAGCAGGAGACAGATGATCGTCTGTCCTGCGGTCTTTTCTTTTGTGGAAGTCTTGTTGTTCAGGTCCTCTGGCTAATCACCCATCCTCTATCCCGACACTGGACACTCGAGTGGTAGAAGGATTTACTCTTTCTTCCTAGGCGCGTCTCTTCGCGCTGCACGCCGACTCCTACGGGCCACAGGCTTTAGATCATAAGATTCAGGAAGTCAGGCACAACCTTGAACCTATGGATGTTCTCTTTGAGCACGAACTTGTTGTCCCAGGCCTAATTTTCTTGCTGCTCCGGTTATGTGCTCATGAGGCCAGAAAGCTCACTGTATTCCTTCTCTCGAGGATGCAGCTCGTGCTGTTCTGTGAGGAAGGGGCACCTTCTAGTCTTGATCGCGACTTTAGGCTTTCTGTCAACTACCCTAACTTCTCCCAAATTATTTAGGTCCAACTAACTTCCTAAGCGACTTAGACCAAATCGGGCATTGCATCAGATCACGAATTCATCTTGTAAAGTACATCAGTATCTCAAAAGACGATCGGATCATCGTCCGTGCTGATCCGCAGGACTGTGGCCCAACAGAGCCGGCCATCCATCACCCGGGAAAGAAAGCAACCACACCAGGCTGTAGGCAGTGAGTGTCTTGCCTTGTCCGCTGATCAGAGCACGGGCGGACTGGGGGGAGGGAGGGGTTCTAGCGATGAGAGAGGCATGAGCAGGCACACAGGAGCAGTAAGAAGGCGTCCTGGGCCAAAGGTCCCGGGGCCCTGCTTCTCCAGGATACACCCACCACGGCGGAGAGCAAGGGTGGGCCGGTGGGCCTTTGGGCCGGTGGGCCGGGGTGCAGGTGGGCCGGGGTGCAGGTGGGCGGGTTCCAGGAGGCTCCATTGCCCACCACTTGCAGGTCTTCCTGCAAGGCTAGCACGGGCAGACCCAGCCCGCACGGGGCGTGGGGGTCCCTAGTGTGGGGGACTCTGAGTGGGTCAAAGGGTAGGGGCCGGCTCCTGGCCCTGGAGACCGGCTGTGGTCAGGGCGGGGTTGGGGCTTGAGGCCCAGGCCTTCCCGAAAGGGCAGAGAGGAAAAGCAGAGCTGTGGGTGTTGGAGGAGCACTGGGTTAGAGGACTGGGTGCTCCCGCTGAGCCTCCCCTCCGGGCTCGCTGGAGGAGGAGTGGAGAACTGTGAGCGAGGGCTTGAGCTCCGGGAAGGCGGTAACGGGGGGCGGGGGGCGGGGGGCGGGGGGCTGGGGGCTGGGGGCCGGTGGAGACGAAGGGCAGCGAGCGCTCAGAGTTGGCGGGTTTGGCCTCGCTGTCGTGGGTCATTCGCCAGCGAGGAAGGGCCAAGCTCGCCGAGCAGCCGGCAGCAGTCTTGCAGCTTTTTCTGAGCGCTCCCCGAGAGGGTTGTGTGCGTGCCAAGTGGGGTCCGGACGGCGACAGGGCAGGAGCAAGAGGAGCATCTCGGAGCAGAGAGAGGCGCTCGCGGCTCCCGGCTCGAGGCTCGAGGCTCGAGGCCGGCTGCTGAGCGAGCGAGCGAGCAGGCGGCGGGCGTCCGGGGCGCGGCGGTGGCGGCAAGTGTCGGCCGCCAGTGGGTGGTCCGGGACGCGGGGTGTCAGTTCCCATGGCGACCGCTAGGGGTCGGGCGCGCGCCGGCGCACCGGGCGAGGCAGGCGGTGAGTGATCGAGTGAGCGAGCAAGCGAGCGAGGAAGCGGTGAAGAGAGAAGTTGATTGTTTGAAGTGGTGTGGGTCGGTAGGGAGTGTATAAGTTTGTGTTGAGTGAGAGTGTGAGTGTTAGTGTTTTTCTGTAGTGTGTGTGTGGTGTGTGCCTGCGTTGTGAGTGTGTGTTTTTTGAGTAGATGTTAGGCGCTGTGCGCTGTGCAAGGTTCGGGCGAGAAGGCTGGAGCGTGCCGGTTCGTGTGTCGTCATGGTTGGTGAGCTTGGAATATGTTTGTTTCGCAGCAGTCCGTCGCCGGTTGTGGTGGCGCACGCCGGTAGGATTTGCTGAAGGAGGCAGAGGCAGGAGGATCACGAGTTCGAGGCCAGCCTGGGCTACACATTTTTTTTTCCTCTCCCTTACTCTCTTCCCACTTCACACACGCGCACACGCACAAATACATTAACAGTTTTCATTTACACGCTCACTAACACAACACAACGCTCCCTCCAACCTTGCCTTCTCGCCCTTACCTTCCAGCATTGATACACTAACTTCAACAACTTCATACAATGGCAGCTCACATCCTCTTGACACAACAGCACAAACAGCAACAAGACTCACACCCAGTCTAGAGCAACACACGGCGATTCACCTACTTTGCAAAAACAATACATTCTGACAAGCTTTCCATACTCGGATCAACTCTGGGCCTTCTCTGCTTGCTTCCCTGCTGCTTCATGCATGCCTGGATGCCTGGATGCCTGGATGCCTGGATGCCTGGATGCCTGGATGCCTGGATGCCTGGATGCCTGGCTTGCTTGCTGAGCTTCCTTCAAGACCAAGACATCTTCACCTGACCTCTCTGGTTCTTTTTGCCCATTAGACTGTCAAGAGACATTCATTGCCAGTGCTGACATGCTCTGATCAGGAGGAAGAAGCCAGTTGTGTGTCTGAGCTTCTGCACTAGCCTTGCCCAGCACTGCTTCCCTTGCTGGGTGTTCCTGCACTGCATGGCCTGGAGGATTCTGGGCAGTTGTCAGCTTGGGCTGGGGTCTGTGGGGTGTGGCCATTACCCAGCCCAAGCTGCTACTGCTGTTGCTGCTGCTGCTGCTGCTGCTGCTGCTGCTGCTGCTGCTACTTCTACTTCTGTTGCCGCTGGTGATGGTGCTGGATGCGGGTGTGGTGTGGGCGGGTGGGTAGAGATGAGTGGGTGGATGAATGATGAGTAGATGGAAGGCCCAAAGGAGGAGGCCTGGGCAGAAGGGAGGCCAGAGTCCTAAGGCCGGTCTGGGTCTGTAGAGGGCCTGAGGCCTGAGGTCTTTGGGCCTCCAGGTAAGCACTTGGAAGTCCTGGAACCTTAAACACCACCCCCGCACCCCCCTGCACAGGGTCGTCTCTTCCTGGGAAGGGATGTCGGCCTGTTCTCTGCCCAGGAGGCTCGGGACGGATGTAGTTCCTAGCCCGGTGAGTGGCCGGTGAGTGCGATCTGAAGGGCCTGACCACACTTGGATCCTCCCTAGGCACCCCCTCACCCCAGCCACAACCTCACTATGAAGCTGGTCTCAGGCTCTCCCTCCCAAGGCCTTCTTTCCCTTGAACACTGTTTCTCAGTCAGTAGAATGAATCCCTCCTCCTACATGGAGATGTCACACGTTGTACTGGCTGGTTTTGTGTGTCAACTTGACACAGGCTGGGGTCATCACAGAGAAAGGAGCTTCAGTTGGGGTAGCGCCACAACTGGGAAGACCCAGCTGTGGGGCATTTTCTCAATTAGTGCTCAAGGGGGGGAGGGCCCCTTGTGGGTGGTCCCATCTCTGGGCTGGTATCCTTGGGTTCGACAAGAGAGCAGGCTGAGCAAGCCAGGGGAAGCAAGCCAGTAAGAAACATGCCCTCCACGGCCTTCACATCAGCTCCTGCATCCTGACCTGCTTGAGGTCCAGTCCTGACTTCCTTTGGTGATGAACAGCTGTGTGGAAGTGTAAGCAGAATAAACCCTTTCCTCCCCAACGTGCTTCTTGGCCATGATGTTTGTGCGGGAATAGAAACCCTGACTAACACACACACACACACACACACACACACACACACACACACACACACACACTCATACTGGCCACATGGCGCAGAACCCAGGTGGCTTCTGTGCCACCTTATGTACAGGGCCCAGCCATACCTGACTCCCCGGGGCCCGTTTGTCCATCTCAAACCTTCTCCCTAGCCCGGTGGCTCTCAGGGACCTTCCAAATGCTGTGACCTCGTGTTGTGGTAACGACGACTGACCTGAAGCCAATTTACTCCCTCTTTCCTAAGTGTTGTAACTTTGCCACTGCTCCGATCGGTCACGCACATATCCCTCTTTTCCGTTGGCCGTTGGTGGCCCCGGTGAAAGGATCCTTCCACCCACACGAGGGGTCTGGAACCACGGGTGGAGGACTGCTGCCCTAGGCCCTTGAGCATTGCCTCTCGGCTAAAGGGACCCATCTTTATCAACGAGGTCATATATGGCACTTTGCAAAGAGCTTCGATGCAAACACGTCTTAAGCATCGGGATACACACGGGACTGGGTGACTGACCATCAGGAGGCACTTCCTCATACTTTTGCTGTGCACCATTATGCCTGAAAGAGATGGCCCGGCAGTCAGGACCAAGAAGCTTGGAACCAACCCCGGCTCCTGAATCCCATGGAAGCTGGAAGCGCATTTCCTCTATTGCCTTTCTCGGCTCCTTACTCTGTGCCCCCTGGAGCTTGCAGAGATCGCCCCCAACCCGCCATGCCCCACCCATGCACCCCCCCCCCAACCCCAATCTCAACCCTTCAACCACTCCACCAGCCACCCGGAACTCTCACCTCTCTGGACCCAGTCAACTCTGCCTTTACCGGCTGTCGGAGGCCAGCTTGGACCCCACAGGGTTAACTGAGGAAGGCTGAGTGTGGAATTGCCTGGAGTCTGGAGGGGGGGTGGGGCTGGCAACTGCTCTACACTTTTCTCTGACAAAATAAAGTTTCATTTATTAAAGGGGAGCACTCTCTGTGCCCGGGGGAGCGTACATGAGCCCCCCAAAAGGGAAGGAGTAAAAGGAGGAGGGAGCAGTCACACACACTCGAGTGAAAGCATTCTCTCTCTCTCTCTCTCTCTCTCTCTCTCTCTCTCTCTCTCTCTCTCTCCCTCTCTCTCTTTCTCCGTCTCTGTACACATTTGGTGGGTGGAGCAAAATCTCAGGAGCTGGCTCCAAGAAGATTATTTTGTCTCTCAGCCTTTTTATACCACCTGAGACAGCAGCACGCTCTCCGTGTATGAAAAAGTTGACCTCCTCGCCACAAGTCATCACGTAGTCTCTAAAATCTATCACCACAGAAACATACTCTTTGAACACCTGAAGAAAATCACTACACAGAAGGAAATTCCACCGGGATTATTGATTGCATAGTTTTGACACTCAAACACAACCAAACATTTCCCATCCGTCATTCTCTCCACAAGTCGGAATTAACTCCAAAGCCATAATTCTCTTATAACGGATGAATAAAGTTTAAGCCAGCGGCTCCTATTTTAAGAAGTTTTGTTTTGTTTTGTTTTGTTTGTTTTGTTTTTCTGGTCTTAGCTGCTGACAATTTGTAGTCAGCAGGAGACAGATGATCGTCTGTCCTGCGGTCTTTTCTTTTGTGGAAGTCTTGTTGTTCAGGTCCTCTGGCTAATCACCCATCCTCTATCCCGACAGTGGACACTCGAGTGGTAGAAGGATTTACTCTTTCTTCCTAGGCGCGTCTCTTCGCGCTGCACGCCGACTCCTACGGGCCACAGGCTTTAGATCATAAGATTCAGGAAGTCAGGCACAACCTTGAACCTATGGATGTTCTCTTTGAGCACGAACTTGTTGTCCCAGGCCTAATTTTCTTGCTGCTCCGGTTATGTGCTCATGAGGCCTGAAAGCTCACTGTATTCCTTCTCTCGAGGATGCAGCTCGTGCTGTTCTGTGAGGAAGGGGCACCTTCTAGTCTTGATCGCGACTTTAGGCTTTCTGTCAACTACCCTAACTTCTCCCAAATTATTTAGGTCCAACTAACTTCCTAAGCGACTTAGACCAAATCGGGCATTGCATCAGATCACGAATTCATCTTGTAAAGTACATCAGTATCTCAAAAGACGATCGGATCATCGTCCGTGCTGATCCGCAGGACTGTGGCCCAACAGAGCCGGCCATCCATCACCCGGGAAAGAAAGCAACCACACCAGGCTGTAGGCAGTTGAGTGTCTTGCCTTGTCCGCTGATCAGAGCACGGGCGGACTGGGGGGAGGGGGAGGTTCTAGCGATGAGAGAGGCATGAGCAGGCACACAGGAGCAGTAAGAAGGCGTCCTGGGCCAAAGGTCCCGGGGCCCTGCTTCTCCAGGATACACCCACCACGGCGGAGAGCAAGGGTGGGCCGGTGGGCCTTTGGGCCGGTGGGCCGGGGTGCAGGTGGGCGGGTTCCAGGAGGCTCCATTGCCCACCACTTGCAGGTCTTCCTGCAAGGCTAGCACGGGCAGCCCCAGCCCGCACGGGGCGTGGGATCCCTAGTGTGGGGGACTCTGCGTGGGTCAAAGGGTAGGGGCCGGCTCCTGGCCCTGGAGACCGGCTGTGGTCAGGGCGGTGTTGGGGCCCGAGGCCCAGGCCTTCCCGAAAGGGGAGAGAGGAAAAGCAGAGCTGTGGGTGTTGGAGGAGCACTGGGTTGGAGGACTGGGTGCTCCCGCTGAGCCTCCCCTCCGGGCTCGCTGGAGGAGGAGTGGAGAACTGTGAGCGAGGGCTTGAGCTCCGGGAAGGCGGTAACGGGGTGCGGGGGGCTGGGGGGCCGGTGGAGACGAAGGGCAGCTAGCGTTCAGAGTTGGCGGGTTTGGCCTCGCTGTCGTGGGTCACTCGCCAGCGAGGACGGGCCAAGCTCGCCGAGCAGCCGGCAGCAGTCTTGCAGCTTTTTCTGAGCGCTCCCCGAGAGGGTTGTGTGCGTGCCAAGTGGGGTCCGGACGGCGACAGGGCAGGAGCAAGAGGAGCATCTCGGAGCAGAGAGAGGCGCTCGCGGCTCGCGGCTCGAGGCTCGAGGCTCGAGGCCGGCTGCTGAGCGAGCGAGCAGGCGGCGGGCGTCCGGGGCGCTGCGGTGGCAGCAAGTGTCCGCCGCCGGTGGGTGGTCCGGGTCGCGGGGTGTCAGTTCCCATCGGGACCGCTAGGGGTCGGGCGCGCGTCGGCGCGTCGGGCGAGGTAGGCGGTGAGTGAGCGAGTGAGTGAGTGAGTGAGTGAGTGAGTGAGTGAGCGAGCGAGCGAGCTAGCGAGCTATGTAGCGAGGCAGCGCTGGAGCGCTGAATAGAGAGAGATTGGTTGAAGTGTTGTGGGCGTCGGTAGGGAGTGTTGTTGTTTGTGTTGGTGAGGAGGAAGCGTTTGAGGAGTGTGGGCGTATGTGTGTCGGCGTGTGTTGTGAGTGTGGGCGCTGTGAGCACGTGGTAGGCTCTGCGCGCTGGGCATGGATCGGGTGTGAAGGGTGGAGCTTGTGGGCTGGTGTGTCGTCATGGTTGTTGAGGTTGGAATATGTGCTTTTCGCCAGGCGCTCTCGCCGGTTGTGGTGGCGCACGCCGGTAGGATTTGCTGAAGGAGGCAGAGGCAGGAGGATCACGAGTTCGAGGCCAGCCTGGGCTACACATTTTTTCTTCTCCCTTATTTTCCTCTCCCTTATTCTCTTCCCACTGCACACACACGCACACGCACAAACACATTAACACTTTTCATCTCCACGCTCAATAGCACAACACACAGCTACCTTCAACCCTCACTTCTCACCCTTACCTTACACCCTTCACACACTAACTACACCAACTTCATACAATGCCAGGGACATCCTCTTGACAAAACAACACAAACAACAACAAAACTCACACACACTACACACAAACGCGCACCGATTCACCTACTTTGCACAAACAACACCTTTGCACAAGCGCTCCATGCTCCCATCAACTCGGGGCCTTTTATGATTGCTTACCTCATGATGCATGCAGCAAAACATCTTCACCTGACTTCTCTGCTTCTTTTTGCCCTTCAGACTTTCAACAAGAGACATTCATTGACAGTGCTGACATGCTCTGATCAGGAGGAAGAAGCCAGTTGTGTGTCTGAGCTTCTGCACTAGCCTTGCCCAGCACTGCTTCCCTTGCTGGGTGTTCCTGCACTGCATGGCCTGGAGGATTCTGGGCAGTTGTCAGCTTGGGCTGGGGTCTGTGGGGTGTGGCCATTACCCAGCCCAAGCTGCTACTGCTGCTGCTGCTGCTGCTGCTGCTGCTGCTGCTGCTGCTACTTCTACTTCTGTTGCCGCTGGTGATGGTGCTGGATGCGGGTGTGGTGTGGGCGGGTGGGTAGATGAGTGGGTGGATGAATGATGAGTAGATGGAAGGCCCAAAGGAGGAGACCTGGGCAGAAGGGAGGCCAGAGTCCTAAGGCCGGTCTGGGTCTGTAGAGGGCCTGAGGCCTGAGGTCTTTGGGCCTCCAGGTAAGCACTTGGAAGTCCTGGAACCTTAAACACCACCCCCGCACCCCCCTGCACAGGGTCGTCTCTTCCTGGGAAGGGATGTCGGCCTGTTCTCTGCCCAGGAGGCTCGGGACGGATGTAGTTCCTAGCCCGGTGAGTGGCCGGTGAGTGCGATCTGAAGGGCCTGACCACACTTGGATCCTCCCTAGGCACCCCCTCACCCCAGCCACAACCTCACTATGGAGCTGGTCTCAGGCTCTCCCTCCCAAGGCCTTCTTTCCCTTGAACACTGTTTCTCAGTCAGTAGAATGAATCCCTCCTCCTACATGGAGATGTCACACGTTGTACTGGCTGGTTTTGTGTGTCAACTTGACACAGGCTGGGGTCATCACAGAGAAAGGAGCTTCAGTTGGGGTAGCGCCACAACTGGGAAGACCCAGCTGTGGGGCATTTTCTCAATTAGTGCTCAAGGGGGGGAGGGCCCCTTGTGGGTGGTCCCATCTCTGGGCTGGTATCCTTGGGTTCGACAAGAGAGCAGGCTGAGCAAGCCAGGGGAAGCAAGCCAGTAAGAAACATGCCCTCCACGGCCTTCACATCAGCTCCTGCATCCTGACCTGCTTGAGGTCCAGTCCTGACTTCCTTTGGTGATGAACAGCTGTGTGGAAGTGTAAGCAGAATAAACCCTTTCCTCCCCAACGTGCTTCTTGGCCATGATGTTTGTGCAGGAATAGAAACCCTGACTAACACACACACACACACACACACACACACACACACACACACACACTCTTACTGGCCACATGGCGCAGAACCCAGGTGGCTTCTGTGCCAACTTATGTACAGGGCCCAGCCATACCTGACTCCCCGGGGCCCGTTTGTCCATCTCAAACCTTCTCCCTAGCCCGGTGGCTCTCAGGGACCTTCCAAATGCTGTGACCTCGTGTTGTGGTAACGACGACTGACCTGAAGCCAATTTACTCCCTCTTTCCTAAGTGTTGTAACTTTGCCACTGCTCCGATCGGTCACGCACATATCCCTCTTTTCCGTTGGCCGTTGGTGGCCTCGGTGAAAGGATCCTTCCACCCACACGAGGGGTCTGGAACCACGGGTGGAGGACTGCTGCCCTAGGCCCTTGAGCATTGCCTCTCGGCTAAAGGGACCCATCTTTATCAACGAGGTCATATATGGCACTTTGCAAAGAGCTTCGATGCAAACACGTCTTAAGCATCGGGATACACACGGGACTGGGTGACTGACCATCAGGAGGCACTTCCTCATACTTTTGCTGTGCACCATTATGCCTGAAAGAGATGGCCCGGCAGTCAGGACCAAGAAGCTTGGAACCAACCCCGGCTCCTGAATCCCATGGAAGCTGGAAGCGCATTTCCTCTATTGCCTTTCTCGGCTCCTTACTCTGCGCCCCCTGGAGCTTGCAGAGATCGCCCCCAACCCGCCATGCCCCACCCATGCACCCCCCCCCAACCCCAATCTCAACCCTTCAACCACTCCACCAGCCACCCGGAACTCTCACCTCTCTGGACCCAGTCAACTCTGCCTTTACCGGCTGTCGGAGGCCAGCTTGGACCCCACAGGGTTAACTGAGGAAGGCTGAGTGTGGAATTGCCTGGAGTCTGGAGGGGGGGTGGGGCTGGCAACTGCTCTACACTTTTCTCTGACAAAATAAAGTTTCATTTATTAAAGGGGAGCACTCTCTGTGCCCGGGGGAGCGTACATGAGCCCCCCAAAAGGGAAGGAGTAAAAGGAGGAGGGAGCAGTCACACACACTCGAGTGAAAGCATTCTCTCTCTCTCTCTCTCTCTCTCTCTCTCTCTCTCCCTCTCTCTCTTTCTCCGTCTCTGTACACATTTGGTGGGTGGAGCAAAATCTCAGGAGCTGGCTCCAAGAAGATTATTTTGTCTCTCAGCCTTTTTATACCACCTGAGACAGCAGCACGCTCTCCGTGTATGAAAAAGTTGACCTCCTCGCCACAAGTCATCACGTAGTCTCTAAAATCTATCACCACAGAAACATACTCTTTGAACACCTGAAGAAAATCACTACACAGAAGGAAATTCCACCGGGATTATTGATTGCATAGTTTTGACACTCAAACACAACCAAACATTTCCCATCCGTCATTCTCTCCACAAGTCGGAATTAACTCCAAAGCCATAATTCTCTTATAACGGATGAATAAAGTTTAAGCCAGCGGCTCCTATTTTAAGAAGTTTTGTTTTGTTTTGTTTTGTTTGTTTTGTTTTTCTGGTCTTAGCTGCTGACAATTTGTAGTCAGCAGGAGACAGATGATCGTCTGTCCTGCGGTCTTTTCTTTTGTGGAAGTCTTGTTGTTCAGGTCCTCTGGCTAATCACCCATCCTCTATCCCGACACTGGACACTCGAGTGGTAGAAGGATTTACTCTTTCTTCCTAGGCGCGTCTCTTCGCGCTGCACGCCGACTCCTACGGGCCACAGGCTTTAGATCATAAGATTCAGGAAGTCAGGCACAACCTTGAACCTATGGATGTTCTCTTTGAGCACGAACTTGTTGTCCCAGGCCTAATTTTCTTGCTGCTCCGGTTATGTGCTCATGAGGCCTGAAAGCTCACTGTATTCCTTCTCTCGAGGATGCAGCTCGTGCTGTTCTGTGAGGAAGGGGCACCTTCTAGTCTTGATCGCGACTTTAGGCTTTCTGTCAACTACCCTAACTTCTCCCAAATTATTTAGGTCCAACTAACTTCCTAAGCGACTTAGACCAAATCGGGCATTGCATCAGATCACGAATTCATCTTGTAAAGTACATCAGTATCTCAAAAGACGATCGGATCATCGTCCGTGCTGATCCGCAGGACTGTGGCCCAACAGAGCCGGCCATCCATCACCCGGGAAAGAAAGCAACCACACCAGGCTGTAGGCAGTTGAGTGTCTTGCCTTGTCCGCTGATCAGAGCACGGGCGGACTGGGGGGAGGGGGAGGTTCTAGCGATGAGAGAGGCATGAGCAGGCACACAGGAGCAGTAAGAAGGCGTCCTGGGCCAAAGGTCCCGGGGCCCTGCTTCTCCAGGATACACCCACCACGGCGGAGAGCAAGGGTGGGCCGGTGGGCCTTTGGGCCGGTGGGCCGGGGTGCAGGTGGGCGGGTTCCAGGAGGCTCCATTGCCCACCACTTGCAGGTCTTCCTGCAAGGCTAGCACGGGCAGCCCCAGCCCGCACGGGGCGTGGGATCCCTAGTGTGGGGGACTCTGCGTGGGTCAAAGGGTAGGGGCCGGCTCCTGGCCCTGGAGACCGGCTGTGGTCAGGGCGGTGTTGGGGCCCGAGGCCCAGGCCTTCCCGAAAGGGGAGAGAGGAAAAGCAGAGCTGTGGGTGTTGGAGGAGCACTGGGTTGGAGGACTGGGTGCTCCCGCTGAGCCTCCCCTCCGGGCTCGCTGGAGGAGGAGTGGAGAACTGTGAGCGAGGGCTTGAGCTCCGGGAAGGCGGTAACGGGGTGCGGGGGGCTGGGGGGCCGGTGGAGACGAAGGGCAGCTAGCGTTCAGAGTTGGCGGGTTTGGCCTCGCTGTCGTGGGTCACTCGCCAGCGAGGACGGGCCAAGCTCGCCGAGCAGCCGGCAGCAGTCTTGCAGCTTTTTCTGAGCGCTCCCCGAGAGGGTTGTGTGCGTGCCAAGTGGGGTCCGGACGGCGACAGGGCAGGAGCAAGAGGAGCATCTCGGAGCAGAGAGAGGCGCTCGCGGCTCGCGGCTCGAGGCTCGAGGCTCGAGGCCGGCTGCTGAGCGAGCGAGCAGGCGGCGGGCGTCCGGGGCGCTGCGGTGGCAGCAAGTGTCCGCCGCCGGTGGGTGGTCCGGGTCGCGGGGTGTCAGTTCCCATCGGGACCGCTAGGGGTCGGGCGCGCGTCGGCGCGTCGGGCGAGGTAGGCGGTGAGTGAGCGAGTGAGTGAGTGAGTGAGTGAGTGAGTGAGTGAGTGAGCGAGCGAGCGAGCTAGCGAGCTATGTAGCGAGGCAGCGCTGGAGCGCTGAATAGAGAGAGATTGGTTGAAGTGTTGTGGGCGTCGGTAGGGAGTGTTGTTGTTTGTGTTGGTGAGGAGGAAGCGTTTGAGGAGTGTGGGCGTATGTGTGTCGGCGTGTGTTGTGAGTGTGGGCGCTGTGAGCACGTGGTAGGCTCTGCGCGCTGGGCATGGATCGGGTGTGAAGGGTGGAGCTTGTGGGCTGGTGTGTCGTCATGGTTGGTGAGGTTGGAATATGTGCTTTTCGCCAGGCGCTCTCGCCGGTTGTGGTGGCGCACGCCGGTAGGATTTGCTGAAGGAGGCAGAGGCAGGAGGATCACGAGTTCGAGGCCAGCCTGGGCTACACATTTTTTCTTCTCCCTTATTTTCCTCTCCCTTATTCTCTTCCCACTGCACACACACGCACACGCACAAACACATTAACACTTTTCATCTCCACGCTCAATAGCACAACACACAGCTACCTTCAACCCTCACTTCTCACCCTTACCTTACACCCTTCACACACTAACTACACCAACTTCATACAATGCCAGGGACATCCTCTTGACAAAACAACACAAACAACAACAAAACTCACACACACTACACACAAACGCGCACCGATTCACCTACTTTGCACAAACAACACCTTTGCACAAGCGCTCCATGCTCCCATCAACTCGGGGCCTTTTATGATTGCTTACCTCATGATGCATGCAGCAAAACATCTTCACCTGACTTCTCTGCTTCTTTTTGCCCTTCAGACTTTCAACAAGAGACATTCATTGACAGTGCTGACATGCTCTGATCAGGAGGAAGAAGCCAGTTGTGTGTCTGAGCTTCTGCACTAGCCTTGCCCAGCACTGCTTCCCTTGCTGGGTGTTCCTGCACTGCATGGCCTGGAGGATTCTGGGCAGTTGTCAGCTTGGGCTGGGGTCTGTGGGGTGTGGCCATTACCCAGCCCAAGCTGCTACTGCTGTTGCTGCTGCTGCTGCTGCTGCTGCTGCTGCTGCTGCTGCTGCTACTTCTACTTCTGTTGCCGCTGGTGATGGTGCTGGATGCGGGTGTGGTGTGGGCGGGTGGGTAGATGAGTGGGTGGATGAATGATGAGTAGATGGAAGGCCCAAAGGAGGAGACCTGGGCAGAAGGGAGGCCAGAGTCCTAAGGCCGGTCTGGGTCTGTAGAGGGCCTGAGGCCTGAGGTCTTTGGGCCTCCAGGTAAGCACTTGGAAGTCCTGGAACCTTAAACACCACCCCCGCACCCCCCTGCACAGGGTCGTCTCTTCCTGGGAAGGGATGTCGGCCTGTTCTCTGCCCAGGAGGCTCGGGACGGATGTAGTTCCTAGCCCGGTGAGTGGCCGGTGAGTGCGATCTGAAGGGCCTGACCACACTTGGATCCTCCCTAGGCACCCCCTCACCCCAGCCACAACCTCACTATGGAGCTGGTCTCAGGCTCTCCCTCCCAAGGCCTTCTTTCCCTTGAACACTGTTTCTCAGTCAGTAGAATGAATCCCTCCTCCTACATGGAGATGTCACACGTTGTACTGGCTGGTTTTGTGTGTCAACTTGACACAGGCTGGGGTCATCACAGAGAAAGGAGCTTCAGTTGGGGTAGCGCCACAACTGGGAAGACCCAGCTGTGGGGCATTTTCTCAATTAGTGCTCAAGGGGGGGAGGGCCCCTTGTGGGTGGTCCCATCTCTGGGCTGGTATCCTTGGGTTCGACAAGAGAGCAGGCTGAGCAAGCCAGGGGAAGCAAGCCAGTAAGAAACATGCCCTCCACGGCCTTCACATCAGCTCCTGCATCCTGACCTGCTTGAGGTCCAGTCCTGACTTCCTTTGGTGATGAACAGCTGTGTGGAAGTGTAAGCAGAATAAACCCTTTCCTCCCCAACGTGCTTCTTGGCCATGATGTTTGTGCAGGAATAGAAACCCTGACTAACACACACACACACACACACACACACACACACACACACACACTCTTACTGGCCACATGGCGCAGAACCCAGGTGGCTTCTGTGCCAACTTATGTACAGGGCCCAGCCATACCTGACTCCCCGGGGCCCGTTTGTCCATCTCAAACCTTCTCCCTAGCCCGGTGGCTCTCAGGGACCTTCCAAATGCTGTGACCTCGTGTTGTGGTAACGACGACTGACCTGAAGCCAATTTACTCCCTCTTTCCTAAGTGTTGTAACTTTGCCACTGCTCCGATCGGTCACGCACATATCCCTCTTTTCCGTTGGCCGTTGGTGGCCCCGGTGAAAGGATCCTTCCACCCACACGAGGGGTCTGGAACCACGGGTGGAGGACTGCTGCCCTAGGCCCTTGAGCATTGCCTCTCGGCTAAAGGGACCCATCTTTATCAACGAGGTCATATATGGCACTTTGCAAAGAGCTTCGATGCAAACACGTCTTAAGCATCGGGATACACACGGGACTGGGTGACTGACCATCAGGAGGCACTTCCTCATACTTTTGCTGTGCACCATTATGCCTGAAAGAGATGGCCCGGCAGTCAGGACCAAGAAGCTTGGAACCAACCCCGGCTCCTGAATCCCATGGAAGCTGGAAGCGCATTTCCTCTATTGCCTTTCTCGGCTCCTTACTCTGCGCCCCCTGGAGCTTGCAGAGATCGCCCCCAAACCGCCAAGCCCCACCCATGCACCCCCCCCCCCAACCCCAATCTCAACCCTTCAACCACTCCACCAGCCACCCGGAACTCTCACCTCTCTGGACCCAGTCAACTCTGCCTTTACCGGCTGTCGGAGGCCAGCTTGGACCCCACAGGGTTAACTGAGGAAGGCTGAGTGTGGAATTGCCTGGAGTCTGGAGGGGGGGGTGGGGCTGGCAACTGCTCTACACTTTTCTCTGACAAAATAAAGTTTCATTTATTAAAGGGGAGCACTCTCTGTGCCCGGGGGAGCGTACATGAGCCCCCCAAAAGGGAAGGAGTAAAAGGAGGAGGGAGCAGTCACACACACTCGAGTGAAAGCATTCTCTCTCTCTCTCTCTCTCTCTCTCTCTCTCTCTCTCTCTCTCTCTCCCTCTCTCTCTTTCTCCGTCTCTGTACACATTTGGTGGGTGGAGCAAAATCTCAGGAGCTGGCTCCAAGAAGATTATTTTGTCTCTCAGCCTTTTTATACCACCTGAGACAGCAGCACGCTCTCCGTGTATGAAAAAGTTGACCTCCTCGCCACAAGTCATCACGTAGTCTCTAAAATCTATCACCACAGAAACATACTCTTTGAACACCTGAAGAAAATCACTACACAGAAGGAAATTCCACCGGGATTATTGATTGCATAGTTTTGACACTCAAACACAACCAAACATTTCCCATCCGTCATTCTCTCCACAAGTCGGAATTAACTCCAAAGCCATAATTCTCTTATAACGGATGAATAAAGTTTAAGCCAGCGGCTCCTATTTTAAGAAGTTTTGTTTTGTTTTGTTTTGTTTGTTTTGTTTTTCTGGTCTTAGCTGCTGACAATTTGTAGTCAGCAGGAGACAGATGATCGTCTGTCCTGCGGTCTTTTCTTTTGTGGAAGTCTTGTTGTTCAGGTCCTCTGGCTAATCACCCATCCTCTATCCCGACACTGGACACTCGAGTGGTAGAAGGATTTACTCTTTCTTCCTAGGCGCGTCTCTTCGCGCTGCACGCCGACTCCTACGGGCCACAGGCTTTAGATCATAAGATTCAGGAAGTCAGGCACAACCTTGAACCTATGGATGTTCTCTTTGAGCACGAACTTGTTGTCCCAGGCCTAATTTTCTTGCTGCTCCGGTTATGTGCTCATGAGGCCTGAAAGCTCACTGTATTCCTTCTCTCGAGGATGCAGCTCGTGCTGTTCTGTGAGGAAGGGGCACCTTCTAGTCTTGATCGCGACTTTAGGCTTTCTGTCAACTACCCTAACTTCTCCCAAATTATTTAGGTCCAACTAACTTCCTAAGCGACTTAGACCAAATCGGGCATTGCATCAGATCACGAATTCATCTTGTAAAGTACATCAGTATCTCAAAAGACGATCGGATCATCGTCCGTGCTGATCCGCAGGACTGTGGCCCAACAGAGCCGGCCATCCATCACCCGGGAAAGAAAGCAACCACACCAGGCTGTAGGCAGTTGAGTGTCTTGCCTTGTCCGCTGATCAGAGCACGGGCGGACTGGGGGGAGGGGGAGGTTCTAGCGATGAGAGAGGCATGAGCAGGCACACAGGAGCAGTAAGAAGGCGTCCTGGGCCAAAGGTCCCGGGGCCCTGCTTCTCCAGGATACACCCACCACGGCGGAGAGCAAGGGTGGGCCGGTGGGCCTTTGGGCCGGTGGGCCGGGGTGCAGGTGGGCGGGTTCCAGGAGGCTCCATTGCCCACCACTTGCAGGTCTTCCTGCAAGGCTAGCACGGGCAGCCCCAGCCCGCACGGGGCGTGGGATCCCTAGTGTGGGGGACTCTGCGTGGGTCAAAGGGTAGGGGCCGGCTCCTGGCCCTGGAGACCGGCTGTGGTCAGGGCGGTGTTGGGGCCCGAGGCCCAGGCCTTCCCGAAAGGGGAGAGAGGAAAAGCAGAGCTGTGGGTGTTGGAGGAGCACTGGGTTGGAGGACTGGGTGCTCCCGCTGAGCCTCCCCTCCGGGCTCGCTGGAGGAGGAGTGGAGAACTGTGAGCGAGGGCTTGAGCTCCGGGAAGGCGGTAACGGGGTGCGGGGGGCTGGGGGGCCGGTGGAGACGAAGGGCAGCTAGCGTTCAGAGTTGGCGGGTTTGGCCTCGCTGTCGTGGGTCACTCGCCAGCGAGGACGGGCCAAGCTCGCCGAGCAGCCGGCAGCAGTCTTGCAGCTTTTTCTGAGCGCTCCCCGAGAGGGTTGTGTGCGTGCCAAGTGGGGTCCGGACGGCGACAGGGCAGGAGCAAGAGGAGCATCTCGGAGCAGAGAGAGGCGCTCGCGGCTCGCGGCTCGAGGCTCGAGGCTCGAGGCCGGCTGCTGAGCGAGCGAGCAGGCGGCGGGCGTCCGGGGCGCTGCGGTGGCAGCAAGTGTCCGCCGCCGGTGGGTGGTCCGGGTCGCGGGGTGTCAGTTCCCATCGGGACCGCTAGGGGTCGGGCGCGCGTCGGCGCGTCGGGCGAGGTAGGCGGTGAGTGAGCGAGTGAGTGAGTGAGTGAGTGAGTGAGTGAGTGAGTGAGTGAGCGAGCGAGCGAGCTAGCGAGCTATGTAGCGAGGCAGCGCTGGAGCGCTGAATAGAGAGAGATTGGTTGAAGTGTTGTGGGCGTCGGTAGGGAGTGTTGTTGTTTGTGTTGGTGAGGAGGAAGCGTTTGAGGAGTGTGGGCGTATGTGTGTCGGCGTGTGTTGTGAGTGTGGGCGCTGTGAGCACGTGGTAGGCTCTGCGCGCTGGGCATGGATCGGGTGTGAAGGGTGGAGCTTGTGGGCTGGTGTGTCGTCATGGTTGGTGAGGTTGGAATATGTGCTTTTCGCCAGGCGCTCTTGCCGGTTGTGGTGGCGCACGCCGGTAGGATTTGCTGAAGGAGGCAGAGGCAGGAGGATCACGAGTTCGAGGCCAGCCTGGGCTACACATTTTTTCTTCTCCCTTATTTTCCTCTCCCTTATTCTCTTCCCACTGCACACACACGCACACGCACAAACACATTAACACTTTTCATCTCCACGCTCAATAGCACAACACACAGCTACCTTCAACCCTCACTTCTCACCCTTACCTTACACCCTTCACACACTAACTACACCAACTTCATACAATGCCAGGGACATCCTCTTGACAAAACAACACAAACAACAACAAAACTCACACACACTACACACAAACGCGCACCGATTCACCTACTTTGCACAAACAACACCTTTGCACAAGCGCTCCATGCTCCCATCAACTCGGGGCCTTTTATGATTGCTTACCTCATGATGCATGCAGCAAAACATCTTCACCTGACTTCTCTGCTTCTTTTTGCCCTTCAGACTTTCAACAAGAGACATTCATTGACAGTGCTGACATGCTCTGATCAGGAGGAAGAAGCCAGTTGTGTGTCTGAGCTTCTGCACTAGCCTTGCCCAGCACTGCTTCCCTTGCTGGGTGTTCCTGCACTGCATGGCCTGGAGGATTCTGGGCAGTTGTCAGCTTGGGCTGGGGTCTGTGGGGTGTGGCCATTACCCAGCCCAAGCTGCTACTGCTGTTGCTGCTGCTGCTGCTGCTGCTGCTGCTGCTGCTGCTGCTACTTCTACTTCTGTTGCCGCTGGTGATGGTGCTGGATGCGGGTGTGGTGTGGGCGGGTGGGTAGATGAGTGGGTGGATGAATGATGAGTAGATGGAAGGCCCAAAGGAGGAGACCTGGGCAGAAGGGAGGCCAGAGTCCTAAGGCCGGTCTGGGTCTGTAGAGGGCCTGAGGCCTGAGGTCTTTGGGCCTCCAGGTAAGCACTTGGAAGTCCTGGAACCTTAAACACCACCCCCGCACCCCCCTGCACAGGGTCGTCTCTTCCTGGGAAGGGATGTCGGCCTGTTCTCTGCCCAGGAGGCTCGGGACGGATGTAGTTCCTAGCCCGGTGAGTGGCCGGTGAGTGCGATCTGAAGGGCCTGACCACACTTGGATCCTCCCTAGGCACCCCCTCACCCCAGCCACAACCTCACTATGGAGCTGGTCTCAGGCTCTCCCTCCCAAGGCCTTCTTTCCCTTGAACACTGTTTCTCAGTCAGTAGAATGAATCCCTCCTCCTACATGGAGATGTCACACGTTGTACTGGCTGGTTTTGTGTGTCAACTTGACACAGGCTGGGGTCATCACAGAGAAAGGAGCTTCAGTTGGGGTAGCGCCACAACTGGGAAGACCCAGCTGTGGGGCATTTTCTCAATTAGTGCTCAAGGGGGGGAGGGCCCCTTGTGGGTGGTCCCATCTCTGGGCTGGTATCCTTGGGTTCGACAAGAGAGCAGGCTGAGCAAGCCAGGGGAAGCAAGCCAGTAAGAAACATGCCCTCCACGGCCTTCACATCAGCTCCTGCATCCTGACCTGCTTGAGGTCCAGTCCTGACTTCCTTTGGTGATGAACAGCTGTGTGGAAGTGTAAGCAGAATAAACCCTTTCCTCCCCAACGTGCTTCTTGGCCATGATGTTTGTGCAGGAATAGAAACCCTGACTAACACACACACACACACACACACACACACACACACACACACACACTCTTACTGGCCACATGGCGCAGAACCCAGGTGGCTTCTGTGCCAACTTATGTACAGGGCCCAGCCATACCTGACTCCCCGGGGCCCGTTTGTCCATCTCAAACCTTCTCCCTAGCCCGGTGGCTCTCAGGGACCTTCCAAATGCTGTGACCTCGTGTTGTGGTAACGACGACTGACCTGAAGCCAATTTACTCCCTCTTTCCTAAGTGTTGTAACTTTGCCACTGCTCCGATCGGTCACGCACATATCCCTCTTTTCCGTTGGCCGTTGGTGGCCCCGGTGAAAGGATCCTTCCACCCACACGAGGGGTCTGGAACCACGGGTGGAGGACTGCTGCCCTAGGCCCTTGAGCATTGCCTCTCGGCTAAAGGGACCCATCTTTATCAACGAGGTCATATATGGCACTTTGCAAAGAGCTTCGATGCAAACACGTCTTAAGCATCGGGATACACACGGGACTGGGTGACTGACCATCAGGAGGCACTTCCTCATACTTTTGCTGTGCACCATTATGCCTGAAAGAGATGGCCCGGCAGTCAGGACCAAGAAGCTTGGAACCAACCCCGGCTCCTGAATCCCATGGAAGCTGGAAGCGCATTTCCTCTATTGCCTTTCTCGGCTCCTTACTCTGCGCCCCCTGGAGCTTGCAGAGATCGCCCCCAAACCGCCAAGCCCCACCCATGCACCCCCCCCCCAACCCCAATCTCAACCCTTCAACCACTCCACCAGCCACCCGGAACTCTCACCTCTCTGGACCCAGTCAACTCTGCCTTTACCGGCTGTCGGAGGCCAGCTTGGACCCCACAGGGTTAACTGAGGAAGGCTGAGTGTGGAATTGCCTGGAGTCTGGAGGGGGGGGTGGGGCTGGCAACTGCTCTACACTTTTCTCTGACAAAATAAAGTTTCATTTATTAAAGGGGAGCACTCTCTGTGCCCGGGGGAGCGTACATGAGCCCCCCAAAAGGGAAGGAGTAAAAGGAGGAGGGAGCAGTCACACACACTCGAGTGAAAGCATTCTCTCTCTCTCTCTCTCTCTCTCTCTCTCTCTCTCTCTCTCTCTCCCTCTCTCTCTTTCTCCGTCTCTGTACACATTTGGTGGGTGGAGCAAAATCTCAGGAGCTGGCTCCAAGAAGATTATTTTGTCTCTCAGCCTTTTTATACCACCTGAGACAGCAGCACGCTCTCCGTGTATGAAAAAGTTGACCTCCTCGCCACAAGTCATCACGTAGTCTCTAAAATCTATCACCACAGAAACATACTCTTTGAACACCTGAAGAAAATCACTACACAGAAGGAAATTCCACCGGGATTATTGATTGCATAGTTTTGACACTCAAACACAACCAAACATTTCCCATCCGTCATTCTCTCCACAAGTCGGAATTAACTCCAAAGCCATAATTCTCTTATAACGGATGAATAAAGTTTAAGCCAGCGGCTCCTATTTTAAGAAGTTTTGTTTTGTTTTGTTTTGTTTGTTTTGTTTTTCTGGTCTTAGCTGCTGACAATTTGTAGTCAGCAGGAGACAGATGATCGTCTGTCCTGCGGTCTTTTCTTTTGTGGAAGTCTTGTTGTTCAGGTCCTCTGGCTAATCACCCATCCTCTATCCCGACACTGGACACTCGAGTGGTAGAAGGATTTACTCTTTCTTCCTAGGCGCGTCTCTTCGCGCTGCACGCCGACTCCTACGGGCCACAGGCTTTAGATCATAAGATTCAGGAAGTCAGGCACAACCTTGAACCTATGGATGTTCTCTTTGAGCACGAACTTGTTGTCCCAGGCCTAATTTTCTTGCTGCTCCGGTTATGTGCTCATGAGGCCTGAAAGCTCACTGTATTCCTTCTCTCGAGGATGCAGCTCGTGCTGTTCTGTGAGGAAGGGGCACCTTCTAGTCTTGATCGCGACTTTAGGCTTTCTGTCAACTACCCTAACTTCTCCCAAATTATTTAGGTCCAACTAACTTCCTAAGCGACTTAGACCAAATCGGGCATTGCATCAGATCACGAATTCATCTTGTAAAGTACATCAGTATCTCAAAAGACGATCGGATCATCGTCCGTGCTGATCCGCAGGACTGTGGCCCAACAGAGCCGGCCATCCATCACCCGGGAAAGAAAGCAACCACACCAGGCTGTAGGCAGTTGAGTGTCTTGCCTTGTCCGCTGATCAGAGCACGGGCGGACTGGGGGGAGGGGGAGGTTCTAGCGATGAGAGAGGCATGAGCAGGCACACAGGAGCAGTAAGAAGGCGTCCTGGGCCAAAGGTCCCGGGGCCCTGCTTCTCCAGGATACACCCACCACGGCGGAGAGCAAGGGTGGGCCGGTGGGCCTTTGGGCCGGTGGGCCGGGGTGCAGGTGGGCGGGTTCCAGGAGGCTCCATTGCCCACCACTTGCAGGTCTTCCTGCAAGGCTAGCACGGGCAGCCCCAGCCCGCACGGGGCGTGGGATCCCTAGTGTGGGGGACTCTGCGTGGGTCAAAGGGTAGGGGCCGGCTCCTGGCCCTGGAGACCGGCTGTGGTCAGGGCGGTGTTGGGGCCCGAGGCCCAGGCCTTCCCGAAAGGGGAGAGAGGAAAAGCAGAGCTGTGGGTGTTGGAGGAGCACTGGGTTGGAGGACTGGGTGCTCCCGCTGAGCCTCCCCTCCGGGCTCGCTGGAGGAGGAGTGGAGAACTGTGAGCGAGGGCTTGAGCTCCGGGAAGGCGGTAACGGGGTGCGGGGGGCTGGGGGGCCGGTGGAGACGAAGGGCAGCTAGCGTTCAGAGTTGGCGGGTTTGGCCTCGCTGTCGTGGGTCACTCGCCAGCGAGGACGGGCCAAGCTCGCCGAGCAGCCGGCAGCAGTCTTGCAGCTTTTTCTGAGCGCTCCCCGAGAGGGTTGTGTGCGTGCCAAGTGGGGTCCGGACGGCGACAGGGCAGGAGCAAGAGGAGCATCTCGGAGCAGAGAGAGGCGCTCGCGGCTCGCGGCTCGAGGCTCGAGGCTCGAGGCCGGCTGCTGAGCGAGCGAGCAGGCGGCGGGCGTCCGGGGCGCTGCGGTGGCAGCAAGTGTCCGCCGCCGGTGGGTGGTCCGGGTCGCGGGGTGTCAGTTCCCATCGGGACCGCTAGGGGTCGGGCGCGCGTCGGCGCGTCGGGCGAGGTAGGCGGTGAGTGAGCGAGTGAGTGAGTGAGTGAGTGAGTGAGTGAGTGAGTGAGTGAGCGAGCGAGCGAGCTAGCGAGCTATGTAGCGAGGCAGCGCTGGAGCGCTGAATAGAGAGAGATTGGTTGAAGTGTTGTGGGCGTCGGTAGGGAGTGTTGTTGTTTGTGTTGGTGAGGAGGAAGCGTTTGAGGAGTGTGGGCGTATGTGTGTCGGCGTGTGTTGTGAGTGTGGGCGCTGTGAGCACGTGGTAGGCTCTGCGCGCTGGGCATGGATCGGGTGTGAAGGGTGGAGCTTGTGGGCTGGTGTGTCGTCATGGTTGGTGAGGTTGGAATATGTGCTTTTCGCCAGGCGCTCTCGCCGGTTGTGGTGGCGCACGCCGGTAGGATTTGCTGAAGGAGGCAGAGGCAGGAGGATCACGAGTTCGAGGCCAGCCTGGGCTACACATTTTTTCTTCTCCCTTATTTTCCTCTCCCTTATTCTCTTCCCACTGCACACACACGCACACGCACAAACACATTAACACTTTTCATCTCCACGCTCAATAGCACAACACACAGCTACCTTCAACCCTCACTTCTCACCCTTACCTTACACCCTTCACACACTAACTACACCAACTTCATACAATGCCAGGGACATCCTCTTGACAAAACAACACAAACAACAACAAAACTCACACACACTACACACAAACGCGCACCGATTCACCTACTTTGCACAAACAACACCTTTGCACAAGCGCTCCATGCTCCCATCAACTCGGGGCCTTTTATGATTGCTTACCTCATGATGCATGCAGCAAAACATCTTCACCTGACTTCTCTGCTTCTTTTTGCCCTTCAGACTTTCAACAAGAGACATTCATTGACAGTGCTGACATGCTCTGATCAGGAGGAAGAAGCCAGTTGTGTGTCTGAGCTTCTGCACTAGCCTTGCCCAGCACTGCTTCCCTTGCTGGGTGTTCCTGCACTGCATGGCCTGGAGGATTCTGGGCAGTTGTCAGCTTGGGCTGGGGTCTGTGGGGTGTGGCCATTACCCAGCCCAAGCTGCTACTGCTGCTGCTGCTGCTGCTGCTGCTGCTGCTGCTGCTGCTACTTCTACTTCTGTTGCCGCTGGTGATGGTGCTGGATGCGGGTGTGGTGTGGGCGGGTGGGTAGATGAGTGGGTGGATGAATGATGAGTAGATGGAAGGCCCAAAGGAGGAGACCTGGGCAGAAGGGAGGCCAGAGTCCTAAGGCCGGTCTGGGTCTGTAGAGGGCCTGAGGCCTGAGGTCTTTGGGCCTCCAGGTAAGCACTTGGAAGTCCTGGAACCTTAAACACCACCCCCGCACCCCCCTGCACAGGGTCGTCTCTTCCTGGGAAGGGATGTCGGCCTGTTCTCTGCCCAGGAGGCTCGGGACGGATGTAGTTCCTAGCCCGGTGAGTGGCCGGTGAGTGCGATCTGAAGGGCCTGACCACACTTGGATCCTCCCTAGGCACCCCCTCACCCCAGCCACAACCTCACTATGGAGCTGGTCTCAGGCTCTCCCTCCCAAGGCCTTCTTTCCCTTGAACACTGTTTCTCAGTCAGTAGAATGAATCCCTCCTCCTACATGGAGATGTCACACGTTGTACTGGCTGGTTTTGTGTGTCAACTTGACACAGGCTGGGGTCATCACAGAGAAAGGAGCTTCAGTTGGGGTAGCGCCACAACTGGGAAGACCCAGCTGTGGGGCATTTTCTCAATTAGTGCTCAAGGGGGGGAGGGCCCCTTGTGGGTGGTCCCATCTCTGGGCTGGTATCCTTGGGTTCGACAAGAGAGCAGGCTGAGCAAGCCAGGGGAAGCAAGCCAGTAAGAAACATGCCCTCCACGGCCTTCACATCAGCTCCTGCATCCTGACCTGCTTGAGGTCCAGTCCTGACTTCCTTTGGTGATGAACAGCTGTGTGGAAGTGTAAGCAGAATAAACCCTTTCCTCCCCAACGTGCTTCTTGGCCATGATGTTTGTGCAGGAATAGAAACCCTGACTAACACACACACACACACACACACACACACACACACACACACACACTCTTACTGGCCACATGGCGCAGAACCCAGGTGGCTTCTGTGCCAACTTATGTACAGGGCCCAGCCATACCTGACTCCCCGGGGCCCGTTTGTCCATCTCAAACCTTCTCCCTAGCCCGGTGGCTCTCAGGGACCTTCCAAATGCTGTGACCTCGTGTTGTGGTAACGACGACTGACCTGAAGCCAATTTACTCCCTCTTTCCTAAGTGTTGTAACTTTGCCACTGCTCCGATCGGTCACGCACATATCCCTCTTTTCCGTTGGCCGTTGGTGGCCCCGGTGAAAGGATCCTTCCACCCACACGAGGGGTCTGGAACCACGGGTGGAGGACTGCTGCCCTAGGCCCTTGAGCATTGCCTCTCGGCTAAAGGGACCCATCTTTATCAACGAGGTCATATATGGCACTTTGCAAAGAGCTTCGATGCAAACACGTCTTAAGCATCGGGATACACACGGGACTGGGTGACTGACCATCAGGAGGCACTTCCTCATACTTTTGCTGTGCACCATTATGCCTGAAAGAGATGGCCCGGCAGTCAGGACCAAGAAGCTTGGAACCAACCCCGGCTCCTGAATCCCATGGAAGCTGGAAGCGCATTTCCTCTATTGCCTTTCTCGGCTCCTTACTCTGCGCCCCCTGGAGCTTGCAGAGATCGCCCCCAACCCGCCATGCCCCACCCATGCACCCCCCCCCCCCCAACCCCAATCTCAACCCTTCAACCACTCCACCAGCCACCCGGAACTCTCACCTCTCTGGACCCAGTCAACTCTGCCTTTACCGGCTGTCGGAGGCCAGCTTGGACCCCACAGGGTTAACTGAGGAAGGCTGAGTGTGGAATTGCCTGGAGTCTGGAGGGGGGGTGGGGCTGGCAACTGCTCTACACTTTTCTCTGACAAAATAAAGTTTCATTTATTAAAGGGGAGCACTCTCTGTGCCCGGGGGAGCGTACATGAGCCCCCCAAAAGGGAAGGAGTAAAAGGAGGAGGGAGCAGTCACACACACTCGAGTGAAAGCATTCTCTCTCTCTCTCTCTCTCTCTCTCTCTCTCTCTCTCTCTCTCCTCTCTCTCTTTCTCCGTCTCTGTACACATTTGGTGGGTGGAGCAAAATCTCAGGAGCTGGCTCCAAGAAGATTATTTTGTCTCTCAGCCTTTTTATACCACCTGAGACAGCAGCACGCTCTCCGTGTATGAAAAAGTTGACCTCCTCGCCACAAGTCATCACGTAGTCTCTAAAATCTATCACCACAGAAACATACTCTTTGAACACCTGAAGAAAATCACTACACAGAAGGAAATTCCACCGGGATTATTGATTGCATAGTTTTGACACTCAAACACAACCAAACATTTCCCATCCGTCATTCTCTCCACAAGTCGGAATTAACTCCAAAGCCATAATTCTCTTATAACGGATGAATAAAGTTTAAGCCAGCGGCTCCTATTTTAAGAAGTTTTGTTTTGTTTTGTTTTGTTTGTTTTGTTTTTCTGGTCTTAGCTGCTGACAATTTGTAGTCAGCAGGAGACAGATGATCGTCTGTCCTGCGGTCTTTTCTTTTGTGGAAGTCTTGTTGTTCAGGTCCTCTGGCTAATCACCCATCCTCTATCCCGACACTGGACACTCGAGTGGTAGAAGGATTTACTCTTTCTTCCTAGGCGCGTCTCTTCGCGCTGCACGCCGACTCCTACGGGCCACAGGCTTTAGATCATAAGATTCAGGAAGTCAGGCACAACCTTGAACCTATGGATGTTCTCTTTGAGCACGAACTTGTTGTCCCAGGCCTAATTTTCTTGCTGCTCCGGTTATGTGCTCATGAGGCCTGAAAGCTCACTGTATTCCTTCTCTCGAGGATGCAGCTCGTGCTGTTCTGTGAGGAAGGGGCACCTTCTAGTCTTGATCGCGACTTTAGGCTTTCTGTCAACTACCCTAACTTCTCCCAAATTATTTAGGTCCAACTAACTTCCTAAGCGACTTAGACCAAATCGGGCATTGCATCAGATCACGAATTCATCTTGTAAAGTACATCAGTATCTCAAAAGACGATCGGATCATCGTCCGTGCTGATCCGCAGGACTGTGGCCCAACAGAGCCGGCCATCCATCACCCGGGAAAGAAAGCAACCACACCAGGCTGTAGGCAGTTGAGTGTCTTGCCTTGTCCGCTGATCAGAGCACGGGCGGACTGGGGGGAGGGGGAGGTTCTAGCGATGAGAGAGGCATGAGCAGGCACACAGGAGCAGTAAGAAGGCGTCCTGGGCCAAAGGTCCCGGGGCCCTGCTTCTCCAGGATACACCCACCACGGCGGAGAGCAAGGGTGGGCCGGTGGGCCTTTGGGCCGGTGGGCCGGGGTGCAGGTGGGCGGGTTCCAGGAGGCTCCATTGCCCACCACTTGCAGGTCTTCCTGCAAGGCTAGCACGGGCAGCCCCAGCCCGCACGGGGCGTGGGATCCCTAGTGTGGGGGACTCTGCGTGGGTCAAAGGGTAGGGGCCGGCTCCTGGCCCTGGAGACCGGCTGTGGTCAGGGCGGTGTTGGGGCCCGAGGCCCAGGCCTTCCCGAAAGGGGAGAGAGGAAAAGCAGAGCTGTGGGTGTTGGAGGAGCACTGGGTTGGAGGACTGGGTGCTCCCGCTGAGCCTCCCCTCCGGGCTCGCTGGAGGAGGAGTGGAGAACTGTGAGCGAGGGCTTGAGCTCCGGGAAGGCGGTAACGGGGTGCGGGGGGCTGGGGGGCCGGTGGAGACGAAGGGCAGCTAGCGTTCAGAGTTGGCGGGTTTGGCCTCGCTGTCGTGGGTCACTCGCCAGCGAGGACGGGCCAAGCTCGCCGAGCAGCCGGCAGCAGTCTTGCAGCTTTTTCTGAGCGCTCCCCGAGAGGGTTGTGTGCGTGCCAAGTGGGGTCCGGACGGCGACAGGGCAGGAGCAAGAGGAGCATCTCGGAGCAGAGAGAGGCGCTCGCGGCTCGCGGCTCGAGGCTCGAGGCTCGAGGCCGGCTGCTGAGCGAGCGAGCAGGCGGCGGGCGTCCGGGGCGCTGCGGTGGCAGCAAGTGTCCGCCGCCGGTGGGTGGTCCGGGTCGCGGGGTGTCAGTTCCCATCGGGACCGCTAGGGGTCGGGCGCGCGTCGGCGCGTCGGGCGAGGTAGGCGGTGAGTGAGCGAGTGAGTGAGTGAGTGAGTGAGTGAGTGAGTGAGCGAGCGAGCGAGCTAGCGAGCTATGTAGCGAGGCAGCGCTGGAGCGCTGAATAGAGAGAGATTGGTTGAAGTGTTGTGGGCGTCGGTAGGGAGTGTTGTTGTTTGTGTTGGTGAGGAGGAAGCGTTTGAGGAGTGTGGGCGTATGTGTGTCGGCGTGTGTTGTGAGTGTGGGCGCTGTGAGCACGTGGTAGGCTCTGCGCGCTGGGCATGGATCGGGTGTGAAGGGTGGAGCTTGTGGGCTGGTGTGTCGTCATGGTTGGTGAGGTTGGAATATGTGCTTTTCGCCAGGCGCTCTCGCCGGTTGTGGTGGCGCACGCCGGTAGGATTTGCTGAAGGAGGCAGAGGCAGGAGGATCACGAGTTCGAGGCCAGCCTGGGCTACACATTTTTTCTTCTCCCTTATTTTCCTCTCCCTTATTCTCTTCCCACTGCACACACACGCACACGCACAAACACATTAACACTTTTCATCTCCACGCTCAATAGCACAACACACAGCTACCTTCAACCCTCACTTCTCACCCTTACCTTACACCCTTCACACACTAACTACACCAACTTCATACAATGCCAGGGACATCCTCTTGACAAAACAACACAAACAACAACAAAACTCACACACACTACACACAAACGCGCACCGATTCACCTACTTTGCACAAACAACACCTTTGCACAAGCGCTCCATGCTCCCATCAACTCGGGGCCTTTTATGATTGCTTACCTCATGATGCATGCAGCAAAACATCTTCACCTGACTTCTCTGCTTCTTTTTGCCCTTCAGACTTTCAACAAGAGACATTCATTGACAGTGCTGACATGCTCTGATCAGGAGGAAGAAGCCAGTTGTGTGTCTGAGCTTCTGCACTAGCCTTGCCCAGCACTGCTTCCCTTGCTGGGTGTTCCTGCACTGCATGGCCTGGAGGATTCTGGGCAGTTGTCAGCTTGGGCTGGGGTCTGTGGGGTGTGGCCATTACCCAGCCCAAGCTGCTACTGCTGCTGCTGCTGCTGCTGCTGCTGCTGCTGCTGCTACTTCTACTTCTGTTGCCGCTGGTGATGGTGCTGGATGCGGGTGTGGTGTGGGCGGGTGGGTAGATGAGTGGGTGGATGAATGATGAGTAGATGGAAGGCCCAAAGGAGGAGACCTGGGCAGAAGGGAGGCCAGAGTCCTAAGGCCGGTCTGGGTCTGTAGAGGGCCTGAGGCCTGAGGTCTTTGGGCCTCCAGGTAAGCACTTGGAAGTCCTGGAACCTTAAACACCACCCCCGCACCCCCCTGCACAGGGTCGTCTCTTCCTGGGAAGGGATGTCGGCCTGTTCTCTGCCCAGGAGGCTCGGGACGGATGTAGTTCCTAGCCCGGTGAGTGGCCGGTGAGTGCGATCTGAAGGGCCTGACCACACTTGGATCCTCCCTAGGCACCCCCTCACCCCAGCCACAACCTCACTATGGAGCTGGTCTCAGGCTCTCCCTCCCAAGGCCTTCTTTCCCTTGAACACTGTTTCTCAGTCAGTAGAATGAATCCCTCCTCCTACATGGAGATGTCACACGTTGTACTGGCTGGTTTTGTGTGTCAACTTGACACAGGCTGGGGTCATCACAGAGAAAGGAGCTTCAGTTGGGGTAGCGCCACAACTGGGAAGACCCAGCTGTGGGGCATTTTCTCAATTAGTGCTCAAGGGGGGGAGGGCCCCTTGTGGGTGGTCCCATCTCTGGGCTGGTATCCTTGGGTTCGACAAGAGAGCAGGCTGAGCAAGCCAGGGGAAGCAAGCCAGTAAGAAACATGCCCTCCACGGCCTTCACATCAGCTCCTGCATCCTGACCTGCTTGAGGTCCAGTCCTGACTTCCTTTGGTGATGAACAGCTGTGTGGAAGTGTAAGCAGAATAAACCCTTTCCTCCCCAACGTGCTTCTTGGCCATGATGTTTGTGCAGGAATAGAAACCCTGACTAACACACACACACACACACACACACACACACACACACACACACTCTTACTGGCCACATGGCGCAGAACCCAGGTGGCTTCTGTGCCAACTTATGTACAGGGCCCAGCCATACCTGACTCCCCGGGGCCCGTTTGTCCATCTCAAACCTTCTCCCTAGCCCGGTGGCTCTCAGGGACCTTCCAAATGCTGTGACCTCGTGTTGTGGTAACGACGACTGACCTGAAGCCAATTTACTCCCTCTTTCCTAAGTGTTGTAACTTTGCCACTGCTCCGATCGGTCACGCACATATCCCTCTTTTCCGTTGGCCGTTGGTGGCCCCGGTGAAAGGATCCTTCCACCCACACGAGGGGTCTGGAACCACGGGTGGAGGACTGCTGCCCTAGGCCCTTGAGCATTGCCTCTCGGCTAAAGGGACCCATCTTTATCAACGAGGTCATATATGGCACTTTGCAAAGAGCTTCGATGCAAACACGTCTTAAGCATCGGGATACACACGGGACTGGGTGACTGACCATCAGGAGGCACTTCCTCATACTTTTGCTGTGCACCATTATGCCTGAAAGAGATGGCCCGGCAGTCAGGACCAAGAAGCTTGGAACCAACCCCGGCTCCTGAATCCCATGGAAGCTGGAAGCGCATTTCCTCTATTGCCTTTCTCGGCTCCTTACTCTGCGCCCCCTGGAGCTTGCAGAGATCGCCCCCAACCCGCCATGCCCCACCCATGCACCCCCCCCCAACCCCAATCTCAACCCTTCAACCACTCCACCAGCCACCCGGAACTCTCACCTCTCTGGACCCAGTCAACTCTGCCTTTACCGGCTGTCGGAGGCCAGCTTGGACCCCACAGGGTTAACTGAGGAAGGCTGAGTGTGGAATTGCCTGGAGTCTGGAGGGGGGGGTGGGGCTGGCAACTGCTCTACACTTTTCTCTGACAAAATAAAGTTTCATTTATTAAAGGGGAGCACTCTCTGTGCCCGGGGGAGCGTACATGAGCCCCCCAAAAGGGAAGGAGTAAAAGGAGGAGGGAGCAGTCACACACACTCGAGTGAAAGCATTCTCTCTCTCTCTCTCTCTCTCTCTCTCTCTCTCTCTCTCCCTCTCTCTCTTTCTCCGTCTCTGTACACATTTGGTGGGTGGAGCAAAATCTCAGGAGCTGGCTCCAAGAAGATTATTTTGTCTCTCAGCCTTTTTATACCACCTGAGACAGCAGCACGCTCTCCGTGTATGAAAAAGTTGACCTCCTCGCCACAAGTCATCACGTAGTCTCTAAAATCTATCACCACAGAAACATACTCTTTGAACACCTGAAGAAAATCACTACACAGAAGGAAATTCCACCGGGATTATTGATTGCATAGTTTTGACACTCAAACACAACCAAACATTTCCCATCCGTCATTCTCTCCACAAGTCGGAATTAACTCCAAAGCCATAATTCTCTTATAACGGATGAATAAAGTTTAAGCCAGCGGCTCCTATTTTAAGAAGTTTTGTTTTGTTTTGTTTTGTTTGTTTTGTTTTTCTGGTCTTAGCTGCTGACAATTTGTAGTCAGCAGGAGACAGATGATCGTCTGTCCTGCGGTCTTTTCTTTTGTGGAAGTCTTGTTGTTCAGGTCCTCTGGCTAATCACCCATCCTCTATCCCGACACTGGACACTCGAGTGGTAGAAGGATTTACTCTTTCTTCCTAGGCGCGTCTCTTCGCGCTGCACGCCGACTCCTACGGGCCACAGGCTTTAGATCATAAGATTCAGGAAGTCAGGCACAACCTTGAACCTATGGATGTTCTCTTTGAGCACGAACTTGTTGTCCCAGGCCTAATTTTCTTGCTGCTCCGGTTATGTGCTCATGAGGCCTGAAAGCTCACTGTATTCCTTCTCTCGAGGATGCAGCTCGTGCTGTTCTGTGAGGAAGGGGCACCTTCTAGTCTTGATCGCGACTTTAGGCTTTCTGTCAACTACCCTAACTTCTCCCAAATTATTTAGGTCCAACTAACTTCCTAAGCGACTTAGACCAAATCGGGCATTGCATCAGATCACGAATTCATCTTGTAAAGTACATCAGTATCTCAAAAGACGATCGGATCATCGTCCGTGCTGATCCGCAGGACTGTGGCCCAACAGAGCCGGCCATCCATCACCCGGGAAAGAAAGCAACCACACCAGGCTGTAGGCAGTTGAGTGTCTTGCCTTGTCCGCTGATCAGAGCACGGGCGGACTGGGGGGAGGGGGAGGTTCTAGCGATGAGAGAGGCATGAGCAGGCACACAGGAGCAGTAAGAAGGCGTCCTGGGCCAAAGGTCCCGGGGCCCTGCTTCTCCAGGATACACCCACCACGGCGGAGAGCAAGGGTGGGCCGGTGGGCCTTTGGGCCGGTGGGCCGGGGTGCAGGTGGGCGGGTTCCAGGAGGCTCCATTGCCCACCACTTGCAGGTCTTCCTGCAAGGCTAGCACGGGCAGCCCCAGCCCGCACGGGGCGTGGGATCCCTAGTGTGGGGGACTCTGCGTGGGTCAAAGGGTAGGGGCCGGCTCCTGGCCCTGGAGACCGGCTGTGGTCAGGGCGGTGTTGGGGCCCGAGGCCCAGGCCTTCCCGAAAGGGGAGAGAGGAAAAGCAGAGCTGTGGGTGTTGGAGGAGCACTGGGTTGGAGGACTGGGTGCTCCCGCTGAGCCTCCCCTCCGGGCTCGCTGGAGGAGGAGTGGAGAACTGTGAGCGAGGGCTTGAGCTCCGGGAAGGCGGTAACGGGGTGCGGGGGGCTGGGGGGCCGGTGGAGACGAAGGGCAGCTAGCGTTCAGAGTTGGCGGGTTTGGCCTCGCTGTCGTGGGTCACTCGCCAGCGAGGACGGGCCAAGCTCGCCGAGCAGCCGGCAGCAGTCTTGCAGCTTTTTCTGAGCGCTCCCCGAGAGGGTTGTGTGCGTGCCAAGTGGGGTCCGGACGGCGACAGGGCAGGAGCAAGAGGAGCATCTCGGAGCAGAGAGAGGCGCTCGCGGCTCGCGGCTCGAGGCTCGAGGCTCGAGGCCGGCTGCTGAGCGAGCGAGCAGGCGGCGGGCGTCCGGGGCGCTGCGGTGGCAGCAAGTGTCCGCCGCCGGTGGGTGGTCCGGGTCGCGGGGTGTCAGTTCCCATCGGGACCGCTAGGGGTCGGGCGCGCGTCGGCGCGTCGGGCGAGGTAGGCGGTGAGTGAGCGAGTGAGTGAGTGAGTGAGTGAGTGAGTGAGTGAGTGAGTGAGCGAGCGAGCGAGCTAGCGAGCTATGTAGCGAGGCAGCGCTGGAGCGCTGAATAGAGAGAGATTGGTTGAAGTGTTGTGGGCGTCGGTAGGGAGTGTTGTTGTTTGTGTTGGTGAGGAGGAAGCGTTTGAGGAGTGTGGGCGTATGTGTGTCGGCGTGTGTTGTGAGTGTGGGCGCTGTGAGCACGTGGTAGGCTCTGCGCGCTGGGCATGGATCGGGTGTGAAGGGTGGAGCTTGTGGGCTGGTGTGTCGTCATGGTTGGTGAGGTTGGAATATGTGCTTTTCGCCAGGCGCTCTCGCCGGTTGTGGTGGCGCACGCCGGTAGGATTTGCTGAAGGAGGCAGAGGCAGGAGGATCACGAGTTCGAGGCCAGCCTGGGCTACACATTTTTTCTTCTCCCTTATTTTCCTCTCCCTTATTCTCTTCCCACTGCACACACACGCACACGCACAAACACATTAACACTTTTCATCTCCACGCTCAATAGCACAACACACAGCTACCTTCAACCCTCACTTCTCACCCTTACCTTACACCCTTCACACACTAACTACACCAACTTCATACAATGCCAGGGACATCCTCTTGACAAAACAACACAAACAACAACAAAACTCACACACACTACACACAAACGCGCACCGATTCACCTACTTTGCACAAACAACACCTTTGCACAAGCGCTCCATGCTCCCATCAACTCGGGGCCTTTTATGATTGCTTACCTCATGATGCATGCAGCAAAACATCTTCACCTGACTTCTCTGCTTCTTTTTGCCCTTCAGACTTTCAACAAGAGACATTCATTGACAGTGCTGACATGCTCTGATCAGGAGGAAGAAGCCAGTTGTGTGTCTGAGCTTCTGCACTAGCCTTGCCCAGCACTGCTTCCCTTGCTGGGTGTTCCTGCACTGCATGGCCTGGAGGATTCTGGGCAGTTGTCAGCTTGGGCTGGGGTCTGTGGGGTGTGGCCATTACCCAGCCCAAGCTGCTACTGCTGCTGCTGCTGCTGCTGCTGCTGCTGCTGCTGCTGCTACTTCTACTTCTGTTGCCGCTGGTGATGGTGCTGGATGCGGGTGTGGTGTGGGCGGGTGGGTAGATGAGTGGGTGGATGAATGATGAGTAGATGGAAGGCCCAAAGGAGGAGACCTGGGCAGAAGGGAGGCCAGAGTCCTAAGGCCGGTCTGGGTCTGTAGAGGGCCTGAGGCCTGAGGTCTTTGGGCCTCCAGGTAAGCACTTGGAAGTCCTGGAACCTTAAACACCACCCCCGCACCCCCCTGCACAGGGTCGTCTCTTCCTGGGAAGGGATGTCGGCCTGTTCTCTGCCCAGGAGGCTCGGGACGGATGTAGTTCCTAGCCCGGTGAGTGGCCGGTGAGTGCGATCTGAAGGGCCTGACCACACTTGGATCCTCCCTAGGCACCCCCTCACCCCAGCCACAACCTCACTATGGAGCTGGTCTCAGGCTCTCCCTCCCAAGGCCTTCTTTCCCTTGAACACTGTTTCTCAGTCAGTAGAATGAATCCCTCCTCCTACATGGAGATGTCACACGTTGTACTGGCTGGTTTTGTGTGTCAACTTGACACAGGCTGGGGTCATCACAGAGAAAGGAGCTTCAGTTGGGGTAGCGCCACAACTGGGAAGACCCAGCTGTGGGGCATTTTCTCAATTAGTGCTCAAGGGGGGGAGGGCCCCTTGTGGGTGGTCCCATCTCTGGGCTGGTATCCTTGGGTTCGACAAGAGAGCAGGCTGAGCAAGCCAGGGGAAGCAAGCCAGTAAGAAACATGCCCTCCACGGCCTTCACATCAGCTCCTGCATCCTGACCTGCTTGAGGTCCAGTCCTGACTTCCTTTGGTGATGAACAGCTGTGTGGAAGTGTAAGCAGAATAAACCCTTTCCTCCCCAACGTGCTTCTTGGCCATGATGTTTGTGCAGGAATAGAAACCCTGACTAACACACACACACACACACACACACACACACACACACACACACACTCTTACTGGCCACATGGCGCAGAACCCAGGTGGCTTCTGTGCCAACTTATGTACAGGGCCCAGCCATACCTGACTCCCCGGGGCCCGTTTGTCCATCTCAAACCTTCTCCCTAGCCCGGTGGCTCTCAGGGACCTTCCAAATGCTGTGACCTCGTGTTGTGGTAACGACGACTGACCTGAAGCCAATTTACTCCCTCTTTCCTAAGTGTTGTAACTTTGCCACTGCTCCGATCGGTCACGCACATATCCCTCTTTTCCGTTGGCCGTTGGTGGCCCCGGTGAAAGGATCCTTCCACCCACACGAGGGGTCTGGAACCACGGGTGGAGGACTGCTGCCCTAGGCCCTTGAGCATTGCCTCTCGGCTAAAGGGACCCATCTTTATCAACGAGGTCATATATGGCACTTTGCAAAGAGCTTCGATGCAAACACGTCTTAAGCATCGGGATACACACGGGACTGGGTGACTGACCATCAGGAGGCACTTCCTCATACTTTTGCTGTGCACCATTATGCCTGAAAGAGATGGCCCGGCAGTCAGGACCAAGAAGCTTGGAACCAACCCCGGCTCCTGAATCCCATGGAAGCTGGAAGCGCATTTCCTCTATTGCCTTTCTCGGCTCCTTACTCTGCGCCCCCTGGAGCTTGCAGAGATCGCCCCCAACCCGCCATGCCCCACCCATGCACCCCCCCCCCCAACCCCAATCTCAACCCTTCAACCACTCCACCAGCCACCCGGAACTCTCACCTCTCTGGACCCAGTCAACTCTGCCTTTACCGGCTGTCGGAGGCCAGCTTGGACCCCACAGGGTTAACTGAGGAAGGCTGAGTGTGGAATTGCCTGGAGTCTGGAGGGGGGGTGGGGCTGGCAACTGCTCTACACTTTTCTCTGACAAAATAAAGTTTCATTTATTAAAGGGGAGCACTCTCTGTGCCCGGGGGAGCGTACATGAGCCCCCCAAAAGGGAAGGAGTAAAAGGAGGAGGGAGCAGTCACACACACTCGAGTGAAAGCATTCTCTCTCTCTCTCTCTCTCTCTCTCTCTCTCTCTCTCTCTCTCTCCCTCTCTCTCTTTCTCCGTCTCTGTACACATTTGGTGGGTGGAGCAAAATCTCAGGAGCTGGCTCCAAGAAGATTATTTTGTCTCTCAGCCTTTTTATACCACCTGAGACAGCAGCACGCTCTCCGTGTATGAAAAAGTTGACCTCCTCGCCACAAGTCATCACGTAGTCTCTAAAATCTATCACCACAGAAACATACTCTTTGAACACCTGAAGAAAATCACTACACAGAAGGAAATTCCACCGGGATTATTGATTGCATAGTTTTGACACTCAAACACAACCAAACATTTCCCATCCGTCATTCTCTCCACAAGTCGGAATTAACTCCAAAGCCATAATTCTCTTATAACGGATGAATAAAGTTTAAGCCAGCGGCTCCTATTTTAAGAAGTTTTGTTTTGTTTTGTTTTGTTTGTTTTGTTTTTCTGGTCTTAGCTGCTGACAATTTGTAGTCAGCAGGAGACAGATGATCGTCTGTCCTGCGGTCTTTTCTTTTGTGGAAGTCTTGTTGTTCAGGTCCTCTGGCTAATCACCCATCCTCTATCCCGACACTGGACACTCGAGTGGTAGAAGGATTTACTCTTTCTTCCTAGGCGCGTCTCTTCGCGCTGCACGCCGACTCCTACGGGCCACAGGCTTTAGATCATAAGATTCAGGAAGTCAGGCACAACCTTGAACCTATGGATGTTCTCTTTGAGCACGAACTTGTTGTCCCAGGCCTAATTTTCTTGCTGCTCCGGTTATGTGCTCATGAGGCCTGAAAGCTCACTGTATTCCTTCTCTCGAGGATGCAGCTCGTGCTGTTCTGTGAGGAAGGGGCACCTTCTAGTCTTGATCGCGACTTTAGGCTTTCTGTCAACTACCCTAACTTCTCCCAAATTATTTAGGTCCAACTAACTTCCTAAGCGACTTAGACCAAATCGGGCATTGCATCAGATCACGAATTCATCTTGTAAAGTACATCAGTATCTCAAAAGACGATCGGATCATCGTCCGTGCTGATCCGCAGGACTGTGGCCCAACAGAGCCGGCCATCCATCACCCGGGAAAGAAAGCAACCACACCAGGCTGTAGGCAGTTGAGTGTCTTGCCTTGTCCGCTGATCAGAGCACGGGCGGACTGGGGGGAGGGGGAGGTTCTAGCGATGAGAGAGGCATGAGCAGGCACACAGGAGCAGTAAGAAGGCGTCCTGGGCCAAAGGTCCCGGGGCCCTGCTTCTCCAGGATACACCCACCACGGCGGAGAGCAAGGGTGGGCCGGTGGGCCTTTGGGCCGGTGGGCCGGGGTGCAGGTGGGCGGGTTCCAGGAGGCTCCATTGCCCACCACTTGCAGGTCTTCCTGCAAGGCTAGCACGGGCAGCCCCAGCCCGCACGGGGCGTGGGATCCCTAGTGTGGGGGACTCTGCGTGGGTCAAAGGGTAGGGGCCGGCTCCTGGCCCTGGAGACCGGCTGTGGTCAGGGCGGTGTTGGGGCCCGAGGCCCAGGCCTTCCCGAAAGGGGAGAGAGGAAAAGCAGAGCTGTGGGTGTTGGAGGAGCACTGGGTTGGAGGACTGGGTGCTCCCGCTGAGCCTCCCCTCCGGGCTCGCTGGAGGAGGAGTGGAGAACTGTGAGCGAGGGCTTGAGCTCCGGGAAGGCGGTAACGGGGTGCGGGGGGCTGGGGGGCCGGTGGAGACGAAGGGCAGCTAGCGTTCAGAGTTGGCGGGTTTGGCCTCGCTGTCGTGGGTCACTCGCCAGCGAGGACGGGCCAAGCTCGCCGAGCAGCCGGCAGCAGTCTTGCAGCTTTTTCTGAGCGCTCCCCGAGAGGGTTGTGTGCGTGCCAAGTGGGGTCCGGACGGCGACAGGGCAGGAGCAAGAGGAGCATCTCGGAGCAGAGAGAGGCGCTCGCGGCTCGCGGCTCGAGGCTCGAGGCTCGAGGCCGGCTGCTGAGCGAGCGAGCAGGCGGCGGGCGTCCGGGGCGCTGCGGTGGCAGCAAGTGTCCGCCGCCGGTGGGTGGTCCGGGTCGCGGGGTGTCAGTTCCCATCGGGACCGCTAGGGGTCGGGCGCGCGTCGGCGCGTCGGGCGAGGTAGGCGGTGAGTGAGCGAGTGAGTGAGTGAGTGAGTGAGTGAGTGAGCGAGCGAGCGAGCTAGCGAGCTATGTAGCGAGGCAGCGCTGGAGCGCTGAATAGAGAGAGATTGGTTGAAGTGTTGTGGGCGTCGGTAGGGAGTGTTGTTGTTTGTGTTGGTGAGGAGGAAGCGTTTGAGGAGTGTGGGCGTATGTGTGTCGGCGTGTGTTGTGAGTGTGGGCGCTGTGAGCACGTGGTAGGCTCTGCGCGCTGGGCATGGATCGGGTGTGAAGGGTGGAGCTTGTGGGCTGGTGTGTCGTCATGGTTGGTGAGGTTGGAATATGTGCTTTTCGCCAGGCGCTCTCGCCGGTTGTGGTGGCGCACGCCGGTAGGATTTGCTGAAGGAGGCAGAGGCAGGAGGATCACGAGTTCGAGGCCAGCCTGGGCTACACATTTTTTCTTCTCCCTTATTTTCCTCTCCCTTATTCTCTTCCCACTGCACACACACGCACACGCACAAACACATTAACACTTTTCATCTCCACGCTCAATAGCACAACACACAGCTACCTTCAACCCTCACTTCTCACCCTTACCTTACACCCTTCACACACTAACTACACCAACTTCATACAATGCCAGGGACATCCTCTTGACAAAACAACACAAACAACAACAAAACTCACACACACTACACACAAACGCGCACCGATTCACCTACTTTGCACAAACAACACCTTTGCACAAGCGCTCCATGCTCCCATCAACTCGGGGCCTTTTATGATTGCTTACCTCATGATGCATGCAGCAAAACATCTTCACCTGACTTCTCTGCTTCTTTTTGCCCTTCAGACTTTCAACAAGAGACATTCATTGACAGTGCTGACATGCTCTGATCAGGAGGAAGAAGCCAGTTGTGTGTCTGAGCTTCTGCACTAGCCTTGCCCAGCACTGCTTCCCTTGCTGGGTGTTCCTGCACTGCATGGCCTGGAGGATTCTGGGCAGTTGTCAGCTTGGGCTGGGGTCTGTGGGGTGTGGCCATTACCCAGCCCAAGCTGCTACTGCTGCTGCTGCTGCTGCTGCTGCTGCTGCTGCTGCTGCTGCTGCTACTTCTACTTCTGTTGCCGCTGGTGATGGTGCTGGATGCGGGTGTGGTGTGGGCGGGTGGGTAGATGAGTGGGTGGATGAATGATGAGTAGATGGAAGGCCCAAAGGAGGAGACCTGGGCAGAAGGGAGGCCAGAGTCCTAAGGCCGGTCTGGGTCTGTAGAGGGCCTGAGGCCTGAGGTCTTTGGGCCTCCAGGTAAGCACTTGGAAGTCCTGGAACCTTAAACACCACCCCCGCACCCCCCTGCACAGGGTCGTCTCTTCCTGGGAAGGGATGTCGGCCTGTTCTCTGCCCAGGAGGCTCGGGACGGATGTAGTTCCTAGCCCGGTGAGTGGCCGGTGAGTGCGATCTGAAGGGCCTGACCACACTTGGATCCTCCCTAGGCACCCCCTCACCCCAGCCACAACCTCACTATGGAGCTGGTCTCAGGCTCTCCCTCCCAAGGCCTTCTTTCCCTTGAACACTGTTTCTCAGTCAGTAGAATGAATCCCTCCTCCTACATGGAGATGTCACACGTTGTACTGGCTGGTTTTGTGTGTCAACTTGACACAGGCTGGGGTCATCACAGAGAAAGGAGCTTCAGTTGGGGTAGCGCCACAACTGGGAAGACCCAGCTGTGGGGCATTTTCTCAATTAGTGCTCAAGGGGGGGAGGGCCCCTTGTGGGTGGTCCCATCTCTGGGCTGGTATCCTTGGGTTCGACAAGAGAGCAGGCTGAGCAAGCCAGGGGAAGCAAGCCAGTAAGAAACATGCCCTCCACGGCCTTCACATCAGCTCCTGCATCCTGACCTGCTTGAGGTCCAGTCCTGACTTCCTTTGGTGATGAACAGCTGTGTGGAAGTGTAAGCAGAATAAACCCTTTCCTCCCCAACGTGCTTCTTGGCCATGATGTTTGTGCAGGAATAGAAACCCTGACTAACACACACACACACACACACACACACACACTCTTACTGGCCACATGGCGCAGAACCCAGGTGGCTTCTGTGCCAACTTATGTACAGGGCCCAGCCATACCTGACTCCCCGGGGCCCGTTTGTCCATCTCAAACCTTCTCCCTAGCCCGGTGGCTCTCAGGGACCTTCCAAATGCTGTGACCTCGTGTTGTGGTAACGACGACTGACCTGAAGCCAATTTACTCCCTCTTTCCTAAGTGTTGTAACTTTGCCACTGCTCCGATCGGTCACGCACATATCCCTCTTTTCGGTTGGCCGTTGGTGGCCCCGGTGAAAGGATCCTTCCACCCACACGAGGGGTCTGGAACCACGGGTGGAGGACTGCTGCCCTAGGCCCTTGAGCATTGCCTCTCGGCTAAAGGGACCCATCTTTATCAACGAGGTCATATATGGCACTTTGCAAAGAGCTTCGATGCAAACACGTCTTAAGCATCGGGATACACACGGGACTGGGTGACTGACCATCAGGAGGCACTTCCTCATACTTTTGCTGTGCACCATTATGCCTGAAAGAGATGGCCCGGCAGTCAGGACCAAGAAGCTTGGAACCAACCCCGGCTCCTGAATCCCATGGAAGCTGGAAGCGCATTTCCTCTTTTGCCTTTCTCGGCTCCTTACTCTGCGCCCCCTGGAGCTTGCAGAGATCGCCCCCAACCCGCCATGCCCCACCCATGCACCCCCCCCAACCCCAATCTCAACCCTTCAACCACTCCACCAGCCACCCGGAACTCTCACCTCTCTGGACCCAGTCAACTCTGCCTTTACCGGCTGTCGGAGGCCAGCTTGGACCCCACAGGGTTAACTGAGGAAGGCTGAGTGTGGAATTGCCTGGAGTCTGGAGGGGGGGTGGGGCTGGCAACTGCTCTACACTTTTCTCTGACAAAATAAAGTTTCATTTATTAAAGGGGAGCACTCTCTGTGCCCGGGGGAGCGTACATGAGCCCCCCAAAAGGGAAGGAGTAAAAGGAGGAGGGAGCAGTCACACACACTCGAGTGAAAGCATTCTCTCTCTCTCTCTCTCTCTCTCTCTCTCTCCCTCTCTCTCTTTCTCCGTCTCTGTACACATTTGGTGGGTGGAGCAAAATCTCAGGAGCTGGCTCCAAGAAGATTATTTTGTCTCTCAGCCTTTTTATACCACCTGAGACAGCAGCACGCTCTCCGTGTATGAAAAAGTTGACCTCCTCGCCACAAGTCATCACGTAGTCTCTAAAATCTATCACCACAGAAACATACTCTTTGAACACCTGAAGAAAATCACTACACAGAAGGAAATTCCACCGGGATTATTGATTGCATAGTTTTGACACTCAAACACAACCAAACATTTCCCATCCGTCATTCTCTCCACAAGTCGGAATTAACTCCAAAGCCATAATTCTCTTATAACGGATGAATAAAGTTTAAGCCAGCGGCTCCTATTTTAAGAAGTTTTGTTTTGTTTTGTTTTGTTTGTTTTGTTTTTCTGGTCTTAGCTGCTGACAATTTGTAGTCAGCAGGAGACAGATGATCGTCTGTCCTGCGGTCTTTTCTTTTGTGGAAGTCTTGTTGTTCAGGTCCTCTGGCTAATCACCCATCCTCTATCCCGACACTGGACACTCGAGTGGTAGAAGGATTTACTCTTTCTTCCTAGGCGCGTCTCTTCGCGCTGCACGCCGACTCCTACGGGCCACAGGCTTTAGATCATAAGATTCAGGAAGTCAGGCACAACCTTGAACCTATGGATGTTCTCTTTGAGCACGAACTTGTTGTCCCAGGCCTAATTTTCTTGCTGCTCCGGTTATGTGCTCATGAGGCCTGAAAGCTCACTGTATTCCTTCTCTCGAGGATGCAGCTCGTGCTGTTCTGTGAGGAAGGGGCACCTTCTAGTCTTGATCGCGACTTTAGGCTTTCTGTCAACTACCCTAACTTCTCCCAAATTATTTAGGTCCAACTAACTTCCTAAGCGACTTAGACCAAATCGGGCATTGCATCAGATCACGAATTCATCTTGTAAAGTACATCAGTATCTCAAAAGACGATCGGATCATCGTCCGTGCTGATCCGCAGGACTGTGGCCCAACAGAGCCGGCCATCCATCACCCGGGAAAGAAAGCAACCACACCAGGCTGTAGGCAGTTGAGTGTCTTGCCTTGTCCGCTGATCAGAGCACGGGCGGACTGGGGGCAGGGGGAGGTTCTAGCGATGAGAGAGGCATGAGCAGGCACACAGGAGCAGTAAGAAGGCGTCCTGGGCCAAAGGTCCCGGGGCCCTGCTTCTCCAGGATACACCCACCACGGCGGAGAGCAAGGGTGGGCCGGTGGGCCTTTGGGCCGGTGGGCCGGGGTGCAGGTGGGCGGGTTCCAGGAGGCTCCATTGCCCACCACTTGCAGGTCTTCCTGCAAGGCTAGCACGGGCAGCCCCAGCCCGCACGGGGCGTGGGATCCCTAGTGTGGGGGACTCTGCGTGGGTCAAAGGGTAGGGGCCGGCTCCTGGCCCTGGAGACCGGCTGTGGTCAGGGCGGTGTTGGGGCCCGAGGCCCAGGCCTTCCCGAAAGGGGAGAGAGGAAAAGCAGAGCTGTGGGTGTTGGAGGAGCACTGGGTTGGAGGACTGGGTGCTCCCGCTGAGCCTCCCCTCCGGGCTCGCTGGAGGAGGAGTGGAGAACTGTGAGCGAGGGCTTGAGCTCCGGGAAGGCGGTAACGGGGTGCGGGGGGCTGGGGGGCCGGTGGAGACGAAGGGCAGCTAGCGTTCAGAGTTGGCGGGTTTGGCCTCGCTGTCGTGGGTCACTCGCCAGCGAGGACGGGCCAAGCTCGCCGAGCAGCCGGCAGCAGTCTTGCAGCTTTTTCTGAGCGCTCCCCGAGAGGGTTGTGTGCGTGCCAAGTGGGGTCCGGACGGCGACAGGGCAGGAGCAAGAGGAGCATCTCGGAGCAGAGAGAGGCGCTCGCGGCTCGCGGCTCGAGGCTCGAGGCTCGAGGCCGGCTGCTGAGCGAGCGAGCAGGCGGCGGGCGTCCGGGGCGCTGCGGTGGCAGCAAGTGTCCGCCGCCGGTGGGTGGTCCGGGTCGCGGGGTGTCAGTTCCCATCGGGACCGCTAGGGGTCGGGCGCGCGTCGGCGCGTCGGGCGAGGTAGGCGGTGAGTGAGCGAGTGAGTGAGTGAGTGAGTGAGTGAGTGAGTGAGCGAGCGAGCGAGCTAGCGAGCTATGTAGCGAGGCAGCGCTGGAGCGCTGAATAGAGAGAGATTGGTTGAAGTGTTGTGGGCGTCGGTAGGGAGTGTTGTTGTTTGTGTTGGTGAGGAGGAAGCGTTTGAGGAGTGTGGGAGTATGTGTGTCGGCGTGTGTTGTGAGTGTGGGCGCTGTGAGCACGTGGTAGGCTCTGCGCGCTGGGCATGGATCGGGTGTGAAGGGTGGAGCTTGTGGGCTGGTGTGTCGTCATGGTTGGTGAGGTTGGAATATGTGCTTTTCGCCAGGCGCTCTCGCCGGTTGTGGTGGCGCACGCCGGTAGGATTTGCTGAAGGAGGCAGAGGCAGGAGGATCACGAGTTCGAGGCCAGCCTGGGCTACACATTTTTTCTTCTCCCTTATTTTCCTCTCCCTTATTCTCTTCCCACTGCACACACACGCACACGCACAAACACATTAACACTTTTCATCTCCACGCTCAATAGCACAACACACAGCTACCTTCAACCCTCACTTCTCACCCTTACCTTACACCCTTCACACACTAACTACACCAACTTCATACAATGCCAGGGACATCCTCTTGACAAAACAACACAAACAACAACAAAACTCACACACACTACACACAAACGCGCACCGATTCACCTACTTTGCAAAAACAACACCTTTGCACAAGCGCTCCATGCTCCCATCAACTCGGGGCCTTTTATGATTGCTTACCTCATGATGCATGCAGCAAAACATCTTCACCTGACTTCTCTGCTTCTTTTTGCCCTTCAGACTTTCAACAAGAGACATTCATTGACAGTGCTGACATGCTCTGATCAGGAGGAAGAAGCCAGTTGTGTGTCTGAGCTTCTGCACTAGCCTTGCCCAGCACTGCTTCCCTTGCTGGGTGTTCCTGCACTGCATGGCCTGGAGGATTCTGGGCAGTTGTCAGCTTGGGCTGGGGTCTGTGGGGTGTGGCCATTACCCAGCCCAAGCTGCTACTGCTGCTGCTGCTGCTGCTGCTGCTGCTGCTGCTGCTGCTGCTGCTACTTCTACTTCTGTTGCCGCTGGTGATGGTGCTGGATGCGGGTGTGGTGTGGGCGGGTGGGTAGATGAGTGGGTGGATGAATGATGAGTAGATGGAAGGCCCAAAGGAGGAGACCTGGGCAGAAGGGAGGCCAGAGTCCTAAGGCCGGTCTGGGTCTGTAGAGGGCCTGAGGCCTGAGGTCTTTGGGCCTCCAGGTAAGCACTTGGAAGTCCTGGAACCTTAAACACCACCCCCGCACCCCCCTGCACAGGGTCGTCTCTTCCTGGGAAGGGATGTCGGCCTGTTCTCTGCCCAGGAGGCTCGGGACGGATGTAGTTCCTAGCCCGGTGAGTGGCCGGTGAGTGCGATCTGAAGGGCCTGACCACACTTGGATCCTCCCTAGGCACCCCCTCACCCCAGCCACAACCTCACTATGGAGCTGGTCTCAGGCTCTCCCTCCCAAGGCCTTCTTTCCCTTGAACACTGTTTCTCAGTCAGTAGAATGAATCCCTCCTCCTACATGGAGATGTCACACGTTGTACTGGCTGGTTTTGTGTGTCAACTTGACACAGGCTGGGGTCATCACAGAGAAAGGAGCTTCAGTTGGGGTAGCGCCACAACTGGGAAGACCCAGCTGTGGGGCATTTTCTCAATTAGTGCTCAAGGGGGGGAGGGCCCCTTGTGGGTGGTCCCATCTCTGGGCTGGTATCCTTGGGTTCGACAAGAGAGCAGGCTGAGCAAGCCAGGGGAAGCAAGCCAGTAAGAAACATGCCCTCCACGGCCTTCACATCAGCTCCTGCATCCTGACCTGCTTGAGGTCCAGTCCTGACTTCCTTTGGTGATGAACAGCTGTGTGGAAGTGTAAGCAGAATAAACCCTTTCCTCCCCAACGTGCTTCTTGGCCATGATGTTTGTGCAGGAATAGAAACCCTGACTAACACACACACACACACACACACACACACACACACACTCTTACTGGCCACATGGCGCAGAACCCAGGTGGCTTCTGTGCCAACTTATGTACAGGGCCCAGCCATACCTGACTCCCCGGGGCCCGTTTGTCCATCTCAAACCTTCTCCCTAGCCCGGTGGCTCTCAGGGACCTTCCAAATGCTGTGACCTCGTGTTGTGGTAACGACGACTGACCTGAAGCCAATTTACTCCCTCTTTCCTAAGTGTTGTAACTTTGCCACTGCTCCGATCGGTCACGCACATATCCCTCTTTTCCGTTGGCCGTTGGTGGCCCCGGTGAAAGGATCCTTCCACCCACACGAGGGGTCTGGAACCACGGGTGGAGGACTGCTGCCCTAGGCCCTTGAGCATTGCCTCTCGGCTAAAGGGACCCATCTTTATCAACGAGGTCATATATGGCACTTTGCAAAGAGCTTCGATGCAAACACGTCTTAAGCATCGGGATACACACGGGACTGGGTGACTGACCATCAGGAGGCACTTCCTCATACTTTTGCTGTGCACCATTATGCCTGAAAGAGATGGCCCGGCAGTCAGGACCAAGAAGCTTGGAACCAACCCCGGCTCCTGAATCCCATGGAAGCTGGAAGCGCATTTCCTCTATTGCCTTTCTCGGCTCCTTACTCTGCGCCCCCTGGAGCTTGCAGAGATCGCCCCCAACCCGCCATGCCCCACCCATGCACCCCCCCCCCCAACCCCAATCTCAACCCTTCAACCACTCCACCAGCCACCCGGAACTCTCACCTCTCTGGACCCAGTCAACTCTGCCTTTACCGGCTGTCGGAGGCCAGCTTGGACCCCACAGGGTTAACTGAGGAAGGCTGAGTGTGGAATTGCCTGGAGTCTGGAGGGGGGGTGGGGCTGGCAACTGCTCTACACTTTTCTCTGACAAAATAAAGTTTCATTTATTAAAGGGGAGCACTCTCTGTGCCCGGGGGAGCGTACATGAGCCCCCCAAAAGGGAAGGAGTAAAAGGAGGAGGGAGCAGTCACACACACTCGAGTGAAAGCATTCTCTCTCTCTCTCTCTCTCTCTCTCTCTCTCTCTCTCTCTCCCTCTCTCTCTTTCTCCGTCTCTGTACACATTTGGTGGGTGGAGCAAAATCTCAGGAGCTGGCTCCAAGAAGATTATTTTGTCTCTCAGCCTTTTTATACCACCTGAGACAGCAGCACGCTCTCCGTGTATGAAAAAGTTGACCTCCTCGCCACAAGTCATCACGTAGTCTCTAAAATCTATCACCACAGAAACATACTCTTTGAACACCTGAAGAAAATCACTACACAGAAGGAAATTCCACCGGGATTATTGATTGCATAGTTTTGACACTCAAACACAACCAAACATTTCCCATCCGTCATTCTCTCCACAAGTCGGAATTAACTCCAAAGCCATAATTCTCTTATAACGGATGAATAAAGTTTAAGCCAGCGGCTCCTATTTTAAGAAGTTTTGTTTTGTTTTGTTTTGTTTGTTTTGTTTTTCTGGTCTTAGCTGCTGACAATTTGTAGTCAGCAGGAGACAGATGATCGTCTGTCCTGCGGTCTTTTCTTTTGTGGAAGTCTTGTTGTTCAGGTCCTCTGGCTAATCACCCATCCTCTATCCCGACACTGGACACTCGAGTGGTAGAAGGATTTACTCTTTCTTCCTAGGCGCGTCTCTTCGCGCTGCACGCCGACTCCTACGGGCCACAGGCTTTAGATCATAAGATTCAGGAAGTCAGGCACAACCTTGAACCTATGGATGTTCTCTTTGAGCACGAACTTGTTGTCCCAGGCCTAATTTTCTTGCTGCTCCGGTTATGTGCTCATGAGGCCTGAAAGCTCACTGTATTCCTTCTCTCGAGGATGCAGCTCGTGCTGTTCTGTGAGGAAGGGGCACCTTCTAGTCTTGATCGCGACTTTAGGCTTTCTGTCAACTACCCTAACTTCTCCCAAATTATTTAGGTCCAACTAACTTCCTAAGCGACTTAGACCAAATCGGGCATTGCATCAGATCACGAATTCATCTTGTAAAGTACATCAGTATCTCAAAAGACGATCGGATCATCGTCCGTGCTGATCCGCAGGACTGTGGCCCAACAGAGCCGGCCATCCATCACCCGGGAAAGAAAGCAACCACACCAGGCTGTAGGCAGTTGAGTGTCTTGCCTTGTCCGCTGATCAGAGCACGGGCGGACTGGGGGTAGGGGGAGGTTCTAGCGATGAGAGAGGCATGAGCAGGCACACAGGAGCAGTAAGAAGGCGTCCTGGGCCAAAGGTCCCGGGGCCCTGCTTCTCCAGGATACACCCACCACGGCGGAGAGCAAGGGTGGGCCGGTGGGCCTTTGGGCCGGTGGGCCGGGGTGCAGGTGGGCGGGTTCCAGGAGGCTCCATTGCCCACCACTTGCAGGTCTTCCTGCAAGGCTAGCACGGGCAGCCCCAGCCCGCACGGGGCGTGGGATCCCTAGTGTGGGGGACTCTGCGTGGGTCAAAGGGTAGGGGCCGGCTCCTGGCCCTGGAGACCGGCTGTGGTCAGGGCGGTGTTGGGGCCCGAGGCCCAGGCCTTCCCGAAAGGGGAGAGAGGAAAAGCAGAGCTGTGGGTGTTGGAGGAGCACTGGGTTGGAGGACTGGGTGCTCCCGCTGAGCCTCCCCTCCGGGCTCGCTGGAGGAGGAGTGGAGAACTGTGAGCGAGGGCTTGAGCTCCGGGAAGGCGGTAACGGGGTGCGGGGGGCTGGGGGGCCGGTGGAGACGAAGGGCAGCTAGCGTTCAGAGTTGGCGGGTTTGGCCTCGCTGTCGTGGGTCACTCGCCAGCGAGGACGGGCCAAGCTCGCCGAGCAGCCGGCAGCAGTCTTGCAGCTTTTTCTGAGCGCTCCCCGAGAGGGTTGTGTGCGTGCCAAGTGGGGTCCGGACGGCGACAGGGCAGGAGCAAGAGGAGCATCTCGGAGCAGAGAGAGGCGCTCGCGGCTCGCGGCTCGAGGCTCGAGGCTCGAGGCCGGCTGCTGAGCGAGCGAGCAGGCGGCGGGCGTCCGGGGCGCTGCGGTGGCAGCAAGTGTCCGCCGCCGGTGGGTGGTCCGGGTCGCGGGGTGTCAGTTCCCATCGGGACCGCTAGGGGTCGGGCGCGCGTCGGCGCGTCGGGCGAGGTAGGCGGTGAGTGAGCGAGTGAGTGAGTGAGTGAGTGAGTGAGTGAGTGAGTGAGTGAGCGAGCGAGCGAGCTAGCGAGCTATGTAGCGAGGCAGCGCTGGAGCGCTGAATAGAGAGAGATTGGTTGAAGTGTTGTGGGCGTCGGTAGGGAGTGTTGTTGTTTGTGTTGGTGAGGAGGAAGCGTTTGAGGAGTGTGGGCGTATGTGTGTCGGCGTGTGTTGTGAGTGTGGGCGCTGTGAGCACGTGGTAGGCTCTGCGCGCTGGGCATGGATCGGGTGTGAAGGGTGGAGCTTGTGGGCTGGTGTGTCGTCATGGTTGGTGAGGTTGGAATATGTGCTTTTCGCCAGGCGCTCTCGCCGGTTGTGGTGGCGCACGCCGGTAGGATTTGCTGAAGGAGGCAGAGGCAGGAGGATCACGAGTTCGAGGCCAGCCTGGGCTACACATTTTTTCTTCTCCCTTATTTTCCTCTCCCTTATTCTCTTCCCACTGCACACACACGCACACGCACAAACACATTAACACTTTTCATCTCCACGCTCAATAGCACAACACACAGCTACCTTCAACCCTCACTTCTCACCCTTACCTTACACCCTTCACACACTAACTACACCAACTTCATACAATGCCAGGGACATCCTCTTGACAAAACAACACAAACAACAACAAAACTCACACACACTACACACAAACGCGCACCGATTCACCTACTTTGCACAAACAACACCTTTGCACAAGCGCTCCATGCTCCCATCAACTCGGGGCCTTTTATGATTGCTTACCTCATGATGCATGCAGCAAAACATCTTCACCTGACTTCTCTGCTTCTTTTTGCCCTTCAGACTTTCAACAAGAGACATTCATTGACAGTGCTGACATGCTCTGATCAGGAGGAAGAAGCCAGTTGTGTGTCTGAGCTTCTGCACTAGCCTTGCCCAGCACTGCTTCCCTTGCTGGGTGTTCCTGCACTGCATGGCCTGGAGGATTCTGGGCAGTTGTCAGCTTGGGCTGGGGTCTGTGGGGTGTGGCCATTACCCAGCCCAAGCTGCTACTGCTGCTGCTGCTGCTGCTGCTGCTGCTGCTGCTGCTACTTCTACTTCTGTTGCCGCTGGTGATGGTGCTGGATGCGGGTGTGGTGTGGGCGGGTGGGTAGATGAGTGGGTGGATGAATGATGAGTAGATGGAAGGCCCAAAGGAGGAGACCTGGGCAGAAGGGAGGCCAGAGTCCTAAGGCCGGTCTGGGTCTGTAGAGGGCCTGAGGCCTGAGGTCTTTGGGCCTCCAGGTAAGCACTTGGAAGTCCTGGAACCTTAAACACCACCCCCGCACCCCCCTGCACAGGGTCGTCTCTTCCTGGGAAGGGATGTCGGCCTGTTCTCTGCCCAGGAGGCTCGGGACGGATGTAGTTCCTAGCCCGGTGAGTGGCCGGTGAGTGCGATCTGAAGGGCCTGACCACACTTGGATCCTCCCTAGGCACCCCCTCACCCCAGCCACAACCTCACTATGGAGCTGGTCTCAGGCTCTCCCTCCCAAGGCCTTCTTTCCCTTGAACACTGTTTCTCAGTCAGTAGAATGAATCCCTCCTCCTACATGGAGATGTCACACGTTGTACTGGCTGGTTTTGTGTGTCAACTTGACACAGGCTGGGGTCATCACAGAGAAAGGAGCTTCAGTTGGGGTAGCGCCACAACTGGGAAGACCCAGCTGTGGGGCATTTTCTCAATTAGTGCTCAAGGGGGGGAGGGCCCCTTGTGGGTGGTCCCATCTCTGGGCTGGTATCCTTGGGTTCGACAAGAGAGCAGGCTGAGCAAGCCAGGGGAAGCAAGCCAGTAAGAAACATGCCCTCCACGGCCTTCACATCAGCTCCTGCATCCTGACCTGCTTGAGGTCCAGTCCTGACTTCCTTTGGTGATGAACAGCTGTGTGGAAGTGTAAGCAGAATAAACCCTTTCCTCCCCAACGTGCTTCTTGGCCATGATGTTTGTGCAGGAATAGAAACCCTGACTAACACACACACACACACACACACACACACACACACACACACACACTCTTACTGGCCACATGGCGCAGAACCCAGGTGGCTTCTGTGCCAACTTATGTACAGGGCCCAGCCATACCTGACTCCCCGGGGCCCGTTTGTCCATCTCAAACCTTCTCCCTAGCCCGGTGGCTCTCAGGGACCTTCCAAATGCTGTGACCTCGTGTTGTGGTAACGACGACTGACCTGAAGCCAATTTACTCCCTCTTTCCTAAGTGTTGTAACTTTGCCACTGCTCCGATCGGTCACGCACATATCCCTCTTTTCCGTTGGCCGTTGGTGGCCCCGGTGAAAGGATCCTTCCACCCACACGAGGGGTCTGGAACCACGGGTGGAGGACTGCTGCCCTAGGCCCTTGAGCATTGCCTCTCGGCTAAAGGGACCCATCTTTATCAACGAGGTCATATATGGCACTTTGCAAAGAGCTTCGATGCAAACACGTCTTAAGCATCGGGATACACACGGGACTGGGTGACTGACCATCAGGAGGCACTTCCTCATACTTTTGCTGTGCACCATTATGCCTGAAAGAGATGGCCCGGCAGTCAGGACCAAGAAGCTTGGAACCAACCCCGGCTCCTGAATCCCATGGAAGCTGGAAGCGCATTTCCTCTATTGCCTTTCTCGGCTCCTTACTCTGCGCCCCCTGGAGCTTGCAGAGATCGCCCCCAACCCGCCATGCCCCACCCATGCACCCCCCCCCCCAACCCCAATCTCAACCCTTCAACCACTCCACCAGCCACCCGGAACTCTCACCTCTCTGGACCCAGTCAACTCTGCCTTTACCGGCTGTCGGAGGCCAGCTTGGACCCCACAGGGTTAACTGAGGAAGGCTGAGTGTGGAATTGCCTGGAGTCTGGAGGGGGGGTGGGGCTGGCAACTGCTCTACACTTTTCTCTGACAAAATAAAGTTTCATTTATTAAAGGGGAGCACTCTCTGTGCCCGGGGGAGCGTACATGAGCCCCCCAAAAGGGAAGGAGTAAAAGGAGGAGGGAGCAGTCACACACACTCGAGTGAAAGCATCTCTCTCTCTCTCTCTCTCTCTCTCTCTCTCTCTCTCTCTCTCCCTCTCTCTCTTTCTCCGTCTCTGTACACATTTGGTGGGTGGAGCAAAATCTCAGGAGCTGGCTCCAAGAAGATTATTTTGTCTCTCAGCCTTTTTATACCACCTGAGACAGCAGCACGCTCTCCGTGTATGAAAAAGTTGACCTCCTCGCCACAAGTCATCACGTAGTCTCTAAAATCTATCACCACAGAAACATACTCTTTGAACACCTGAAGAAAATCACTACACAGAAGGAAATTCCACCGGGATTATTGATTGCATAGTTTTGACACTCAAACACAACCAAACATTTCCCATCCGTCATTCTCTCCACAAGTCGGAATTAACTCCAAAGCCATAATTCTCTTATAACGGATGAATAAAGTTTAAGCCAGCGGCTCCTATTTTAAGAAGTTTTGTTTTGTTTTGTTTTGTTTGTTTTGTTTTTCTGGTCTTAGCTGCTGACAATTTGTAGTCAGCAGGAGACAGATGATCGTCTGTCCTGCGGTCTTTTCTTTTGTGGAAGTCTTGTTGTTCAGGTCCTCTGGCTAATCACCCATCCTCTATCCCGACACTGGACACTCGAGTGGTAGAAGGATTTACTCTTTCTTCCTAGGCGCGTCTCTTCGCGCTGCACGCCGACTCCTACGGGCCACAGGCTTTAGATCATAAGATTCAGGAAGTCAGGCACAACCTTGAACCTATGGATGTTCTCTTTGAGCACGAACTTGTTGTCCCAGGCCTAATTTTCTTGCTGCTCCGGTTATGTGCTCATGAGGCCTGAAAGCTCACTGTATTCCTTCTCTCGAGGATGCAGCTCGTGCTGTTCTGTGAGGAAGGGGCACCTTCTAGTCTTGATCGCGACTTTAGGCTTTCTGTCAACTACCCTAACTTCTCCCAAATTATTTAGGTCCAACTAACTTCCTAAGCGACTTAGACCAAATCGGGCATTGCATCAGATCACGAATTCATCTTGTAAAGTACATCAGTATCTCAAAAGACGATCGGATCATCGTCCGTGCTGATCCGCAGGACTGTGGCCCAACAGAGCCGGCCATCCATCACCCGGGAAAGAAAGCAACCACACCAGGCTGTAGGCAGTTGAGTGTCTTGCCTTGTCCGCTGATCAGAGCACGGGCGGACTGGGGGGAGGGGGAGGTTCTAGCGATGAGAGAGGCATGAGCAGGCACACAGGAGCAGTAAGAAGGCGTCCTGGGCCAAAGGTCCCGGGGCCCTGCTTCTCCAGGATACACCCACCACGGCGGAGAGCAAGGGTGGGCCGGTGGGCCTTTGGGCCGGTGGGCCGGGGTGCAGGTGGGCGGGTTCCAGGAGGCTCCATTGCCCACCACTTGCAGGTCTTCCTGCAAGGCTAGCACGGGCAGCCCCAGCCCGCACGGGGCGTGGGATCCCTAGTGTGGGGGACTCTGCGTGGGTCAAAGGGTAGGGGCCGGCTCCTGGCCCTGGAGACCGGCTGTGGTCAGGGCGGTGTTGGGGCCCGAGGCCCAGGCCTTCCCGAAAGGGGAGAGAGGAAAAGCAGAGCTGTGGGTGTTGGAGGAGCACTGGGTTGGAGGACTGGGTGCTCCCGCTGAGCCTCCCCTCCGGGCTCGCTGGAGGAGGAGTGGAGAACTGTGAGCGAGGGCTTGAGCTCCGGGAAGGCGGTAACGGGGTGCGGGGGGCTGGGGGGCCGGTGGAGACGAAGGGCAGCTAGCGTTCAGAGTTGGCGGGTTTGGCCTCGCTGTCGTGGGTCACTCGCCAGCGAGGACGGGCCAAGCTCGCCGAGCAGCCGGCAGCAGTCTTGCAGCTTTTTCTGAGCGCTCCCCGAGAGGGTTGTGTGCGTGCCAAGTGGGGTCCGGACGGCGACAGGGCAGGAGCAAGAGGAGCATCTCGGAGCAGAGAGAGGCGCTCGCGGCTCGCGGCTCGAGGCTCGAGGCTCGAGGCCGGCTGCTGAGCGAGCGAGCAGGCGGCGGGCGTCCGGGGCGCTGCGGTGGCAGCAAGTGTCCGCCGCCGGTGGGTGGTCCGGGTCGCGGGGTGTCAGTTCCCATCGGGACCGCTAGGGGTCGGGCGCGCGTCGGCGCGTCGGGCGAGGTAGGCGGTGAGTGAGCGAGTGAGTGAGTGAGTGAGTGAGTGAGTGAGTGAGTGAGTGAGCGAGCGAGCGAGCTAGCGAGCTATGTAGCGAGGCAGCGCTGGAGCGCTGAATAGAGAGAGATTGGTTGAAGTGTTGTGGGCGTCGGTAGGGAGTGTTGTTGTTTGTGTTGGTGAGGAGGAAGCGTTTGAGGAGTGTGGGCGTATGTGTGTCGGCGTGTGTTGTGAGTGTGGGCGCTGTGAGCACGTGGTAGGCTCTGCGCGCTGGGCATGGATCGGGTGTGAAGGGTGGAGCTTGTGGGCTGGTGTGTCGTCATGGTTGGTGAGGTTGGAATATGTGCTTTTCGCCAGGCGCTCTCGCCGGTTGTGGTGGCGCACGCCGGTAGGATTTGCTGAAGGAGGCAGAGGCAGGAGGATCACGAGTTCGAGGCCAGCCTGGGCTACACATTTTTTCTTCTCCCTTATTTTCCTCTCCCTTATTCTCTTCCCACTGCACACACACGCACACGCACAAACACATTAACACTTTTCATCTCCACGCTCAATAGCACAACACACAGCTACCTTCAACCCTCACTTCTCACCCTTACCTTACACCCTTCACACACTAACTACACCAACTTCATACAATGCCAGGGACATCCTCTTGACAAAACAACACAAACAACAACAAAACTCACACACACTACACACAAACGCGCACCGATTCACCTACTTTGCACAAACAACACCTTTGCACAAGCGCTCCATGCTCCCATCAACTCGGGGCCTTTTATGATTGCTTACCTCATGATGCATGCAGCAAAACATCTTCACCTGACTTCTCTGCTTCTTTTTGCCCTTCAGACTTTCAACAAGAGACATTCATTGACAGTGCTGACATGCTCTGATCAGGAGGAAGAAGCCAGTTGTGTGTCTGAGCTTCTGCACTAGCCTTGCCCAGCACTGCTTCCCTTGCTGGGTGTTCCTGCACTGCATGGCCTGGAGGATTCTGGGCAGTTGTCAGCTTGGGCTGGGGTCTGTGGGGTGTGGCCATTACCCAGCCCAAGCTGCTACTGCTGCTGCTGCTGCTGCTGCTGCTGCTGCTGCTGCTGCTACTACTTCTACTTCTGTTGCCGCTGGTGATGGTGCTGGATGCGGGTGTGGTGTGGGCGGGTGGGTAGATGAGTGGGTGGATGAATGATGAGTAGATGGAAGGCCCAAAGGAGGAGACCTGGGCAGAAGGGAGGCCAGAGTCCTAAGGCCGGTCTGGGTCTGTAGAGGGCCTGAGGCCTGAGGTCTTTGGGCCTCCAGGTAAGCACTTGGAAGTCCTGGAACCTTAAACACCACCCCCGCACCCCCCTGCACAGGGTCGTCTCTTCCTGGGAAGGGATGTCGGCCTGTTCTCTGCCCAGGAGGCTCGGGACGGATGTAGTTCCTAGCCCGGTGAGTGGCCGGTGAGTGCGATCTGAAGGGCCTGACCACACTTGGATCCTCCCTAGGCACCCCCTCACCCCAGCCACAACCTCACTATGGAGCTGGTCTCAGGCTCTCCCTCCCAAGGCCTTCTTTCCCTTGAACACTGTTTCTCAGTCAGTAGAATGAATCCCTCCTCCTACATGGAGATGTCACACGTTGTACTGGCTGGTTTTGTGTGTCAACTTGACACAGGCTGGGGTCATCACAGAGAAAGGAGCTTCAGTTGGGGTAGCGCCACAACTGGGAAGACCCAGCTGTGGGGCATTTTCTCAATTAGTGCTCAAGGGGGGGAGGGCCCCTTGTGGGTGGTCCCATCTCTGGGCTGGTATCCTTGGGTTCGACAAGAGAGCAGGCTGAGCAAGCCAGGGGAAGCAAGCCAGTAAGAAACATGCCCTCCACGGCCTTCACATCAGCTCCTGCATCCTGACCTGCTTGAGGTCCAGTCCTGACTTCCTTTGGTGATGAACAGCTGTGTGGAAGTGTAAGCAGAATAAACCCTTTCCTCCCCAACGTGCTTCTTGGCCATGATGTTTGTGCAGGAATAGAAACCCTGACTAACACACACACACACACACACACACACACACACACACACACACACTCTTACTGGCCACATGGCGCAGAACCCAGGTGGCTTCTGTGCCAACTTATGTACAGGGCCCAGCCATACCTGACTCCCCGGGGCCCGTTTGTCCATCTCAAACCTTCTCCCTAGCCCGGTGGCTCTCAGGGACCTTCCAAATGCTGTGACCTCGTGTTGTGGTAACGACGACTGACCTGAAGCCAATTTACTCCCTCTTTCCTAAGTGTTGTAACTTTGCCACTGCTCCGATCGGTCACGCACATATCCCTCTTTTCCGTTGGCCGTTGGTGGCCCCGGTGAAAGGATCCTTCCACCCACACGAGGGGTCTGGAACCACGGGTGGAGGACTGCTGCCCTAGGCCCTTGAGCATTGCCTCTCGGCTAAAGGGACCCATCTTTATCAACGAGGTCATATATGGCACTTTGCAAAGAGCTTCGATGCAAACACGTCTTAAGCATCGGGATACACACGGGACTGGGTGACTGACCATCAGGAGGCACTTCCTCATACTTTTGCTGTGCACCATTATGCCTGAAAGAGATGGCCCGGCAGTCAGGACCAAGCTTGGAACCAACCCCGGCTCCTGAATCCCATGGAAGCTGGAAGCGCATTTCCTCTATTGCCTTTCTCGGCTCCTTACTCTGCGCCCCCTGGAGCTTGCAGAGATCGCCCCCAACCCGCCATGCCCCACCCATGCACCCCCCCCCCAACCCCAATCTCAACCCTTCAACCACTCCACCAGCCACCCGGAACTCTCACCTCTCTGGACCCAGTCAACTCTGCCTTTACCGGCTGTCGGAGGCCAGCTTGGACCCCACAGGGTTAACTGAGGAAGGCTGAGTGTGGAATTGCCTGGAGTCTGGAGGGGGGGTGGGGCTGGCAACTGCTCTACACTTTTCTCTGACAAAATAAAGTTTCATTTATTAAAGGGGAGCACTCTCTGTGCCCGGGGGAGCGTACATGAGCCCCCCAAAAGGGAAGGAGTAAAAGGAGGAGGGAGCAGTCACACACACTCGAGTGAAAGCATTCTCTCTCTCTCTCTCTCTCTCTCTCTCTCTCTCTCTCTCTCTCTCTCTCTCTCTTTCTCCGTCTCTGTACACATTTGGTGGGTGGAGCAAAATCTCAGGAGCTGGCTCCAAGAAGATTATTTTGTCTCTCAGCCTTTTTATACCACCTGAGACAGCAGCACGCTCTCCGTGTATGAAAAAGTTGACCTCCTCGCCACAAGTCATCACGTAGTCTCTAAAATCTATCACCACAGAAACATACTCTTTGAACACCTGAAGAAAATCACTACACAGAAGGAAATTCCACCGGGATTATTGATTGCATAGTTTTGACACTCAAACACAACCAAACATTTCCCATCCGTCATTCTCTCCACAAGTCGGAATTAACTCCAAAGCCATAATTCTCTTATAACGGATGAATAAAGTTTAAGCCAGCGGCTCCTATTTTAAGAAGTTTTGTTTTGTTTTGTTTTGTTTGTTTTGTTTTTCTGGTCTTAGCTGCTGACAATTTGTAGTCAGCAGGAGACAGATGATCGTCTGTCCTGCGGTCTTTTCTTTTGTGGAAGTCTTGTTGTTCAGGTCCTCTGGCTAATCACCCATCCTCTATCCCGACACTGGACACTCGAGTGGTAGAAGGATTTACTCTTTCTTCCTAGGCGCGTCTCTTCGCGCTGCACGCCGACTCCTACGGGCCACAGGCTTTAGATCATAAGATTCAGGAAGTCAGGCACAACCTTGAACCTATGGATGTTCTCTTTGAGCACGAACTTGTTGTCCCAGGCCTAATTTTCTTGCTGCTCCGGTTATGTGCTCATGAGGCCTGAAAGCTCACTGTATTCCTTCTCTCGAGGATGCAGCTCGTGCTGTTCTGTGAGGAAGGGGCACCTTCTAGTCTTGATCGCGACTTTAGGCTTTCTGTCAACTACCCTAACTTCTCCCAAATTATTTAGGTCCAACTAACTTCCTAAGCGACTTAGACCAAATCGGGCATTGCATCAGATCACGAATTCATCTTGTAAAGTACATCAGTATCTCAAAAGACGATCGGATCATCGTCCGTGCTGATCCGCAGGACTGTGGCCCAACAGAGCCGGCCATCCATCACCCGGGAAAGAAAGCAACCACACCAGGCTGTAGGCAGTTGAGTGTCTTGCCTTGTCCGCTGATCAGAGCACGGGCGGACTGGGGGTAGGGGGAGGTTCTAGCGATGAGAGAGGCATGAGCAGGCACACAGGAGCAGTAAGAAGGCGTCCTGGGCCAAAGGTCCCGGGGCCCTGCTTCTCCAGGATACACCCACCACGGCGGAGAGCAAGGGTGGGCCGGTGGGCCTTTGGGCCGGTGGGCCGGGGTGCAGGTGGGCGGGTTCCAGGAGGCTCCATTGCCCACCACTTGCAGGTCTTCCTGCAAGGCTAGCACGGGCAGCCCCAGCCCGCACGGGGCGTGGGATCCCTAGTGTGGGGGACTCTGCGTGGGTCAAAGGGTAGGGGCCGGCTCCTGGCCCTGGAGACCGGCTGTGGTCAGGGCGGTGTTGGGGCCCGAGGCCCAGGCCTTCCCGAAAGGGGAGAGAGGAAAAGCAGAGCTGTGGGTGTTGGAGGAGCACTGGGTTGGAGGACTGGGTGCTCCCGCTGAGCCTCCCCTCCGGGCTCGCTGGAGGAGGAGTGGAGAACTGTGAGCGAGGGCTTGAGCTCCGGGAAGGCGGTAACGGGGTGCGGGGGGCTGGGGGGCCGGTGGAGACGAAGGGCAGCTAGCGTTCAGAGTTGGCGGGTTTGGCCTCGCTGTCGTGGGTCACTCGCCAGCGAGGACGGGCCAAGCTCGCCGAGCAGCCGGCAGCAGTCTTGCAGCTTTTTCTGAGCGCTCCCCGAGAGGGTTGTGTGCGTGCCAAGTGGGGTCCGGACGGCGACAGGGCAGGAGCAAGAGGAGCATCTCGGAGCAGAGAGAGGCGCTCGCGGCTCGCGGCTCGAGGCTCGAGGCTCGAGGCCGGCTGCTGAGCGAGCGAGCAGGCGGCGGGCGTCCGGGGCGCTGCGGTGGCAGCAAGTGTCCGCCGCCGGTGGGTGGTCCGGGTCGCGGGGTGTCAGTTCCCATCGGGACCGCTAGGGGTCGGGCGCGCGTCGGCGCGTCGGGCGAGGTAGGCGGTGAGTGAGCGAGTGAGTGAGTGAGTGAGTGAGTGAGTGAGCGAGCGAGCGAGCTAGCGAGCTATGTAGCGAGGCAGCGCTGGAGCGCTGAATAGAGAGAGATTGGTTGAAGTGTTGTGGGCGTCGGTAGGGAGTGTTGTTGTTTGTGTTGGTGAGGAGGAAGCGTTTGAGGAGTGTGGGCGTATGTGTGTCGGCGTGTGTTGTGAGTGTGGGCGCTGTGAGCACGTGGTAGGCTCTGCGCGCTGGGCATGGATCGGGTGTGAAGGGTGGAGCTTGTGGGCTGGTGTGTCGTCATGGTTGGTGAGGTTGGAATATGTGCTTTTCGCCAGGCGCTCTCGCCGGTTGTGGTGGCGCACGCCGGTAGGATTTGCTGAAGGAGGCAGAGGCAGGAGGATCACGAGTTCGAGGCCAGCCTGGGCTACACATTTTTTCTTCTCCCTTATTTTCCTCTCCCTTATTCTCTTCCCACTGCACACACACGCACACGCACAAACACATTAACACTTTTCATCTCCACGCTCAATAGCACAACACACAGCTACCTTCAACCCTCACTTCTCACCCTTACCTTACACCCTTCACACACTAACTACACCAACTTCATACAATGCCAGGGACATCCTCTTGACAAAACAACACAAACAACAACAAAACTCACACACACTACACACAAACGCGCACCGATTCACCTACTTTGCACAAACAACACCTTTGCACAAGCGCTCCATGCTCCCATCAACTCGGGGCCTTTTATGATTGCTTACCTCATGATGCATGCAGCAAAACATCTTCACCTGACTTCTCTGCTTCTTTTTGCCCTTCAGACTTTCAACAAGAGACATTCATTGACAGTGCTGACATGCTCTGATCAGGAGGAAGAAGCCAGTTGTGTGTCTGAGCTTCTGCACTAGCCTTGCCCAGCACTGCTTCCCTTGCTGGGTGTTCCTGCACTGCATGGCCTGGAGGATTCTGGGCAGTTGTCAGCTTGGGCTGGGGTCTGTGGGGTGTGGCCATTACCCAGCCCAAGCTGCTACTGCTGCTGCTGCTGCTGCTGCTGCTGCTGCTGCTGCTGCTGCTGCTACTTCTACTTCTGTTGCCGCTGGTGATGGTGCTGGATGCGGGTGTGGTGTGGGCGGGTGGGTAGATGAGTGGGTGGATGAATGATGAGTAGATGGAAGGCCCAAAGGAGGAGACCTGGGCAGAAGGGAGGCCAGAGTCCTAAGGCCGGTCTGGGTCTGTAGAGGGCCTGAGGCCTGAGGTCTTTGGGCCTCCAGGTAAGCACTTGGAAGTCCTGGAACCTTAAACACCACCCCCGCACCCCCCTGCACAGGGTCGTCTCTTCCTGGGAAGGGATGTCGGCCTGTTCTCTGCCCAGGAGGCTCGGGACGGATGTAGTTCCTAGCCCGGTGAGTGGCCGGTGAGTGCGATCTGAAGGGCCTGACCACACTTGGATCCTCCCTAGGCACCCCCTCACCCCAGCCACAACCTCACTATGGAGCTGGTCTCAGGCTCTCCCTCCCAAGGCCTTCTTTCCCTTGAACACTGTTTCTCAGTCAGTAGAATGAATCCCTCCTCCTACATGGAGATGTCACACGTTGTACTGGCTGGTTTTGTGTGTCAACTTGACACAGGCTGGGGTCATCACAGAGAAAGGAGCTTCAGTTGGGGTAGCGCCACAACTGGGAAGACCCAGCTGTGGGGCATTTTCTCAATTAGTGCTCAAGGGGGGGAGGGCCCCTTGTGGGTGGTCCCATCTCTGGGCTGGTATCCTTGGGTTCGACAAGAGAGCAGGCTGAGCAAGCCAGGGGAAGCAAGCCAGTAAGAAACATGCCCTCCACGGCCTTCACATCAGCTCCTGCATCCTGACCTGCTTGAGGTCCAGTCCTGACTTCCTTTGGTGATGAACAGCTGTGTGGAAGTGTAAGCAGAATAAACCCTTTCCTCCCCAACGTGCTTCTTGGCCATGATGTTTGTGCAGGAATAGAAACCCTGACTAACACACACACACACACACACACACACACACTCTTACTGGCCACATGGCGCAGAACCCAGGTGGCTTCTGTGCCAACTTATGTACAGGGCCCAGCCATACCTGACTCCCCGGGGCCCGTTTGTCCATCTCAAACCTTCTCCCTAGCCCGGTGGCTCTCAGGGACCTTCCAAATGCTGTGACCTCGTGTTGTGGTAACGACGACTGACCTGAAGCCAATTTACTCCCTCTTTCCTAAGTGTTGTAACTTTGCCACTGCTCCGATCGGTCACGCACATATCCCTCTTTTCGGTTGGCCGTTGGTGGCCCCGGTGAAAGGATCCTTCCACCCACACGAGGGGTCTGGAACCACGGGTGGAGGACTGCTGCCCTAGGCCCTTGAGCATTGCCTCTCGGCTAAAGGGACCCATCTTTATCAACGAGGTCATATATGGCACTTTGCAAAGAGCTTCGATGCAAACACGTCTTAAGCATCGGGATACACACGGGACTGGGTGACTGACCATCAGGAGGCACTTCCTCATACTTTTGCTGTGCACCATTATGCCTGAAAGAGATGGCCCGGCAGTCAGGACCAAGAAGCTTGGAACCAACCCCGGCTCCTGAATCCCATGGAAGCTGGAAGCGCATTTCCTCTTTTGCCTTTCTCGGCTCCTTACTCTGCGCCCCCTGGAGCTTGCAGAGATCGCCCCCAACCCGCCATGCCCCACCCATGCACCCCCCCCAACCCCAATCTCAACCCTTCAACCACTCCACCAGCCACCCGGAACTCTCACCTCTCTGGACCCAGTCAACTCTGCCTTTACCGGCTGTCGGAGGCCAGCTTGGACCCCACAGGGTTAACTGAGGAAGGCTGAGTGTGGAATTGCCTGGAGTCTGGAGGGGGGGTGGGGCTGGCAACTGCTCTACACTTTTCTCTGACAAAATAAAGTTTCATTTATTAAAGGGGAGCACTCTCTGTGCCCGGGGGAGCGTACATGAGCCCCCCAAAAGGGAAGGAGTAAAAGGAGGAGGGAGCAGTCACACACACTCGAGTGAAAGCATTCTCTCTCTCTCTCTCTCTCTCTCTCTCTCTCCCTCTCTCTCTTTCTCCGTCTCTGTACACATTTGGTGGGTGGAGCAAAATCTCAGGAGCTGGCTCCAAGAAGATTATTTTGTCTCTCAGCCTTTTTATACCACCTGAGACAGCAGCACGCTCTCCGTGTATGAAAAAGTTGACCTCCTCGCCACAAGTCATCACGTAGTCTCTAAAATCTATCACCACAGAAACATACTCTTTGAACACCTGAAGAAAATCACTACACAGAAGGAAATTCCACCGGGATTATTGATTGCATAGTTTTGACACTCAAACACAACCAAACATTTCCCATCCGTCATTCTCTCCACAAGTCGGAATTAACTCCAAAGCCATAATTCTCTTATAACGGATGAATAAAGTTTAAGCCAGCGGCTCCTATTTTAAGAAGTTTTGTTTTGTTTTGTTTTGTTTGTTTTGTTTTTCTGGTCTTAGCTGCTGACAATTTGTAGTCAGCAGGAGACAGATGATCGTCTGTCCTGCGGTCTTTTCTTTTGTGGAAGTCTTGTTGTTCAGGTCCTCTGGCTAATCACCCATCCTCTATCCCGACACTGGACACTCGAGTGGTAGAAGGATTTACTCTTTCTTCCTAGGCGCGTCTCTTCGCGCTGCATGCCGACTCCTACGGGCCACAGGCTTTAGATCATAAGATTCAGGAAGTCAGGCACAACCTTGAACCTATGGATGTTCTCTTTGAGCACGAACTTGTTGTCCCAGGCCTAATTTTCTTGCTGCTCCGGTTATGTGCTCATGAGGCCTGAAAGCTCACTGTATTCCTTCTCTCGAGGATGCAGCTCGTGCTGTTCTGTGAGGAAGGGGCACCTTCTAGTCTTGATCGCGACTTTAGGCTTTCTGTCAACTACCCTAACTTCTCCCAAATTATTTAGGTCCAACTAACTTCCTAAGCGACTTAGACCAAATCGGGCATTGCATCAGATCACGAATTCATCTTGTAAAGTACATCAGTATCTCAAAAGACGATCGGATCATCGTCCGTGCTGATCCGCAGGACTGTGGCCCAACAGAGCCGGCCATCCATCACCCGGGAAAGAAAGCAACCACACCAGGCTGTAGGCAGTTGAGTGTCTTGCCTTGTCCGCTGATCAGAGCACGGGCGGACTGGGGGCAGGGGGAGGTTCTAGCGATGAGAGAGGCATGAGCAGGCACACAGGAGCAGTAAGAAGGCGTCCTGGGCCAAAGGTCCCGGGGCCCTGCTTCTCCAGGATACACCCACCACGGCGGAGAGCAAGGGTGGGCCGGTGGGCCTTTGGGCCGGTGGGCCGGGGTGCAGGTGGGCGGGTTCCAGGAGGCTCCATTGCCCACCACTTGCAGGTCTTCCTGCAAGGCTAGCACGGGCAGCCCCAGCCCGCACGGGGCGTGGGATCCCTAGTGTGGGGGACTCTGCGTGGGTCAAAGGGTAGGGGCCGGCTCCTGGCCCTGGAGACCTGCTGTGGTCAGGGCGGTGTTGGGGCCCGAGGCCCAGGCCTTCCCGAAAGGGGAGAGAGGAAAAGCAGAGCTGTGGGTGTTGGAGGAGCACTGGGTTGGAGGACTGGGTGCTCCCGCTGAGCCTCCCCTCCGGGCTCGCTGGAGGAGGAGTGGAGAACTGTGAGCGAGGGCTTGAGCTCCGGGAAGGCGGTAACGGGGTGCGGGGGGCTGGGGGGCCGGTGGAGACGAAGGGCAGCTAGCGTTCAGAGTTGGCGGGTTTGGCCTCGCTGTCGTGGGTCACTCGCCAGCGAGGACGGGCCAAGCTCGCCGAGCAGCCGGCAGCAGTCTTGCAGCTTTTTCTGAGCGCTCCCCGAGAGGGTTGTGTGCGTGCCAAGTGGGGTCCGGACGGCGACAGGGCAGGAGCAAGAGGAGCATCTCGGAGCAGAGAGAGGCGCTCGCGGCTCGCGGCTCGAGGCTCGAGGCTCGAGGCCGGCTGCTGAGCGAGCGAGCAGGCGGCGGGCGTCCGGGGCGCTGCGGTGGCAGCAAGTGTCCGCCGCCGGTGGGTGGTCCGGGTCGCGGGGTGTCAGTTCCCATCGGGACCGCTAGGGGTCGGGCGCGCGTCGGCGCGTCGGGCGAGGTAGGCGGTGAGTGAGCGAGTGAGTGAGTGAGTGAGTGAGTGAGTGAGCGAGCGAGCGAGCTAGCGAGCTATGTAGCGAGGCAGCGCTGGAGCGCTGAATAGAGAGAGATTGGTTGAAGTGTTGTGGGCGTCGGTAGGGAGTGTTGTTGTTTGTGTTGGTGAGGAGGAAGCGTTTGAGGAGTGTGGGCGTATGTGTGTCGGCGTGTGTTGTGAGTGTGGGCGCTGTGAGCACGTGGTAGGCTCTGCGCGCTGGGCATGGATCGGGTGTGAAGGGTGGAGCTTGTGGGCTGGTGTGTCGTCATGGTTGGTGAGGTTGGAATATGTGCTTTTCGCCAGGCGCTCTCGCCGGTTGTGGTGGCGCACGCCGGTAGGATTTGCTGAAGGAGGCAGAGGCAGGAGGATCACGAGTTCGAGGCCAGCCTGGGCTACACATTTTTTCTTCTCCCTTATTTTCCTCTCCCTTATTCTCTTCCCACTGCACACACACGCACACGCACAAACACATTAACACTTTTCATCTCCACGCTCAATAGCACAACACACAGCTACCTTCAACCCTCACTTCTCACCCTTACCTTACACCCTTCACACACTAACTACACCAACTTCATACAATGCCAGGGACATCCTCTTGACAAAACAACACAAACAACAACAAAACTCACACACACTACACACAAACGCGCACCGATTCACCTACTTTGCAAAAACAACACCTTTGCACAAGCGCTCCATGCTCCCATCAACTCGGGGCCTTTTATGATTGCTTACCTCATGATGCATGCAGCAAAACATCTTCACCTGACTTCTCTGCTTCTTTTTGCCCTTCAGACTTTCAACAAGAGACATTCATTGACAGTGCTGACATGCTCTGATCAGGAGGAAGAAGCCAGTTGTGTGTCTGAGCTTCTGCACTAGCCTTGCCCAGCACTGCTTCCCTTGCTGGGTGTTCCTGCACTGCATGGCCTGGAGGATTCTGGGCAGTTGTCAGCTTGGGCTGGGGTCTGTGGGGTGTGGCCATTACCCAGCCCAAGCTGCTACTGCTGCTGCTGCTGCTGCTGCTGCTGCTGCTGCTGCTGCTGCTGCTGCTACTTCTACTTCTGTTGCCGCTGGTGATGGTGCTGGATGCGGGTGTGGTGTGGGCGGGTGGGTAGATGAGTGGGTGGATGAATGATGAGTAGATGGAAGGCCCAAAGGAGGAGACCTGGGCAGAAGGGAGGCCAGAGTCCTAAGGCCGGTCTGGGTCTGTAGAGGGCCTGAGGCCTGAGGTCTTTGGGCCTCCAGGTAAGCACTTGGAAGTCCTGGAACCTTAAACACCACCCCCGCACCCCCCTGCACAGGGTCGTCTCTTCCTGGGAAGGGATGTCGGCCTGTTCTCTGCCCAGGAGGCTCGGGACGGATGTAGTTCCTAGCCCGGTGAGTGGCCGGTGAGTGCGATCTGAAGGGCCTGACCACACTTGGATCCTCCCTAGGCACCCCCTCACCCCAGCCACAACCTCACTATGGAGCTGGTCTCAGGCTCTCCCTCCCAAGGCCTTCTTTCCCTTGAACACTGTTTCTCAGTCAGTAGAATGAATCCCTCCTCCTACATGGAGATGTCACACGTTGTACTGGCTGGTTTTGTGTGTCAACTTGACACAGGCTGGGGTCATCACAGAGAAAGGAGCTTCAGTTGGGGTAGCGCCACAACTGGGAAGACCCAGCTGTGGGGCATTTTCTCAATTAGTGCTCAAGGGGGGGAGGGCCCCTTGTGGGTGGTCCCATCTCTGGGCTGGTATCCTTGGGTTCGACAAGAGAGCAGGCTGAGCAAGCCAGGGGAAGCAAGCCAGTAAGAAACATGCCCTCCACGGCCTTCACATCAGCTCCTGCATCCTGACCTGCTTGAGGTCCAGTCCTGACTTCCTTTGGTGATGAACAGCTGTGTGGAAGTGTAAGCAGAATAAACCCTTTCCTCCCCAACGTGCTTCTTGGCCATGATGTTTGTGCAGGAATAGAAACCCTGACTAACACACACACACACACACACACACACACACACACACTCTTACTGGCCACATGGCGCAGAACCCAGGTGGCTTCTGTGCCAACTTATGTACAGGGCCCAGCCATACCTGACTCCCCGGGGCCCGTTTGTCCATCTCAAACCTTCTCCCTAGCCCGGTGGCTCTCAGGGACCTTCCAAATGCTGTGACCTCGTGTTGTGGTAACGACGACTGACCTGAAGCCAATTTACTCCCTCTTTCCTAAGTGTTGTAACTTTGCCACTGCTCCGATCGGTCACGCACATATCCCTCTTTTCCGTTGGCCGTTGGTGGCCCCGGTGAAAGGATCCTTCCACCCACACGAGGGGTCTGGAACCACGGGTGGAGGACTGCTGCCCTAGGCCCTTGAGCATTGCCTCTCGGCTAAAGGGACCCATCTTTATCAACGAGGTCATATATGGCACTTTGCAAAGAGCTTCGATGCAAACACGTCTTAAGCATCGGGATACACACGGGACTGGGTGACTGACCATCAGGAGGCACTTCCTCATACTTTTGCTGTGCACCATTATGCCTGAAAGAGATGGCCCGGCAGTCAGGACCAAGAAGCTTGGAACCAACCCCGGCTCCTGAATCCCATGGAAGCTGGAAGCGCATTTCCTCTATTGCCTTTCTCGGCTCCTTACTCTGCGCCCCCTGGAGCTTGCAGAGATCGCCCCCAACCCGCCATGCCCCACCCATGCACCCCCCCCCCAACCCCAATCTCAACCCTTCAACCACTCCACCAGCCACCCGGAACTCTCACCTCTCTGGACCCAGTCAACTCTGCCTTTACCGGCTGTCGGAGGCCAGCTTGGACCCCACAGGGTTAACTGAGGAAGGCTGAGTGTGGAATTGCCTGGAGTCTGGAGGGGGGGTGGGGCTGGCAACTGCTCTACACTTTTCTCTGACAAAATAAAGTTTCATTTATTAAAGGGGAGCACTCTCTGTGCCCGGGGGAGCGTACATGAGCCCCCCAAAAGGGAAGGAGTAAAAGGAGGAGGGAGCAGTCACACACACTCGAGTGAAAGCATTCTCTCTCTCTCTCTCTCTCTCTCTCTCTCTCTCTCTCTCTCCCTCTCTCTCTTTCTCCGTCTCTGTACACATTTGGTGGGTGGAGCAAAATCTCAGGAGCTGGCTCCAAGAAGATTATTTTGTCTCTCAGCCTTTTTATACCACCTGAGACAGCAGCACGCTCTCCGTGTATGAAAAAGTTGACCTCCTCGCCACAAGTCATCACGTAGTCTCTAAAATCTATCACCACAGAAACATACTCTTTGAACACCTGAAGAAAATCACTACACAGAAGGAAATTCCACCGGGATTATTGATTGCATAGTTTTGACACTCAAACACAACCAAACATTTCCCATCCGTCATTCTCTCCACAAGTCGGAATTAACTCCAAAGCCATAATTCTCTTATAACGGATGAATAAAGTTTAAGCCAGCGGCTCCTATTTTAAGAAGTTTTGTTTTGTTTTGTTTTGTTTGTTTTGTTTTTCTGGTCTTAGCTGCTGACAATTTGTAGTCAGCAGGAGACAGATGATCGTCTGTCCTGCGGTCTTTTCTTTTGTGGAAGTCTTGTTGTTCAGGTCCTCTGGCTAATCACCCATCCTCTATCCCGACACTGGACACTCGAGTGGTAGAAGGATTTACTCTTTCTTCCTAGGCGCGTCTCTTCGCGCTGCACGCCGACTCCTACGGGCCACAGGCTTTAGATCATAAGATTCAGGAAGTCAGGCACAACCTTGAACCTATGGATGTTCTCTTTGAGCACGAACTTGTTGTCCCAGGCCTAATTTTCTTGCTGCTCCGGTTATGTGCTCATGAGGCCTGAAAGCTCACTGTATTCCTTCTCTCGAGGATGCAGCTCGTGCTGTTCTGTGAGGAAGGGGCACCTTCTAGTCTTGATCGCGACTTTAGGCTTTCTGTCAACTACCCTAACTTCTCCCAAATTATTTAGGTCCAACTAACTTCCTAAGCGACTTAGACCAAATCGGGCATTGCATCAGATCACGAATTCATCTTGTAAAGTACATCAGTATCTCAAAAGACGATCGGATCATCGTCCGTGCTGATCCGCAGGACTGTGGCCCAACAGAGCCGGCCATCCATCACCCGGGAAAGAAAGCAACCACACCAGGCTGTAGGCAGTTGAGTGTCTTGCCTTGTCCGCTGATCAGAGCACGGGCGGACTGGGGGTAGGGGGAGGTTCTAGCGATGAGAGAGGCATGAGCAGGCACACAGGAGCAGTAAGAAGGCGTCCTGGGCCAAAGGTCCCGGGGCCCTGCTTCTCCAGGATACACCCACCACGGCGGAGAGCAAGGGTGGGCCGGTGGGCCTTTGGGCCGGTGGGCCGGGGTGCAGGTGGGCGGGTTCCAGGAGGCTCCATTGCCCACCACTTGCAGGTCTTCCTGCAAGGCTAGCACGGGCAGCCCCAGCCCGCACGGGGCGTGGGATCCCTAGTGTGGGGGACTCTGCGTGGGTCAAAGGGTAGGGGCCGGCTCCTGGCCCTGGAGACCGGCTGTGGTCAGGGCGGTGTTGGGGCCCGAGGCCCAGGCCTTCCCGAAAGGGGAGAGAGGAAAAGCAGAGCTGTGGGTGTTGGAGGAGCACTGGGTTGGAGGACTGGGTGCTCCCGCTGAGCCTCCCCTCCGGGCTCGCTGGAGGAGGAGTGGAGAACTGTGAGCGAGGGCTTGAGCTCCGGGAAGGCGGTAACGGGGTGCGGGGGGCTGGGGGGCCGGTGGAGACGAAGGGCAGCTAGCGTTCAGAGTTGGCGGGTTTGGCCTCGCTGTCGTGGGTCACTCGCCAGCGAGGACGGGCCAAGCTCGCCGAGCAGCCGGCAGCAGTCTTGCAGCTTTTTCTGAGCGCTCCCCGAGAGGGTTGTGTGCGTGCCAAGTGGGGTCCGGACGGCGACAGGGCAGGAGCAAGAGGAGCATCTCGGAGCAGAGAGAGGCGCTCGCGGCTCGCGGCTCGAGGCTCGAGGCTCGAGGCCGGCTGCTGAGCGAGCGAGCAGGCGGCGGGCGTCCGGGGCGCTGCGGTGGCAGCAAGTGTCCGCCGCCGGTGGGTGGTCCGGGTCGCGGGGTGTCAGTTCCCATCGGGACCGCTAGGGGTCGGGCGCGCGTCGGCGCGTCGGGCGAGGTAGGCGGTGAGTGAGCGAGTGAGTGAGTGAGTGAGTGAGTGAGTGAGTGAGCGAGCGAGCGAGCTAGCGAGCTATGTAGCGAGGCAGCACTGGAGCGCTGAATAGAGAGAGATTGGTTGAAGTGTTGTGGGCGTCGGTAGGGAGTGTTGTTGTTTGTGTTGGTGAGGAGGAAGCGTTTGAGGAGTGTGGGCGTATGTGTGTCGGCGTGTGTTGTGAGTGTGGGCGCTGTGAGCACGTGGTAGGCTCTGCGCGCTGGGCATGGATCGGGTGTGAAGGGTGGAGCTTGTGGGCTGGTGTGTCGTCATGGTTGGTGAGGTTGGAATATGTGCTTTTCGCCAGGCGCTCTCGCCGGTTGTGGTGGCGCACGCCGGTAGGATTTGCTGAAGGAGGCAGAGGCAGGAGGATCACGAGTTCGAGGCCAGCCTGGGCTACACATTTTTTCTTCTCCCTTATTTTCCTCTCCCTTATTCTCTTCCCACTGCACACACACGCACACGCACAAACACATTAACACTTTTCATCTCCACGCTCAATAGCACAACACACAGCTACCTTCAACCCTCACTTCTCACCCTTACCTTACACCCTTCACACACTAACTACACCAACTTCATACAATGCCAGGGACATCCTCTTGACAAAACAACACAAACAACAACAAAACTCACACACACTACACACAAACGCGCGCCGATTCACCTACTTTGCACAAACAACACCTTTGCACAAGCGCTCCATGCTCCCATCAACTCGGGGCCTTTTATGATTGCTTACCTCATGATGCATGCAGCAAAACATCTTCACCTGACTTCTCTGCTTCTTTTTGCCCTTCAGACTTTCAACAAGAGACATTCATTGACAGTGCTGACATGCTCTGATCAGGAGGAAGAAGCCAGTTGTGTGTCTGAGCTTCTGCACTAGCCTTGCCCAGCACTGCTTCCCTTGCTGGGTGTTCCTGCACTGCATGGCCTGGAGGATTCTGGGCAGTTGTCAGCTTGGGCTGGGGTCTGTGGGGTGTGGCCATTACCCAGCCCAAGCTGCTACTGCTGCTGCTGCTGCTGCTGCTGCTGCTGCTGCTGCTGCTGCTACTTCTACTTCTGTTGCCGCTGGTGATGGTGCTGGATGCGGGTGTGGTGTGGGCGGGTGGGTAGATGAGTGGGTGGATGAATGATGAGTAGATGGAAGGCCCAAAGGAGGAGACCTGGGCAGAAGGGAGGCCAGAGTCCTAAGGCCGGTCTGGGTCTGTAGAGGGCCTGAGGCCTGAGGTCTTTGGGCCTCCAGGTAAGCACTTGGAAGTCCTGGAACCTTAAACACCACCCGCGCACCCCCCTGCACAGGGTCGTCTCTTCCTGGGAAGGGATGTCGGCCTGTTCTCTGCCCAGGAGGCTCGGGACGGATGTAGTTCCTAGCCCGGTGAGTGGCCGGTGAGTGCGATCTGAAGGGCCTGACCACACTTGGATCCTCCCTAGGCACCCCCTCACCCCAGCCACAACCTCACTATGGAGCTGGTCTCAGGCTCTCCCTCCCAAGGCCTTCTTTCCCTTGAACACTGTTTCTCAGTCAGTAGAATGAATCCCTCCTCCTACATGGAGATGTCACACGTTGTACTGGCTGGTTTTGTGTGTCAACTTGACACAGGCTGGGGTCATCACAGAGAAAGGAGCTTCAGTTGGGGTAGCGCCACAACTGGGAAGACCCAGCTGTGGGGCATTTTCTCAATTAGTGCTCAAGGGGGGGAGGGCCCCTTGTGGGTGGTCCCATCTCTGGGCTGGTATCCTTGGGTTCGACAAGAGAGCAGGCTGAGCAAGCCAGGGGAAGCAAGCCAGTAAGAAACATGCCCTCCACGGCCTTCACATCAGCTCCTGCATCCTGACCTGCTTGAGGTCCAGTCCTGACTTCCTTTGGTGATGAACAGCTGTGTGGAAGTGTAAGCAGAATAAACCCTTTCCTCCCCAACGTGCTTCTTGGCCATGATGTTTGTGCAGGAATAGAAACCCTGACTAACACACACACACACACACACACACACACACACACTCTTACTGGCCACATGGCGCAGAACCCAGGTGGCTTCTGTGCCAACTTATGTACAGGGCCCAGCCATACCTGACTCCCCGGGGCCCGTTTGTCCATCTCAAACCTTCTCCCTAGCCCGGTGGCTCTCAGGGACCTTCCAAATGCTGTGACCTCGTGTTGTGGTAACGACGACTGACCTGAAGCCAATTTACTCCCTCTTTCCTAAGTGTTGTAACTTTGCCACTGCTCCGATCGGTCACGCACATATCCCTCTTTTCCGTTGGCCGTTGGTGGCCCCGGTGAAAGGATCCTTCCACCCACACGAGGGGTCTGGAACCACGGGTGGAGGACTGCTGCCCTAGGCCCTTGAGCATTGCCTCTCGGCTAAAGGGACCCATCTTTATCAACGAGGTCATATATGGCACTTTGCAAAGAGCTTCGATGCAAACACGTCTTAAGCATCGGGATACACACGGGACTGGGTGACTGACCATCAGGAGGCACTTCCTCATACTTTTGCTGTGCACCATTATGCCTGAAAGAGATGGCCCGGCAGTCAGGACCAAGAAGCTTGGAACCAACCCCGGCTCCTGAATCCCATGGAAGCTGGAAGCGCATTTCCTCTATTGCCTTTCTCGGCTCCTTACTCTGCGCCCCCTGGAGCTTGCAGAGATCGCCCCCAACCCGCCATGCCCCACCCATGCACCCCCCCCCAACCCCAATCTCAACCCTTCAACCACTCCACCAGCCACCCGGAACTCTCACCTCTCTGGACCCAGTCAACTCTGCCTTTACCGGCTGTCGGAGGCCAGCTTGGACCCCACAGGGTTAACTGAGGAAGGCTGAGTGTGGAATTGCCTGGAGTCTGGAGGGGGGGTGGGGCTGGCAACTGCTCTACACTTTTCTCTGACAAAATAAAGTTTCATTTATTAAAGGGGAGCACTCTCTGTGCCCGGGGGAGCGTACATGAGCCCCCCAAAAGGGAAGGAGTAAAAGGAGGAGGGAGCAGTCACACACACTCGAGTGAAAGCATTCTCTCTCTCTCTCTCTCTCTCTCTCTCTCTCTCCCTCTCTCTCTTTCTCCGTCTCTGTACACATTTGGTGGGTGGAGCAAAATCTCAGGAGCTGGCTCCAAGAAGATTATTTTGTCTCTCAGCCTTTTTATACCACCTGAGACAGCAGCACGCTCTCCGTGTATGAAAAAGTTGACCTCCTCGCCACAAGTCATCACGTAGTCTCTAAAATCTATCACCACAGAAACATACTCTTTGAACACCTGAAGAAAATCACTACACAGAAGGAAATTCCACCGGGATTATTGATTGCATAGTTTTGACACTCAAACACAACCAAACATTTCCCATCCGTCATTCTCTCCACAAGTCGGAATTAACTCCAAAGCCATAATTCTCTTATAACGGATGAATAAAGTTTAAGCCAGCGGCTCCTATTTTAAGAAGTTTTGTTTTGTTTTGTTTTGTTTGTTTTGTTTTTCTGGTCTTAGCTGCTGACAATTTGTAGTCAGCAGGAGACAGATGATCGTCTGTCCTGCGGTCTTTTCTTTTGTGGAAGTCTTGTTGTTCAGGTCCTCTGGCTAATCACCCATCCTCTATCCCGACACTGGACACTCGAGTGGTAGAAGGATTTACTCTTTCTTCCTAGGCGCGTCTCTTCGCGCTGCACGCCGACTCCTACGGGCCACAGGCTTTAGATCATAAGATTCAGGAAGTCAGGCACAACCTTGAACCTATGGATGTTCTCTTTGAGCACGAACTTGTTGTCCCAGGCCTAATTTTCTTGCTGCTCCGGTTATGTGCTCATGAGGCCTGAAAGCTCACTGTATTCCTTCTCTCGAGGATGCAGCTCGTGCTGTTCTGTGAGGAAGGGGCACCTTCTAGTCTTGATCGCGACTTTAGGCTTTCTGTCAACTACCCTAACTTCTCCCAAATTATTTAGGTCCAACTAACTTCCTAAGCGACTTAGACCAAATCGGGCATTGCATCAGATCACGAATTCATCTTGTAAAGTACATCAGTATCTCAAAAGACGATCGGATCATCGTCCGTGCTGATCCGCAGGACTGTGGCCCAACAGAGCCGGCCATCCATCACCCGGGAAAGAAAGCAACCACACCAGGCTGTAGGCAGTTGAGTGTCTTGCCTTGTCCGCTGATCAGAGCACGGGCGGACTGGGGGGAGGGGGAGGTTCTAGCGATGAGAGAGGCATGAGCAGGCACACAGGAGCAGTAAGAAGGCGTCCTGGGCCAAAGGTCCCGGGGCCCTGCTTCTCCAGGATACACCCACCACGGCGGAGAGCAAGGGTGGGCCGGTGGGCCTTTGGGCCGGTGGGCCGGGGTGCAGGTGGGCGGGTTCCAGGAGGCTCCATTGCCCACCACTTGCAGGTCTTCCTGCAAGGCTAGCACGGGCAGCCCCAGCCCGCACGGGGCGTGGGATCCCTAGTGTGGGGGACTCTGCGTGGGTCAAAGGGTAGGGGCCGGCTCCTGGCCCTGGAGACCGGCTGTGGTCAGGGCGGTGTTGGGGCCCGAGGCCCAGGCCTTCCCGAAAGGGGAGAGAGGAAAAGCAGAGCTGTGGGTGTTGGAGGAGCACTGGGTTGGAGGACTGGGTGCTCCCGCTGAGCCTCCCCTCCGGGCTCGCTGGAGGAGGAGTGGAGAACTGTGAGCGAGGGCTTGAGCTCCGGGAAGGCGGTAACGGGGTGCGGGGGGCTGGGGGGCCGGTGGAGACGAAGGGCAGCTAGCGTTCAGAGTTGGCGGGTTTGGCCTCGCTGTCGTGGGTCACTCGCCAGCGAGGACGGGCCAAGCTCGCCGAGCAGCCGGCAGCAGTCTTGCAGCTTTTTCTGAGCGCTCCCCGAGAGGGTTGTGTGCGTGCCAAGTGGGGTCCGGACGGCGACAGGGCAGGAGCAAGAGGAGCATCTCGGAGCAGAGAGAGGCGCTCGCGGCTCGCGGCTCGAGGCTCGAGGCTCGAGGCCGGCTGCTGAGCGAGCGAGCAGGCGGCGGGCGTCCGGGGCGCTGCGGTGGCAGCAAGTGTCCGCCGCCGGTGGGTGGTCCGGGTCGCGGGGTGTCAGTTCCCATCGGGACCGCTAGGGGTCGGGCGCGCGTCGGCGCGTCGGGCGAGGTAGGCGGTGAGTGAGCGAGTGAGTGAGTGAGTGAGTGAGTGAGTGAGTGAGCGAGCGAGCGAGCTAGCGAGCTATGTAGCGAGGCAGCGCTGGAGCGCTGAATAGAGAGAGATTGGTTGAAGTGTTGTGGGCGTCGGTAGGGAGTGTTGTTGTTTGTGTTGGTGAGGAGGAAGCGTTTGAGGAGTGTGGGCGTATGTGTGTCGGCGTGTGTTGTGAGTGTGGGCGCTGTGAGCACGTGGTAGGCTCTGCGCGCTGGGCATGGATCGGGTGTGAAGGGTGGAGCTTGTGGGCTGGTGTGTCGTCATGGTTGGTGAGGTTGGAATATGTGCTTTTCGCCAGGCGCTCTCGCCGGTTGTGGTGGCGCACGCCGGTAGGATTTGCTGAAGGAGGCAGAGGCAGGAGGATCACGAGTTCGAGGCCAGCCTGGGCTACACATTTTTTCTTCTCCCTTATTTTCCTCTCCCTTATTCTCTTCCCACTGCACACACACGCACACGCACAAACACATTAACACTTTTCATCTCCACGCTCAATAGCACAACACACAGCTACCTTCAACCCTCACTTCTCACCCTTACCTTACACCCTTCACACACTAACTACACCAACTTCATACAATGCCAGGGACATCCTCTTGACAAAACAACACAAACAACAACAAAACTCACACACACTACACACAAACGCGCACCGATTCACCTACTTTGCAAAAACAACACCTTTGCACAAGCGCTCCATGCTCCCATCAACTCGGGGCCTTTTATGATTGCTTACCTCATGATGCATGCAGCAAAACATCTTCACCTGACTTCTCTGCTTCTTTTTGCCCTTCAGACTTTCAACAAGAGACATTCATTGACAGTGCTGACATGCTCTGATCAGGAGGAAGAAGCCAGTTGTGTGTCTGAGCTTCTGCACTAGCCTTGCCCAGCACTGCTTCCCTTGCTGGGTGTTCCTGCACTGCATGGCCTGGAGGATTCTGGGCAGTTGTCAGCTTGGGCTGGGGTCTGTGGGGTGTGGCCATTACCCAGCCCAAGCTGCTACTGCTGCTGCTGCTGCTGCTGCTGCTGCTGCTGCTGCTGCTGCTGCTACTTCTACTTCTGTTGCCGCTGGTGATGGTGCTGGATGCGGGTGTGGTGTGGGCGGGTGGGTAGATGAGTGGGTGGATGAATGATGAGTAGATGGAAGGCCCAAAGGAGGAGACCTGGGCAGAAGGGAGGCCAGAGTCCTAAGGCCGGTCTGGGTCTGTAGAGGGCCTGAGGCCTGAGGTCTTTGGGCCTCCAGGTAAGCACTTGGAAGTCCTGGAACCTTAAACACCACCCCCGCACCCCCCTGCACAGGGTCGTCTCTTCCTGGGAAGGGATGTCGGCCTGTTCTCTGCCCAGGAGGCTCGGGACGGATGTAGTTCCTAGCCCGGTGAGTGGCCGGTGAGTGCGATCTGAAGGGCCTGACCACACTTGGATCCTCCCTAGGCACCCCCTCACCCCAGCCACAACCTCACTATGGAGCTGGTCTCAGGCTCTCCCTCCCAAGGCCTTCTTTCCCTTGAACACTGTTTCTCAGTCAGTAGAATGAATCCCTCCTCCTACATGGAGATGTCACACGTTGTACTGGCTGGTTTTGTGTGTCAACTTGACACAGGCTGGGGTCATCACAGAGAAAGGAGCTTCAGTTGGGGTAGCGCCACAACTGGGAAGACCCAGCTGTGGGGCATTTTCTCAATTAGTGCTCAAGGGGGGGAGGGCCCCTTGTGGGTGGTCCCATCTCTGGGCTGGTATCCTTGGGTTCGACAAGAGAGCAGGCTGAGCAAGCCAGGGGAAGCAAGCCAGTAAGAAACATGCCCTCCACGGCCTTCACATCAGCTCCTGCATCCTGACCTGCTTGAGGTCCAGTCCTGACTTCCTTTGGTGATGAACAGCTGTGTGGAAGTGTAAGCAGAATAAACCCTTTCCTCCCCAACGTGCTTCTTGGCCATGATGTTTGTGCAGGAATAGAAACCCTGACTAACACACACACACACACACACACACACACACACACACTCTTACTGGCCACATGGCGCAGAACCCAGGTGGCTTCTGTGCCAACTTATGTACAGGGCCCAGCCATACCTGACTCCCCGGGGCCCGTTTGTCCATCTCAAACCTTCTCCCTAGCCCGGTGGCTCTCAGGGACCTTCCAAATGCTGTGACCTCGTGTTGTGGTAACGACGACTGACCTGAAGCCAATTTACTCCCTCTTTCCTAAGTGTTGTAACTTTGCCACTGCTCCGATCGGTCACGCACATATCCCTCTTTTCCGTTGGCCGTTGGTGGCCCCGGTGAAAGGATCCTTCCACCCACACGAGGGGTCTGGAACCACGGGTGGAGGACTGCTGCCCTAGGCCCTTGAGCATTGCCTCTCGGCTAAAGGGACCCATCTTTATCAACGAGGTCATATATGGCACTTTGCAAAGAGCTTCGATGCAAACACGTCTTAAGCATCGGGATACACACGGGACTGGGTGACTGACCATCAGGAGGCACTTCCTCATACTTTTGCTGTGCACCATTATGCCTGAAAGAGATGGCCCGGCAGTCAGGACCAAGAAGCTTGGAACCAACCCCGGCTCCTGAATCCCATGGAAGCTGGAAGCGCATTTCCTCTATTGCCTTTCTCGGCTCCTTACTCTGCGCCCCCTGGAGCTTGCAGAGATCGCCCCCAACCCGCCATGCCCCACCCATGCACCCCCCCCCCAACCCCAATCTCAACCCTTCAACCACTCCACCAGCCACCCGGAACTCTCACCTCTCTGGACCCAGTCAACTCTGCCTTTACCGGCTGTCGGAGGCCAGCTTGGACCCCACAGGGTTAACTGAGGAAGGCTGAGTGTGGAATTGCCTGGAGTCTGGAGGGGGGGTGGGGCTGGCAACTGCTCTACACTTTTCTCTGACAAAATAAAGTTTCATTTATTAAAGGGGAGCACTCTCTGTGCCCGGGGGAGCGTACATGAGCCCCCCAAAAGGGAAGGAGTAAAAGGAGGAGGGAGCAGTCACACACACTCGAGTGAAAGCATTCTCTCTCTCTCTCTCTCTCTCTCTCTCTCTCTCTCTCTCTCTCCCTCTCTCTCTTTCTCCGTCTCTGTACACATTTGGTGGGTGGAGCAAAATCTCAGGAGCTGGCTCCAAGAAGATTATTTTGTCTCTCAGCCTTTTTATACCACCTGAGACAGCAGCACGCTCTCCGTGTATGAAAAAGTTGACCTCCTCGCCACAAGTCATCACGTAGTCTCTAAAATCTATCACCACAGAAACATACTCTTTGAACACCTGAAGAAAATCACTACACAGAAGGAAATTCCACCGGGATTATTGATTGCATAGTTTTGACACTCAAACACAACCAAACATTTCCCATCCGTCATTCTCTCCACAAGTCGGAATTAACTCCAAAGCCATAATTCTCTTATAACGGATGAATAAAGTTTAACAGCGGCTCCTATTTTAAGAAGTTTTGTTTTGTTTTGTTTTGTTTGTTTTGTTTTTCTGGTCTTAGCTGCTGACAATTTGTAGTCAGCAGGAGACAGATGATCGTCTGTCCTGCGGTCTTTTCTTTTGTGGAAGTCTTGTTGTTCAGGTCCTCTGGCTAATCACCCATCCTCTATCCCGACACTGGACACTCGAGTGGTAGAAGGATTTACTCTTTCTTCCTAGGCGCGTCTCTTCGCGCTGCACGCCGACTCCTACGGGCCACAGGCTTTAGATCATAAGATTCAGGAAGTCAGGCACAACCTTGAACCTATGGATGTTCTCTTTGAGCACGAACTTGTTGTCCCAGGCCTAATTTTCTTGCTGCTCCGGTTATGTGCTCATGAGGCCTGAAAGCTCACTGTATTCCTTCTCTCGAGGATGCAGCTCGTGCTGTTCTGTGAGGAAGGGGCACCTTCTAGTCTTGATCGCGACTTTAGGCTTTCTGTCAACTACCCTAACTTCTCCCAAATTATTTAGGTCCAACTAACTTCCTAAGCGACTTAGACCAAATCGGGCATTGCATCAGATCACGAATTCATCTTGTAAAGTACATCAGTATCTCAAAAGACGATCGGATCATCGTCCGTGCTGATCCGCAGGACTGTGGCCCAACAGAGCCGGCCATCCATCACCCGGGAAAGAAAGCAACCACACCAGGCTGTAGGCAGTTGAGTGTCTTGCCTTGTCCGCTGATCAGAGCACGGGCGGACTGGGGGTAGGGGGAGGTTCTAGCGATGAGAGAGGCATGAGCAGGCACACAGGAGCAGTAAGAAGGCGTCCTGGGCCAAAGGTCCCGGGGCCCTGCTTCTCCAGGATACACCCACCACGGCGGAGAGCAAGGGTGGGCCGGTGGGCCTTTGGGCCGGTGGGCCGGGGTGCAGGTGGGCGGGTTCCAGGAGGCTCCATTGCCCACCACTTGCAGGTCTTCCTGCAAGGCTAGCACGGGCAGCCCCAGCCCGCACGGGGCGTGGGATCCCTAGTGTGGGGGACTCTGCGTGGGTCAAAGGGTAGGGGCCGGCTCCTGGCCCTGGAGACCGGCTGTGGTCAGGGCGGTGTTGGGGCCCGAGGCCCAGGCCTTCCCGAAAGGGGAGAGAGGAAAAGCAGAGCTGTGGGTGTTGGAGGAGCACTGGGTTGGAGGACTGGGTGCTCCCGCTGAGCCTCCCCTCCGGGCTCGCTGGAGGAGGAGTGGAGAACTGTGAGCGAGGGCTTGAGCTCCGGGAAGGCGGTAACGGGGTGCGGGGGGCTGGGGGGCCGGTGGAGACGAAGGGCAGCTAGCGTTCAGAGTTGGCGGGTTTGGCCTCGCTGTCGTGGGTCACTCGCCAGCGAGGACGGGCCAAGCTCGCCGAGCAGCCGGCAGCAGTCTTGCAGCTTTTTCTGAGCGCTCCCCGAGAGGGTTGTGTGCGTGCCAAGTGGGGTCCGGACGGCGACAGGGCAGGAGCAAGAGGAGCATCTCGGAGCAGAGAGAGGCGCTCGCGGCTCGCGGCTCGAGGCTCGAGGCTCGAGGCCGGCTGCTGAGCGAGCGAGCAGGCGGCGGGCGTCCGGGGCGCTGCGGTGGCAGCAAGTGTCCGCCGCCGGTGGGTGGTCCGGGTCGCGGGGTGTCAGTTCCCATCGGGACCGCTAGGGGTCGGGCGCGCGTCGGCGCGTCGGGCGAGGTAGGCGGTGAGTGAGCGAGTGAGTGAGTGAGTGAGTGAGTGAGTGAGTGAGCGAGCGAGCGAGCTAGCGAGCTATGTAGCGAGGCAGCACTGGAGCGCTGAATAGAGAGAGATTGGTTGAAGTGTTGTGGGCGTCGGTAGGGAGTGTTGTTGTTTGTGTTGGTGAGGAGGAAGCGTTTGAGGAGTGTGGGCGTATGTGTGTCGGCGTGTGTTGTGAGTGTGGGCGCTGTGAGCACGTGGTAGGCTCTGCGCGCTGGGCATGGATCGGGTGTGAAGGGTGGAGCTTGTGGGCTGGTGTGTCGTCATGGTTGGTGAGGTTGGAATATGTGCTTTTCGCCAGGCGCTCTCGCCGGTTGTGGTGGCGCACGCCGGTAGGATTTGCTGAAGGAGGCAGAGGCAGGAGGATCACGAGTTCGAGGCCAGCCTGGGCTACACATTTTTTCTTCTCCCTTATTTTCCTCTCCCTTATTCTCTTCCCACTGCACACACACGCACACGCACAAACACATTAACACTTTTCATCTCCACGCTCAATAGCACAACACACAGCTACCTTCAACCCTCACTTCTCACCCTTACCTTACACCCTTCACACACTAACTACACCAACTTCATACAATGCCAGGGACATCCTCTTGACAAAACAACACAAACAACAACAAAACTCACACACACTACACACAAACGCGCGCCGATTCACCTACTTTGCACAAACAACACCTTTGCACAAGCGCTCCATGCTCCCATCAACTCGGGGCCTTTTATGATTGCTTACCTCATGATGCATGCAGCAAAACATCTTCACCTGACTTCTCTGCTTCTTTTTGCCCTTCAGACTTTCAACAAGAGACATTCATTGACAGTGCTGACATGCTCTGATCAGGAGGAAGAAGCCAGTTGTGTGTCTGAGCTTCTGCACTAGCCTTGCCCAGCACTGCTTCCCTTGCTGGGTGTTCCTGCACTGCATGGCCTGGAGGATTCTGGGCAGTTGTCAGCTTGGGCTGGGGTCTGTGGGGTGTGGCCATTACCCAGCCCAAGCTGCTACTGCTGCTGCTGCTGCTGCTGCTGCTGCTGCTGCTGCTGCTGCTACTTCTACTTCTGTTGCCGCTGGTGATGGTGCTGGATGCGGGTGTGGTGTGGGCGGGTGGGTAGATGAGTGGGTGGATGAATGATGAGTAGATGGAAGGCCCAAAGGAGGAGACCTGGGCAGAAGGGAGGCCAGAGTCCTAAGGCCGGTCTGGGTCTGTAGAGGGCCTGAGGCCTGAGGTCTTTGGGCCTCCAGGTAAGCACTTGGAAGTCCTGGAACCTTAAACACCACCCCCGCACCCCCCTGCACAGGGTCGTCTCTTCCTGGGAAGGGATGTCGGCCTGTTCTCTGCCCAGGAGGCTCGGGACGGATGTAGTTCCTAGCCCGGTGAGTGGCCGGTGAGTGCGATCTGAAGGGCCTGACCACACTTGGATCCTCCCTAGGCACCCCCTCACCCCAGCCACAACCTCACTATGGAGCTGGTCTCAGGCTCTCCCTCCCAAGGCCTTCTTTCCCTTGAACACTGTTTCTCAGTCAGTAGAATGAATCCCTCCTCCTACATGGAGATGTCACACGTTGTACTGGCTGGTTTTGTGTGTCAACTTGACACAGGCTGGGGTCATCACAGAGAAAGGAGCTTCAGTTGGGGTAGCGCCACAACTGGGAAGACCCAGCTGTGGGGCATTTTCTCAATTAGTGCTCAAGGGGGGGAGGGCCCCTTGTGGGTGGTCCCATCTCTGGGCTGGTATCCTTGGGTTCGACAAGAGAGCAGGCTGAGCAAGCCAGGGGAAGCAAGCCAGTAAGAAACATGCCCTCCACGGCCTTCACATCAGCTCCTGCATCCTGACCTGCTTGAGGTCCAGTCCTGACTTCCTTTGGTGATGAACAGCTGTGTGGAAGTGTAAGCAGAATAAACCCTTTCCTCCCCAACGTGCTTCTTGGCCATGATGTTTGTGCAGGAATAGAAACCCTGACTAACACACACACACACACACACACACACACACACACTCTTACTGGCCACATGGCGCAGAACCCAGGTGGCTTCTGTGCCAACTTATGTACAGGGCCCAGCCATACCTGACTCCCCGGGGCCCGTTTGTCCATCTCAAACCTTCTCCCTAGCCCGGTGGCTCTCAGGGACCTTCCAAATGCTGTGACCTCGTGTTGTGGTAACGACGACTGACCTGAAGCCAATTTACTCCCTCTTTCCTAAGTGTTGTAACTTTGCCACTGCTCCGATCGGTCACGCACATATCCCTCTTTTCCGTTGGCCGTTGGTGGCCCCGGTGAAAGGATCCTTCCACCCACACGAGGGGTCTGGAACCACGGGTGGAGGACTGCTGCCCTAGGCCCTTGAGCATTGCCTCTCGGCTAAAGGGACCCATCTTTATCAACGAGGTCATATATGGCACTTTGCAAAGAGCTTCGATGCAAACACGTCTTAAGCATCGGGATACACACGGGACTGGGTGACTGACCATCAGGAGGCACTTCCTCATACTTTTGCTGTGCACCATTATGCCTGAAAGAGATGGCCCGGCAGTCAGGACCAAGAAGCTTGGAACCAACCCCGGCTCCTGAATCCCATGGAAGCTGGAAGCGCATTTCCTCTATTGCCTTTCTCGGCTCCTTACTCTGCGCCCCCTGGAGCTTGCAGAGATCGCCCCCAACCCGCCATGCCCCACCCATGCACCCCCCCCCCAACCCCAATCTCAACCCTTCAACCACTCCACCAGCCACCCGGAACTCTCACCTCTCTGGACCCAGTCAACTCTGCCTTTACCGGCTGTCGGAGGCCAGCTTGGACCCCACAGGGTTAACTGAGGAAGGCTGAGTGTGGAATTGCCTGGAGTCTGGAGGGGGGGTGGGGCTGGCAACTGCTCTACACTTTTCTCTGACAAAATAAAGTTTCATTTATTAAAGGGGAGCACTCTCTGTGCCCGGGGGAGCGTACATGAGCCCCCCAAAAGGGAAGGAGTAAAAGGAGGAGGGAGCAGTCACACACACTCGAGTGAAAGCATTCTCTCTCTCTCTCTCTCTCTCTCTCTCTCTCTCTCTCTCTCTCTCCTCTCTCTCTTTCTCCGTCTCTGTACACATTTGGTGGGTGGAGCAAAATCTCAGGAGCTGGCTCCAAGAAGATTATTTTGTCTCTCAGCCTTTTTATACCACCTGAGACAGCAGCACGCTCTCCGTGTATGAAAAAGTTGACCTCCTCGCCACAAGTCATCACGTAGTCTCTAAAATCTATCACCACAGAAACATACTCTTTGAACACCTGAAGAAAATCACTACACAGAAGGAAATTCCACCGGGATTATTGATTGCATAGTTTTGACACTCAAACACAACCAAACATTTCCCATCCGTCATTCTCTCCACAAGTCGGAATTAACTCCAAAGCCATAATTCTCTTATAACGGATGAATAAAGTTTAAGCCAGCGGCTCCTATTTTAAGAAGTTTTGTTTTGTTTTGTTTTGTTTGTTTTGTTTTTCTGGTCTTAGCTGCTGACAATTTGTAGTCAGCAGGAGACAGATGATCGTCTGTCCTGCGGTCTTTTCTTTTGTGGAAGTCTTGTTGTTCAGGTCCTCTGGCTAATCACCCATCCTCTATCCCGACACTGGACACTCGAGTGGTAGAAGGATTTACTCTTTCTTCCTAGGCGCGTCTCTTCGCGCTGCACGCCGACTCCTACGGGCCACAGGCTTTAGATCATAAGATTCAGGAAGTCAGGCACAACCTTGAACCTATGGATGTTCTCTTTGAGCACGAACTTGTTGTCCCAGGCCTAATTTTCTTGCTGCTCCGGTTATGTGCTCATGAGGCCTGAAAGCTCACTGTATTCCTTCTCTCGAGGATGCAGCTCGTGCTGTTCTGTGAGGAAGGGGCACCTTCTAGTCTTGATCGCGACTTTAGGCTTTCTGTCAACTACCCTAACTTCTCCCAAATTATTTAGGTCCAACTAACTTCCTAAGCGACTTAGACCAAATCGGGCATTGCATCAGATCACGAATTCATCTTGTAAAGTACATCAGTATCTCAAAAGACGATCGGATCATCGTCCGTGCTGATCCGCAGGACTGTGGCCCAACAGAGCCGGCCATCCATCACCCGGGAAAGAAAGCAACCACACCAGGCTGTAGGCAGTTGAGTGTCTTGCCTTGTCCGCTGATCAGAGCACGGGCGGACTGGGGGGAGGGGGAGGTTCTAGCGATGAGAGAGGCATGAGCAGGCACACAGGAGCAGTAAGAAGGCGTCCTGGGCCAAAGGTCCCGGGGCCCTGCTTCTCCAGGATACACCCACCACGGCGGAGAGCAAGGGTGGGCCGGTGGGCCTTTGGGCCGGTGGGCCGGGGTGCAGGTGGGCGGGTTCCAGGAGGCTCCATTGCCCACCACTTGCAGGTCTTCCTGCAAGGCTAGCACGGGCAGCCCCAGCCCGCACGGGGCGTGGGATCCCTAGTGTGGGGGACTCTGCGTGGGTCAAAGGGTAGGGGCCGGCTCCTGGCCCTGGAGACCGGCTGTGGTCAGGGCGGTGTTGGGGCCCGAGGCCCAGGCCTTCCCGAAAGGGGAGAGAGGAAAAGCAGAGCTGTGGGTGTTGGAGGAGCACTGGGTTGGAGGACTGGGTGCTCCCGCTGAGCCTCCCCTCCGGGCTCGCTGGAGGAGGAGTGGAGAACTGTGAGCGAGGGCTTGAGCTCCGGGAAGGCGGTAACGGGGTGCGGGGGGCTGGGGGGCCGGTGGAGACGAAGGGCAGCTAGCGTTCAGAGTTGGCGGGTTTGGCCTCGCTGTCGTGGGTCACTCGCCAGCGAGGACGGGCCAAGCTCGCCGAGCAGCCGGCAGCAGTCTTGCAGCTTTTTCTGAGCGCTCCCCGAGAGGGTTGTGTGCGTGCCAAGTGGGGTCCGGACGGCGACAGGGCAGGAGCAAGAGGAGCATCTCGGAGCAGAGAGAGGCGCTCGCGGCTCGCGGCTCGAGGCTCGAGGCTCGAGGCCGGCTGCTGAGCGAGCGAGCAGGCGGCGGGCGTCCGGGGCGCTGCGGTGGCAGCAAGTGTCCGCCGCCGGTGGGTGGTCCGGGTCGCGGGGTGTCAGTTCCCATCGGGACCGCTAGGGGTCGGGCGCGCGTCGGCGCGTCGGGCGAGGTAGGCGGTGAGTGAGCGAGTGAGTGAGTGAGTGAGTGAGTGAGTGAGTGAGCGAGCGAGCGAGCTAGCGAGCTATGTAGCGAGGCAGCACTGGAGCGCTGAATAGAGAGAGATTGGTTGAAGTGTTGTGGGCGTCGGTAGGGAGTGTTGTTGTTTGTGTTGGTGAGGAGGAAGCGTTTGAGGAGTGTGGGCGTATGTGTGTCGGCGTGTGTTGTGAGTGTGGGCGCTGTGAGCACGTGGTAGGCTCTGCGCGCTGGGCATGGATCGGGTGTGAAGGGTGGAGCTTGTGGGCTGGTGTGTCGTCATGGTTGGTGAGGTTGGAATATGTGCTTTTCGCCAGGCGCTCTCGCCGGTTGTGGTGGCGCACGCCGGTAGGATTTGCTGAAGGAGGCAGAGGCAGGAGGATCACGAGTTCGAGGCCAGCCTGGGCTACACATTTTTTCTTCTCCCTTATTTTCCTCTCCCTTATTCTCTTCCCACTGCACACACACGCACACGCACAAACACATTAACACTTTTCATCTCCACGCTCAATAGCACAACACACAGCTACCTTCAACCCTCACTTCTCACCCTTACCTTACACCCTTCACACACTAACTACACCAACTTCATACAATGCCAGGGACATCCTCTTGACAAAACAACACAAACAACAACAAAACTCACACACACTACACACAAACGCGCACCGATTCACCTACTTTGCAAAAACAACACCTTTGCACAAGCGCTCCATGCTCCCATCAACTCGGGGCCTTTTATGATTGCTTACCTCATGATGCATGCAGCAAAACATCTTCACCTGACTTCTCTGCTTCTTTTTGCCCTTCAGACTTTCAACAAGAGACATTCATTGACAGTGCTGACATGCTCTGATCAGGAGGAAGAAGCCAGTTGTGTGTCTGAGCTTCTGCACTAGCCTTGCCCAGCACTGCTTCCCTTGCTGGGTGTTCCTGCACTGCATGGCCTGGAGGATTCTGGGCAGTTGTCAGCTTGGGCTGGGGTCTGTGGGGTGTGGCCATTACCCAGCCCAAGCTGCTACTGCTGCTGCTGCTGCTGCTGCTGCTGCTGCTGCTGCTGCTGCTACTTCTACTTCTGTTGCCGCTGGTGATGGTGCTGGATGCGGGTGTGGTGTGGGCGGGTGGGTAGATGAGTGGGTGGATGAATGATGAGTAGATGGAAGGTCCAAAGGAGGAGACCTGGGCAGAAGGGAGGCCAGAGTCCTAAGGCCGGTCTGGGTCTGTAGAGGGCCTGAGGCCTGAGGTCTTTGGGCCTCCAGGTAAGCACTTGGAAGTCCTGGAACCTTAAACACCACCCGCGCACCCCCCTGCACAGGGTCGTCTCTTCCTGGGAAGGGATGTCGGCCTGTTCTCTGCCCAGGAGGCTCGGGACGGATGTAGTTCCTAGCCCGGTGAGTGGCCGGTGAGTGCGATCTGAAGGGCCTGACCACACTTGGATCCTCCCTAGGCACCCCCTCACCCCAGCCACAACCTCACTATGGAGCTGGTCTCAGGCTCTCCCTCCCAAGGCCTTCTTTCCCTTGAACACTGTTTCTCAGTCAGTAGAATGAATCCCTCCTCCTACATGGAGATGTCACACGTTGTACTGGCTGGTTTTGTGTGTCAACTTGACACAGGCTGGGGTCATCACAGAGAAAGGAGCTTCAGTTGGGGTAGCGCCACAACTGGGAAGACCCAGCTGTGGGGCATTTTCTCAATTAGTGCTCAAGGGGGGGAGGGCCCCTTGTGGGTGGTCCCATCTCTGGGCTGGTATCCTTGGGTTCGACAAGAGAGCAGGCTGAGCAAGCCAGGGGAAGCAAGCCAGTAAGAAACATGCCCTCCACGGCCTTCACATCAGCTCCTGCATCCTGACCTGCTTGAGGTCCAGTCCTGACTTCCTTTGGTGATGAACAGCTGTGTGGAAGTGTAAGCAGAATAAACCCTTTCCTCCCCAACGTGCTTCTTGGCCATGATGTTTGTGCAGGAATAGAAACCCTGACTAACACACACACACACACACACACACACACACACACACACACTCTTACTGGCCACATGGCGCAGAACCCAGGTGGCTTCTGTGCCAACTTATGTACAGGGCCCAGCCATACCTGACTCCCCGGGGCCCGTTTGTCCATCTCAAACCTTCTCCCTAGCCCGGTGGCTCTCAGGGACCTTCCAAATGCTGTGACCTCGTGTTGTGGTAACGACGACTGACCTGAAGCCAATTTACTCCCTCTTTCCTAAGTGTTGTAACTTTGCCACTGCTCCGATCGGTCACGCACATATCCCTCTTTTCCGTTGGCCGTTGGTGGCCCCGGTGAAAGGATCCTTCCACCCACACGAGGGGTCTGGAACCACGGGTGGAGGACTGCTGCCCTAGGCCCTTGAGCATTGCCTCTCGGCTAAAGGGACCCATCTTTATCAACGAGGTCATATATGGCACTTTGCAAAGAGCTTCGATGCAAACACGTCTTAAGCATCGGGATACACACGGGACTGGGTGACTGACCATCAGGAGGCACTTCCTCATACTTTTGCTGTGCACCATTATGCCTGAAAGAGATGGCCCGGCAGTCAGGACCAAGAAGCTTGGAACCAACCCCGGCTCCTGAATCCCATGGAAGCTGGAAGCGCATTTCCTCTATTGCCTTTCTCGGCTCCTTACTCTGCGCCCCCTGGAGCTTGCAGAGATCGCCCCCAACCCGCCATGCCCCACCCATGCACCCCCCCCCCAACCCCAATCTCAACCCTTCAACCACTCCACCAGCCACCCGGAACTCTCACCTCTCTGGACCCAGTCAACTCTGCCTTTACCGGCTGTCGGAGGCCAGCTTGGACCCCACAGGGTTAACTGAGGAAGGCTGAGTGTGGAATTGCCTGGAGTCTGGAGGGGGGGTGGGGCTGGCAACTGCTCTACACTTTTCTCTGACAAAATAAAGTTTCATTTATTAAAGGGGAGCACTCTCTGTGCCCGGGGGAGCGTACATGAGCCCCCCAAAAGGGAAGGAGTAAAAGGAGGAGGGAGCAGTCACACACACTCGAGTGAAAGCATTCTCTCTCTCTCTCTCTCTCTCTCTCTCTCTCTCTCTCTCTCTCTCTCTCCTCTCTCTCTTTCTCCGTCTCTGTACACATTTGGTGGGTGGAGCAAAATCTCAGGAGCTGGCTCCAAGAAGATTATTTTGTCTCTCAGCCTTTTTATACCACCTGAGACAGCAGCACGCTCTCCGTGTATGAAAAAGTTGACCTCCTCGCCACAAGTCATCACGTAGTCTCTAAAATCTATCACCACAGAAACATACTCTTTGAACACCTGAAGAAAATCACTACACAGAAGGAAATTCCACCGGGATTATTGATTGCATAGTTTTGACACTCAAACACAACCAAACATTTCCCATCCGTCATTCTCTCCACAAGTCGGAATTAACTCCAAAGCCATAATTCTCTTATAACGGATGAATAAAGTTTAAGCCAGCGGCTCCTATTTTAAGAAGTTTTGTTTTGTTTTGTTTTGTTTGTTTTGTTTTTCTGGTCTTAGCTGCTGACAATTTGTAGTCAGCAGGAGACAGATGATCGTCTGTCCTGCGGTCTTTTCTTTTGTGGAAGTCTTGTTGTTCAGGTCCTCTGGCTAATCACCCATCCTCTATCCCGACACTGGACACTCGAGTGGTAGAAGGATTTACTCTTTCTTCCTAGGCGCGTCTCTTCGCGCTGCACGCCGACTCCTACGGGCCACAGGCTTTAGATCATAAGATTCAGGAAGTCAGGCACAACCTTGAACCTATGGATGTTCTCTTTGAGCACGAACTTGTTGTCCCAGGCCTAATTTTCTTGCTGCTCCGGTTATGTGCTCATGAGGCCTGAAAGCTCACTGTATTCCTTCTCTCGAGGATGCAGCTCGTGCTGTTCTGTGAGGAAGGGGCACCTTCTAGTCTTGATCGCGACTTTAGGCTTTCTGTCAACTACCCTAACTTCTCCCAAATTATTTAGGTCCAACTAACTTCCTAAGCGACTTAGACCAAATCGGGCATTGCATCAGATCACGAATTCATCTTGTAAAGTACATCAGTATCTCAAAAGACGATCGGATCATCGTCCGTGCTGATCCGCAGGACTGTGGCCCAACAGAGCCGGCCATCCATCACCCGGGAAAGAAAGCAACCACACCAGGCTGTAGGCAGTTGAGTGTCTTGCCTTGTCCGCTGATCAGAGCACGGGCGGACTGGGGGGAGGGGGAGGTTCTAGCGATGAGAGAGGCATGAGCAGGCACACAGGAGCAGTAAGAAGGCGTCCTGGGCCAAAGGTCCCGGGGCCCTGCTTCTCCAGGATACACCCACCACGGCGGAGAGCAAGGGTGGGCCGGTGGGCCTTTGGGCCGGTGGGCCGGGGTGCAGGTGGGCGGGTTCCAGGAGGCTCCATTGCCCACCACTTGCAGGTCTTCCTGCAAGGCTAGCACGGGCAGCCCCAGCCCGCACGGGGCGTGGGATCCCTAGTGTGGGGGACTCTGCGTGGGTCAAAGGGTAGGGGCCGGCTCCTGGCCCTGGAGACCGGCTGTGGTCAGGGCGGTGTTGGGGCCCGAGGCCCAGGCCTTCCCGAAAGGGGAGAGAGGAAAAGCAGAGCTGTGGGTGTTGGAGGAGCACTGGGTTGGAGGACTGGGTGCTCCCGCTGAGCCTCCCCTCCGGGCTCGCTGGAGGAGGAGTGGAGAACTGTGAGCGAGGGCTTGAGCTCCGGGAAGGCGGTAACGGGGTGCGGGGGGCTGGGGGGCCGGTGGAGACGAAGGGCAGCTAGCGTTCAGAGTTGGCGGGTTTGGCCTCGCTGTCGTGGGTCACTCGCCAGCGAGGACGGGCCAAGCTCGCCGAGCAGCCGGCAGCAGTCTTGCAGCTTTTTCTGAGCGCTCCCCGAGAGGGTTGTGTGCGTGCCAAGTGGGGTCCGGACGGCGACAGGGCAGGAGCAAGAGGAGCATCTCGGAGCAGAGAGAGGCGCTCGCGGCTCGCGGCTCGAGGCTCGAGGCTCGAGGCCGGCTGCTGAGCGAGCGAGCAGGCGGCGGGCGTCCGGGGCGCTGCGGTGGCAGCAAGTGTCCGCCGCCGGTGGGTGGTCCGGGTCGCGGGGTGTCAGTTCCCATCGGGACCGCTAGGGGTCGGGCGCGCGTCGGCGCGTCGGGCGAGGTAGGCGGTGAGTGAGCGAGTGAGTGAGTGAGTGAGTGAGTGAGTGAGTGAGTGAGTGAGCGAGCGAGCGAGCTAGCGAGCTATGTAGCGAGGCAGCGCTGGAGCGCTGAATAGAGAGAGATTGGTTGAAGTGTTGTGGGCGTCGGTAGGGAGTGTTGTTGTTTGTGTTGGTGAGGAGGAAGCGTTTGAGGAGTGTGGGCGTATGTGTGTCGGCGTGTGTTGTGAGTGTGGGCGCTGTGAGCACGTGGTAGGCTCTGCGCGCTGGGCATGGATCGGGTGTGAAGGGTGGAGCTTGTGGGCTGGTGTGTCGTCATGGTTGGTGAGGTTGGAATATGTGCTTTTCGCCAGGCGCTCTCGCCGGTTGTGGTGGCGCACGCCGGTAGGATTTGCTGAAGGAGGCAGAGGCAGGAGGATCACGAGTTCGAGGCCAGCCTGGGCTACACATTTTTTCTTCTCCCTTATTTTCCTCTCCCTTATTCTCTTCCCACTGCACACACACGCACACGCACAAACACATTAACACTTTTCATCTCCACGCTCAATAGCACAACACACAGCTACCTTCAACCCTCACTTCTCACCCTTACCTTACACCCTTCACACACTAACTACACCAACTTCATACAATGCCAGGGACATCCTCTTGACAAAACAACACAAACAACAACAAAACTCACACACACTACACACAAACGCGCGCCGATTCACCTACTTTGCACAAACAACACCTTTGCACAAGCGCTCCATGCTCCCATCAACTCGGGGCCTTTTATGATTGCTTACCTCATGATGCATGCAGCAAAACATCTTCACCTGACTTCTCTGCTTCTTTTTGCCCTTCAGACTTTCAACAAGAGACATTCATTGACAGTGCTGACATGCTCTGATCAGGAGGAAGAAGCCAGTTGTGTGTCTGAGCTTCTGCACTAGCCTTGCCCAGCACTGCTTCCCTTGCTGGGTGTTCCTGCACTGCATGGCCTGGAGGATTCTGGGCAGTTGTCAGCTTGGGCTGGGGTCTGTGGGGTGTGGCCATTACCCAGCCCAAGCTGCTACTGCTGCTGCTGCTGCTGCTGCTGCTGCTGCTGCTGCTGCTACTTCTACTTCTGTTGCCGCTGGTGATGGTGCTGGATGCGGGTGTGGTGTGGGCGGGTGGGTAGATGAGTGGGTGGATGAATGATGAGTAGATGGAAGGCCCAAAGGAGGAGACCTGGGCAGAAGGGAGGCCAGAGTCCTAAGGCCGGTCTGGGTCTGTAGAGGGCCTGAGGCCTGAGGTCTTTGGGCCTCCAGGTAAGCACTTGGAAGTCCTGGAACCTTAAACACCACCCCCGCACCCCCCTGCACAGGGTCGTCTCTTCCTGGGAAGGGATGTCGGCCTGTTCTCTGCCCAGGAGGCTCGGGACGGATGTAGTTCCTAGCCCGGTGAGTGGCCGGTGAGTGCGATCTGAAGGGCCTGACCACACTTGGATCCTCCCTAGGCACCCCCTCACCCCAGCCACAACCTCACTATGGAGCTGGTCTCAGGCTCTCCCTCCCAAGGCCTTCTTTCCCTTGAACACTGTTTCTCAGTCAGTAGAATGAATCCCTCCTCCTACATGGAGATGTCACACGTTGTACTGGCTGGTTTTGTGTGTCAACTTGACACAGGCTGGGGTCATCACAGAGAAAGGAGCTTCAGTTGGGGTAGCGCCACAACTGGGAAGACCCAGCTGTGGGGCATTTTCTCAATTAGTGCTCAAGGGGGGGAGGGCCCCTTGTGGGTGGTCCCATCTCTGGGCTGGTATCCTTGGGTTCGACAAGAGAGCAGGCTGAGCAAGCCAGGGGAAGCAAGCCAGTAAGAAACATGCCCTCCACGGCCTTCACATCAGCTCCTGCATCCTGACCTGCTTGAGGTCCAGTCCTGACTTCCTTTGGTGATGAACAGCTGTGTGGAAGTGTAAGCAGAATAAACCCTTTCCTCCCCAACGTGCTTCTTGGCCATGATGTTTGTGCAGGAATAGAAACCCTGACTAACACACACACACACACACACACACACACACACACTCTTACTGGCCACATGGCGCAGAACCCAGGTGGCTTCTGTGCCAACTTATGTACAGGGCCCAGCCATACCTGACTCCCCGGGGCCCGTTTGTCCATCTCAAACCTTCTCCCTAGCCCGGTGGCTCTCAGGGACCTTCCAAATGCTGTGACCTCGTGTTGTGGTAACGACGACTGACCTGAAGCCAATTTACTCCCTCTTTCCTAAGTGTTGTAACTTTGCCACTGCTCCGATCGGTCACGCACATATCCCTCTTTTCCGTTGGCCGTTGGTGGCCCCGGTGAAAGGATCCTTCCACCCACACGAGGGGTCTGGAACCACGGGTGGAGGACTGCTGCCCTAGGCCCTTGAGCATTGCCTCTCGGCTAAAGGGACCCATCTTTATCAACGAGGTCATATATGGCACTTTGCAAAGAGCTTCGATGCAAACACGTCTTAAGCATCGGGATACACACGGGACTGGGTGACTGACCATCAGGAGGCACTTCCTCATACTTTTGCTGTGCACCATTATGCCTGAAAGAGATGGCCCGGCAGTCAGGACCAAGAAGCTTGGAACCAACCCCGGCTCCTGAATCCCATGGAAGCTGGAAGCGCATTTCCTCTATTGCCTTTCTCGGCTCCTTACTCTGCGCCCCCTGGAGCTTGCAGAGATCGCCCCCAACCCGCCATGCCCCACCCATGCACCCCCCCCCCAACCCCAATCTCAACCCTTCAACCACTCCACCAGCCACCCGGAACTCTCACCTCTCTGGACCCAGTCAACTCTGCCTTTACCGGCTGTCGGAGGCCAGCTTGGACCCCACAGGGTTAACTGAGGAAGGCTGAGTGTGGAATTGCCTGGAGTCTGGAGGGGGGGTGGGGCTGGCAACTGCTCTACACTTTTCTCTGACAAAATAAAGTTTCATTTATTAAAGGGGAGCACTCTCTGTGCCCGGGGGAGCGTACATGAGCCCCCCAAAAGGGAAGGAGTAAAAGGAGGAGGGAGCAGTCACACACACTCGAGTGAAAGCATTCTCTCTCTCTCTCTCTCTCTCTCTCTCTCTCTCTCTCTCTCTCTCCCTCTCTCTCTTTCTCCGTCTCTGTACACATTTGGTGGGTGGAGCAAAATCTCAGGAGCTGGCTCCAAGAAGATTATTTTGTCTCTCAGCCTTTTTATACCACCTGAGACAGCAGCACGCTCTCCGTGTATGAAAAAGTTGACCTCCTCGCCACAAGTCATCACGTAGTCTCTAAAATCTATCACCACAGAAACATACTCTTTGAACACCTGAAGAAAATCACTACACAGAAGGAAATTCCACCGGGATTATTGATTGCATAGTTTTGACACTCAAACACAACCAAACATTTCCCATCCGTCATTCTCTCCACAAGTCGGAATTAACTCCAAAGCCATAATTCTCTTATAACGGATGAATAAAGTTTAAGCCAGCGGCTCCTATTTTAAGAAGTTTTGTTTTGTTTTGTTTTGTTTGTTTTGTTTTTCTGGTCTTAGCTGCTGACAATTTGTAGTCAGCAGGAGACAGATGATCGTCTGTCCTGCGGTCTTTTCTTTTGTGGAAGTCTTGTTGTTCAGGTCCTCTGGCTAATCACCCATCCTCTATCCCGACACTGGACACTCGAGTGGTAGAAGGATTTACTCTTTCTTCCTAGGCGCGTCTCTTCGCGCTGCACGCCGACTCCTACGGGCCACAGGCTTTAGATCATAAGATTCAGGAAGTCAGGCACAACCTTGAACCTATGGATGTTCTCTTTGAGCACGAACTTGTTGTCCCAGGCCTAATTTTCTTGCTGCTCCGGTTATGTGCTCATGAGGCCTGAAAGCTCACTGTATTCCTTCTCTCGAGGATGCAGCTCGTGCTGTTCTGTGAGGAAGGGGCACCTTCTAGTCTTGATCGCGACTTTAGGCTTTCTGTCAACTACCCTAACTTCTCCCAAATTATTTAGGTCCAACTAACTTCCTAAGCGACTTAGACCAAATCGGGCATTGCATCAGATCACGAATTCATCTTGTAAAGTACATCAGTATCTCAAAAGACGATCGGATCATCGTCCGTGCTGATCCGCAGGACTGTGGCCCAACAGAGCCGGCCATCCATCACCCGGGAAAGAAAGCAACCACACCAGGCTGTAGGCAGTTGAGTGTCTTGCCTTGTCCGCTGATCAGAGCACGGGCGGACTGGGGGGAGGGGGAGGTTCTAGCGATGAGAGAGGCATGAGCAGGCACACAGGAGCAGTAAGAAGGCGTCCTGGGCCAAAGGTCCCGGGGCCCTGCTTCTCCAGGATACACCCACCACGGCGGAGAGCAAGGGTGGGCCGGTGGGCCTTTGGGCCGGTGGGCCGGGGTGCAGGTGGGCGGGTTCCAGGAGGCTCCATTGCCCACCACTTGCAGGTCTTCCTGCAAGGCTAGCACGGGCAGCCCCAGCCCGCACGGGGCGTGGGATCCCTAGTGTGGGGGACTCTGCGTGGGTCAAAGGGTAGGGGCCGGCTCCTGGCCCTGGAGACCGGCTGTGGTCAGGGCGGTGTTGGGGCCCGAGGCCCAGGCCTTCCCGAAAGGGGAGAGAGGAAAAGCAGAGCTGTGGGTGTTGGAGGAGCACTGGGTTGGAGGACTGGGTGCTCCCGCTGAGCCTCCCCTCCGGGCTCGCTGGAGGAGGAGTGGAGAACTGTGAGCGAGGGCTTGAGCTCCGGGAAGGCGGTAACGGGGTGCGGGGGGGCTGGGGGGCCGGTGGAGACGAAGGGCAGCTAGCGTTCAGAGTTGGCGGGTTTGGCCTCGCTGTCGTGGGTCACTCGCCAGCGAGGACGGGCCAAGCTCGCCGAGCAGCCGGCAGCAGTCTTGCAGCTTTTTCTGAGCGCTCCCCGAGAGGGTTGTGTGCGTGCCAAGTGGGGTCCGGACGGCGACAGGGCAGGAGCAAGAGGAGCATCTCGGAGCAGAGAGAGGCGCTCGCGGCTCGCGGCTCGAGGCTCGAGGCTCGAGGCCGGCTGCTGAGCGAGCGAGCAGGCGGCGGGCGTCCGGGGCGCTGCGGTGGCAGCAAGTGTCCGCCGCCGGTGGGTGGTCCGGGTCGCGGGGTGTCAGTTCCCATCGGGACCGCTAGGGGTCGGGCGCGCGTCGGCGCGTCGGGCGAGGTAGGCGGTGAGTGAGCGAGTGAGTGAGTGAGTGAGTGAGTGAGTGAGCGAGCGAGCGAGCTAGCGAGCTATGTAGCGAGGCAGCACTGGAGCGCTGAATAGAGAGAGATTGGTTGAAGTGTTGTGGGCGTCGGTAGGGAGTGTTGTTGTTTGTGTTGGTGAGGAGGAAGCGTTTGAGGAGTGTGGGCGTATGTGTGTCGGCGTGTGTTGTGAGTGTGGGCGCTGTGAGCACGTGGTAGGCTCTGCGCGCTGGGCATGGATCGGGTGTGAAGGGTGGAGCTTGTGGGCTGGTGTGTCGTCATGGTTGTTGAGGTTGGAATATGTGCTTTTCGCCAGGCGCTCTCGCCGGTTGTGGTGGCGCACGCCGGTAGGATTTGCTGAAGGAGGCAGAGGCAGGAGGATCACGAGTTCGAGGCCAGCCTGGGCTACACATTTTTTCTTCTCCCTTATTTTCCTCTCCCTTATTCTCTTCCCACTGCACACACACGCACACGCACAAACACATTAACACTTTTCATCTCCACGCTCAATAGCACAACACACAGCTACCTTCAACCCTCACTTCTCACCCTTACCTTACACCCTTCACACACTAACTACACCAACTTCATACAATGCCAGGGACATCCTCTTGACAAAACAACACAAACAACAACAAAACTCACACACACTACACACAAACGCGCGCCGATTCACCTACTTTGCACAAACAACACCTTTGCACAAGCGCTCCATGCTCCCATCAACTCGGGGCCTTTTATGATTGCTTACCTCATGATGCATGCAGCAAAACATCTTCACCTGACTTCTCTGCTTCTTTTTGCCCTTCAGACTTTCAACAAGAGACATTCATTGACAGTGCTGACATGCTCTGATCAGGAGGAAGAAGCCAGTTGTGTGTCTGAGCTTCTGCACTAGCCTTGCCCAGCACTGCTTCCCTTGCTGGGTGTTCCTGCACTGCATGGCCTGGAGGATTCTGGGCAGTTGTCAGCTTGGGCTGGGGTCTGTGGGGTGTGGCCATTACCCAGCCCAAGCTGCTACTGCTGCTGCTGCTGCTGCTGCTGCTGCTGCTGCTGCTGCTACTTCTACTTCTGTTGCCGCTGGTGATGGTGCTGGATGCGGGTGTGGTGTGGGCGGGTGGGTAGATGAGTGGGTGGATGAATGATGAGTAGATGGAAGGCCCAAAGGAGGAGACCTGGGCAGAAGGGAGGCCAGAGTCCTAAGGCCGGTCTGGGTCTGTAGAGGGCCTGAGGCCTGAGGTCTTTGGGCCTCCAGGTAAGCACTTGGAAGTCCTGGAACCTTAAACACCACCCCCGCACCCCCCTGCACAGGGTCGTCTCTTCCTGGGAAGGGATGTCGGCCTGTTCTCTGCCCAGGAGGCTCGGGACGGATGTAGTTCCTAGCCCGGTGAGTGGCCGGTGAGTGCGATCTGAAGGGCCTGACCACACTTGGATCCTCCCTAGGCACCCCCTCACCCCAGCCACAACCTCACTATGGAGCTGGTCTCAGGCTCTCCCTCCCAAGGCCTTCTTTCCCTTGAACACTGTTTCTCAGTCAGTAGAATGAATCCCTCCTCCTACATGGAGATGTCACACGTTGTACTGGCTGGTTTTGTGTGTCAACTTGACACAGGCTGGGGTCATCACAGAGAAAGGAGCTTCAGTTGGGGTAGCGCCACAACTGGGAAGACCCAGCTGTGGGGCATTTTCTCAATTAGTGCTCAAGGGGGGGAGGGCCCCTTGTGGGTGGTCCCATCTCTGGGCTGGTATCCTTGGGTTCGACAAGAGAGCAGGCTGAGCAAGCCAGGGGAAGCAAGCCAGTAAGAAACATGCCCTCCACGGCCTTCACATCAGCTCCTGCATCCTGACCTGCTTGAGGTCCAGTCCTGACTTCCTTTGGTGATGAACAGCTGTGTGGAAGTGTAAGCAGAATAAACCCTTTCCTCCCCAACGTGCTTCTTGGCCATGATGTTTGTGCAGGAATAGAAACCCTGACTAACACACACACACACACACACACACACACTCTTACTGGCCACATGGCGCAGAACCCAGGTGGCTTCTGTGCCAACTTATGTACAGGGCCCAGCCATACCTGACTCCCCGGGGCCCGTTTGTCCATCTCAAACCTTCTCCCTAGCCCGGTGGCTCTCAGGGACCTTCCAAATGCTGTGACCTCGTGTTGTGGTAACGACGACTGACCTGAAGCCAATTTACTCCCTCTTTCCTAAGTGTTGTAACTTTGCCACTGCTCCGATCGGTCACGCACATATCCCTCTTTTCCGTTGGCCGTTGGTGGCCCCGGTGAAAGGATCCTTCCACCCACACGAGGGGTCTGGAACCACGGGTGGAGGACTGCTGCCCTAGGCCCTTGAGCATTGCCTCTCGGCTAAAGGGACCCATCTTTATCAACGAGGTCATATATGGCACTTTGCAAAGAGCTTCGATGCAAACACGTCTTAAGCATCGGGATACACACGGGACTGGGTGACTGACCATCAGGAGGCACTTCCTCATACTTTTGCTGTGCACCATTATGCCTGAAAGAGATGGCCCGGCAGTCAGGACCAAGAAGCTTGGAACCAACCCCGGCTCCTGAATCCCATGGAAGCTGGAAGCGCATTTCCTCTATTGCCTTTCTCGGCTCCTTACTCTGCGCCCCCTGGAGCTTGCAGAGATCGCCCCCAACCCGCCATGCCCCACCCATGCACCCCCCCCCCCAACCCCAATCTCAACCCTTCAACCACTCCACCAGCCACCCGGAACTCTCACCTCTCTGGACCCAGTCAACTCTGCCTTTACCGGCTGTCGGAGGCCAGCTTGGACCCCACAGGGTTAACTGAGGAAGGCTGAGTGTGGAATTGCCTGGAGTCTGGAGGGGGGGTGGGGCTGGCAACTGCTCTACACTTTTCTCTGACAAAATAAAGTTTCATTTATTAAAGGGGAGCACTCTCTGTGCCCGGGGGAGCGTACATGAGCCCCCCAAAAGGGAAGGAGTAAAAGGAGGAGGGAGCAGTCACACACACTCGAGTGAAAGCATTCTCTCTCTCTCTCTCTCTCTCTCTCTCTCTCTCTCTCTCTCTCTCTCTCCCCCTCTCTCTCTTTCTCCGTCTCTGTACACATTTGGTGGGTGGAGCAAAATCTCAGGAGCTGGCTCCAAGAAGATTATTTTGTCTCTCAGCCTTTTTATACCACCTGAGACAGCAGCACGCTCTCCGTGTATGAAAAAGTTGACCTCCTCGCCACAAGTCATCACGTAGTCTCTAAAATCTATCACCACAGAAACATACTCTTTGAACACCTGAAGAAAATCACTACACAGAAGGAAATTCCACCGGGATTATTGATTGCATAGTTTTGACACTCAAACACAACCAAACATTTCCCATCCGTCATTCTCTCCACAAGTCGGAATTAACTCCAAAGCCATAATTCTCTTATAACGGATGAATAAAGTTTAAGCCAGCGGCTCCTATTTTAAGAAGTTTTGTTTTGTTTTGTTTTGTTTGTTTTGTTTTTCTGGTCTTAGCTGCTGACAATTTGTAGTCAGCAGGAGACAGATGATCGTCTGTCCTGCGGTCTTTTCTTTTGTGGAAGTCTTGTTGTTCAGGTCCTCTGGCTAATCACCCATCCTCTATCCCGACACTGGACACTCGAGTGGTAGAAGGATTTACTCTTTCTTCCTAGGCGCGTCTCTTCGCGCTGCACGCCGACTCCTACGGGCCACAGGCTTTAGATCATAAGATTCAGGAAGTCAGGCACAACCTTGAACCTATGGATGTTCTCTTTGAGCACGAACTTGTTGTCCCAGGCCTAATTTTCTTGCTGCTCCGGTTATGTGCTCATGAGGCCTGAAAGCTCACTGTATTCCTTCTCTCGAGGATGCAGCTCGTGCTGTTCTGTGAGGAAGGGGCACCTTCTAGTCTTGATCGCGACTTTAGGCTTTCTGTCAACTACCCTAACTTCTCCCAAATTATTTAGGTCCAACTAACTTCCTAAGCGACTTAGACCAAATCGGGCATTGCATCAGATCACGAATTCATCTTGTAAAGTACATCAGTATCTCAAAAGACGATCGGATCATCGTCCGTGCTGATCCGCAGGACTGTGGCCCAACAGAGCCGGCCATCCATCACCCGGGAAAGAAAGCAACCACACCAGGCTGTAGGCAGTTGAGTGTCTTGCCTTGTCCGCTGATCAGAGCACGGGCGGACTGGGGGGAGGGGGAGGTTCTAGCGATGAGAGAGGCATGAGCAGGCACACAGGAGCAGTAAGAAGGCGTCCTGGGCCAAAGGTCCCGGGGCCCTGCTTCTCCAGGATACACCCACCACGGCGGAGAGCAAGGGTGGGCCGGTGGGCCTTTGGGCCGGTGGGCCGGGGTGCAGGTGGGCGGGTTCCAGGAGGCTCCATTGCCCACCACTTGCAGGTCTTCCTGCAAGGCTAGCACGGGCAGCCCCAGCCCGCACGGGGCGTGGGATCCCTAGTGTGGGGGACTCTGCGTGGGTCAAAGGGTAGGGGCCGGCTCCTGGCCCTGGAGACCGGCTGTGGTCAGGGCGGTGTTGGGGCCCGAGGCCCAGGCCTTCCCGAAAGGGGAGAGAGGAAAAGCAGAGCTGTGGGTGTTGGAGGAGCACTGGGTTGGAGGACTGGGTGCTCCCGCTGAGCCTCCCCTCCGGGCTCGCTGGAGGAGGAGTGGAGAACTGTGAGCGAGGGCTTGAGCTCCGGGAAGGCGGTAACGGGGTGCGGGGGGCTGGGGGGCCGGTGGAGACGAAGGGCAGCTAGCGTTCAGAGTTGGCGGGTTTGGCCTCGCTGTCGTGGGTCACTCGCCAGCGAGGACGGGCCAAGCTCGCCGAGCAGCCGGCAGCAGTCTTGCAGCTTTTTCTGAGCGCTCCCCGAGAGGGTTGTGTGCGTGCCAAGTGGGGTCCGGACGGCGACAGGGCAGGAGCAAGAGGAGCATCTCGGAGCAGAGAGAGGCGCTCGCGGCTCGCGGCTCGAGGCTCGAGGCTCGAGGCCGGCTGCTGAGCGAGCGAGCAGGCGGCGGGCGTCCGGGGCGCTGCGGTGGCAGCAAGTGTCCGCCGCCGGTGGGTGGTCCGGGTCGCGGGGTGTCAGTTCCCATCGGGACCGCTAGGGGTCGGGCGCGCGTCGGCGCGTCGGGCGAGGTAGGCGGTGAGTGAGCGAGTGAGTGAGTGAGTGAGTGAGTGAGTGAGTGAGCGAGCGAGCGAGCTAGCGAGCTATGTAGCGAGGCAGCGCTGGAGCGCTGAATAGAGAGAGATTGGTTGAAGTGTTGTGGGCGTCGGTAGGGAGTGTTGTTGTTTGTGTTGGTGAGGAGGAAGCGTTTGAGGAGTGTGGGCGTATGTGTGTCGGCGTGTGTTGTGAGTGTGGGCGCTGTGAGCACGTGGTAGGCTCTGCGCGCTGGGCATGGATCGGGTGTGAAGGGTGGAGCTTGTGGGCTGGTGTGTCGTCATGGTTGGTGAGGTTGGAATATGTGCTTTTCGCCAGGCGCTCTCGCCGGTTGTGGTGGCGCACGCCGGTAGGATTTGCTGAAGGAGGCAGAGGCAGGAGGATCACGAGTTCGAGGCCAGCCTGGGCTACACATTTTTTCTTCTCCCTTATTTTCCTCTCCCTTATTCTCTTCCCACTGCACACACACGCACACGCACAAACACATTAACACTTTTCATCTCCACGCTCAATAGCACAACACACAGCTACCTTCAACCCTCACTTCTCACCCTTACCTTACACCCTTCACACACTAACTACACCAACTTCATACAATGCCAGGGACATCCTCTTGACAAAACAACACAAACAACAACAAAACTCACACACACTACACACAAACGCGCGCCGATTCACCTACTTTGCACAAACAACACCTTTGCACAAGCGCTCCATGCTCCCATCAACTCGGGGCCTTTTATGATTGCTTACCTCATGATGCATGCAGCAAAACATCTTCACCTGACTTCTCTGCTTCTTTTTGCCCTTCAGACTTTCAACAAGAGACATTCATTGACAGTGCTGACATGCTCTGATCAGGAGGAAGAAGCCAGTTGTGTGTCTGAGCTTCTGCACTAGCCTTGCCCAGCACTGCTTCCCTTGCTGGGTGTTCCTGCACTGCATGGCCTGGAGGATTCTGGGCAGTTGTCAGCTTGGGCTGGGGTCTGTGGGGTGTGGCCATTACCCAGCCCAAGCTGCTACTGCTGCTGCTGCTGCTGCTGCTGCTGCTGCTGCTGCTGCTGCTACTTCTACTTCTGTTGCCGCTGGTGATGGTGCTGGATGCGGGTGTGGTGTGGGCGGGTGGGTAGATGAGTGGGTGGATGAATGATGAGTAGATGGAAGGCCCAAAGGAGGAGACCTGGGCAGAAGGGAGGCCAGAGTCCTAAGGCCGGTCTGGGTCTGTAGAGGGCCTGAGGCCTGAGGTCTTTGGGCCTCCAGGTAAGCACTTGGAAGTCCTGGAACCTTAAACACCACCCCCGCACCCCCCTGCACAGGGTCGTCTCTTCCTGGGAAGGGATGTCGGCCTGTTCTCTGCCCAGGAGGCTCGGGACGGATGTAGTTCCTAGCCCGGTGAGTGGCCGGTGAGTGCGATCTGAAGGGCCTGACCACACTTGGATCCTCCCTAGGCACCCCCTCACCCCAGCCACAACCTCACTATGGAGCTGGTCTCAGGCTCTCCCTCCCAAGGCCTTCTTTCCCTTGAACACTGTTTCTCAGTCAGTAGAATGAATCCCTCCTCCTACATGGAGATGTCACACGTTGTACTGGCTGGTTTTGTGTGTCAACTTGACACAGGCTGGGGTCATCACAGAGAAAGGAGCTTCAGTTGGGGTAGCGCCACAACTGGGAAGACCCAGCTGTGGGGCATTTTCTCAATTAGTGCTCAAGGGGGGGAGGGCCCCTTGTGGGTGGTCCCATCTCTGGGCTGGTATCCTTGGGTTCGACAAGAGAGCAGGCTGAGCAAGCCAGGGGAAGCAAGCCAGTAAGAAACATGCCCTCCACGGCCTTCACATCAGCTCCTGCATCCTGACCTGCTTGAGGTCCAGTCCTGACTTCCTTTGGTGATGAACAGCTGTGTGGAAGTGTAAGCAGAATAAACCCTTTCCTCCCCAACGTGCTTCTTGGCCATGATGTTTGTGCAGGAATAGAAACCCTGACTAACACACACACACACACACACACACACACACACACACTCTTACTGGCCACATGGCGCAGAACCCAGGTGGCTTCTGTGCCAACTTATGTACAGGGCCCAGCCATACCTGACTCCCCGGGGCCCGTTTGTCCATCTCAAACCTTCTCCCTAGCCCGGTGGCTCTCAGGGACCTTCCAAATGCTGTGACCTCGTGTTGTGGTAACGACGACTGACCTGAAGCCAATTTACTCCCTCTTTCCTAAGTGTTGTAACTTTGCCACTGCTCCGATCGGTCACGCACATATCCCTCTTTTCCGTTGGCCGTTGGGTGGCCCCGGTGAAAGGATCCTTCCACCCACACGAGGGGTCTGGAACCACGGGTGGAGGACTGCTGCCCTAGGCCCTTGAGCATTGCCTCTCGGCTAAAGGGACCCATCTTTATCAACGAGGTCATATATGGCACTTTGCAAAGAGCTTCGATGCAAACACGTCTTAAGCATCGGGATACACACGGGACTGGGTGACTGACCATCAGGAGGCACTTCCTCATACTTTTGCTGTGCACCATTATGCCTGAAAGAGATGGCCCGGCAGTCAGGACCAAGAAGCTTGGAACCAACCCCGGCTCCTGAATCCCATGGAAGCTGGAAGCGCATTTCCTCTATTGCCTTTCTCGGCTCCTTACTCTGCGCCCCCTGGAGCTTGCAGAGATCGCCCCCAACCCGCCATGCCCCACCCATGCACCCCCCCCCCAACCCCAATCTCAACCCTTCAACCACTCCACCAGCCACCCGGAACTCTCACCTCTCTGGACCCAGTCAACTCTGCCTTTACCGGCTGTCGGAGGCCAGCTTGGACCCCACAGGGTTAACTGAGGAAGGCTGAGTGTGGAATTGCCTGGAGTCTGGAGGGGGGGTGGGGCTGGCAACTGCTCTACACTTTTCTCTGACAAAATAAAGTTTCATTTATTAAAGGGGAGCACTCTCTGTGCCCGGGGGAGCGTACATGAGCCCCCCAAAAGGGAAGGAGTAAAAGGAGGAGGGAGCAGTCACACACACTCGAGTGAAAGCATTCTCTCTCTCTCTCTCTCTCTCTCTCTCTCTCTCTCTCTCTCTCTCTCTCCCTCTCTCTCTTTCTCCGTCTCTGTACACATTTGGTGGGTGGAGCAAAATCTCAGGAGCTGGCTCCAAGAAGATTATTTTGTCTCTCAGCCTTTTTATACCACCTGAGACAGCAGCACGCTCTCCGTGTATGAAAAAGTTGACCTCCTCGCCACAAGTCATCACGTAGTCTCTAAAATCTATCACCACAGAAACATACTCTTTGAACACCTGAAGAAAATCACTACACAGAAGGAAATTCCACCGGGATTATTGATTGCATAGTTTTGACACTCAAACACAACCAAACATTTCCCATCCGTCATTCTCTCCACAAGTCGGAATTAACTCCAAAGCCATAATTCTCTTATAACGGATGAATAAAGTTTAAGCCAGCGGCTCCTATTTTAAGAAGTTTTGTTTTGTTTTGTTTTGTTTGTTTTGTTTTTCTGGTCTTAGCTGCTGACAATTTGTAGTCAGCAGGAGACAGATGATCGTCTGTCCTGCGGTCTTTTCTTTTGTGGAAGTCTTGTTGTTCAGGTCCTCTGGCTAATCACCCATCCTCTATCCCGACACTGGACACTCGAGTGGTAGAAGGATTTACTCTTTCTTCCTAGGCGCGTCTCTTCGCGCTGCACGCCGACTCCTACGGGCCACAGGCTTTAGATCATAAGATTCAGGAAGTCAGGCACAACCTTGAACCTATGGATGTTCTTCTTTGAGCACGAACTTGTTGTCCCAGGCCTAATTTTCTTGCTGCTCCGGTTATGTGCTCATGAGGCCTGAAAGCTCACTGTATTCCTTCTCTCGAGGATGCAGCTCGTGCTGTTCTGTGAGGAAGGGGCACCTTCTAGTCTTGATCGCGACTTTAGGCTTTCTGTCAACTACCCTAACTTCTCCCAAATTATTTAGGTCCAACTAACTTCCTAAGCGACTTAGACCAAATCGGGCATTGCATCAGATCACGAATTCATCTTGTAAAGTACATCAGTATCTCAAAAGACGATCGGATCATCGTCCGTGCTGATCCGCAGGACTGTGGCCCAACAGAGCCGGCCATCCATCACCCGGGAAAGAAAGCAACCACACCAGGCTGTAGGCAGTTGAGTGTCTTGCCTTGTCCGCTGATCAGAGCACGGGCGGACTGGGGGGAGGGGGAGGTTCTAGCGATGAGAGAGGCATGAGCAGGCACACAGGAGCAGTAAGAAGGCGTCCTGGGCCAAAGGTCCCGGGGCCCTGCTTCTCCAGGATACACCCACCACGGCGGAGAGCAAGGGTGGGCCGGTGGGCCTTTGGGCCGGTGGGCCGGGGTGCAGGTGGGCGGGTTCCAGGAGGCTCCATTGCCCACCACTTGCAGGTCTTCCTGCAAGGCTAGCACGGGCAGCCCCAGCCCGCACGGGGCGTGGGATCCCTAGTGTGGGGGACTCTGCGTGGGTCAAAGGGTAGGGGCCGGCTCCTGGCCCTGGAGACCGGCTGTGGTCAGGGCGGTGTTGGGGCCCGAGGCCCAGGCCTTCCCGAAAGGGGAGAGAGGAAAAGCAGAGCTGTGGGTGTTGGAGGAGCACTGGGTTGGAGGACTGGGTGCTCCCGCTGAGCCTCCCCTCCGGGCTCGCTGGAGGAGGAGTGGAGAACTGTGAGCGAGGGCTTGAGCTCCGGGAAGGCGGTAACGGGGTGCGGGGGGCTGGGGGGCCGGTGGAGACGAAGGGCAGCTAGCGTTCAGAGTTGGCGGGTTTGGCCTCGCTGTCGTGGGTCACTCGCCAGCGAGGACGGGCCAAGCTCGCCGAGCAGCCGGCAGCAGTCTTGCAGCTTTTTCTGAGCGCTCCCCGAGAGGGTTGTGTGCGTGCCAAGTGGGGTCCGGACGGCGACAGGGCAGGAGCAAGAGGAGCATCTCGGAGCAGAGAGAGGCGCTCGCGGCTCGCGGCTCGAGGCTCGAGGCTCGAGGCCGGCTGCTGAGCGAGCGAGCAGGCGGCGGGCGTCCGGGGCGCTGCGGTGGCAGCAAGTGTCCGCCGCCGGTGGGTGGTCCGGGTCGCGGGGTGTCAGTTCCCATCGGGACCGCTAGGGGTCGGGCGCGCGTCGGCGCGTCGGGCGAGGTAGGCGGTGAGTGAGCGAGTGAGTGAGTGAGTGAGTGAGTGAGTGAGCGAGCGAGCGAGCTAGCGAGCTATGTAGCGAGGCAGCGCTGGAGCGCTGAATAGAGAGAGATTGGTTGAAGTGTTGTGGGCGTCGGTAGGGAGTGTTGTTGTTTGTGTTGGTGAGGAGGAAGCGTTTGAGGAGTGTGGGCGTATGTGTGTCGGCGTGTGTTGTGAGTGTGGGCGCTGTGAGCACGTGGTAGGCTCTGCGCGCTGGGCATGGATCGGGTGTGAAGGGTGGAGCTTGTGGGCTGGTGTGTCGTCATGGTTGGTGAGGTTGGAATATGTGCTTTTCGCCAGGCGCTCTCGCCGGTTGTGGTGGCGCACGCCGGTAGGATTTGCTGAAGGAGGCAGAGGCAGGAGGATCACGAGTTCGAGGCCAGCCTGGGCTACACATTTTTTCTTCTCCCTTATTTTCCTCTCCCTTATTCTCTTCCCACTGCACACACACGCACACGCACAAACACATTAACACTTTTCATCTCCACGCTCAATAGCACAACACACAGCTACCTTCAACCCTCACTTCTCACCCTTACCTTACACCCTTCACACACTAACTACACCAACTTCATACAATGCCAGGGACATCCTCTTGACAAAACAACACAAACAACAACAAAACTCACACACACTACACACAAACGCGCGCCGATTCACCTACTTTGCACAAACAACACCTTTGCACAAGCGCTCCATGCTCCCATCAACTCGGGGCCTTTTATGATTGCTTACCTCATGATGCATGCAGCAAAACATCTTCACCTGACTTCTCTGCTTCTTTTTGCCCTTCAGACTTTCAACAAGAGACATTCATTGACAGTGCTGACATGCTCTGATCAGGAGGAAGAAGCCAGTTGTGTGTCTGAGCTTCTGCACTAGCCTTGCCCAGCACTGCTTCCCTTGCTGGGTGTTCCTGCACTGCATGGCCTGGAGGATTCTGGGCAGTTGTCAGCTTGGGCTGGGGTCTGTGGGGTGTGGCCATTACCCAGCCCAAGCTGCTACTGCTGCTGCTGCTGCTGCTGCTGCTGCTGCTGCTGCTGCTGCTACTTCTACTTCTGTTGCCGCTGGTGATGGTGCTGGATGCGGGTGTGGTGTGGGCGGGTGGGTAGATGAGTGGGTGGATGAATGATGAGTAGATGGAAGGCCCAAAGGAGGAGACCTGGGCAGAAGGGAGGCCAGAGTCCTAAGGCCGGTCTGGGTCTGTAGAGGGCCTGAGGCCTGAGGTCTTTGGGCCTCCAGGTAAGCACTTGGAAGTCCTGGAACCTTAAACACCACCCCCGCACCCCCCTGCACAGGGTCGTCTCTTCCTGGGAAGGGATGTCGGCCTGTTCTCTGCCCAGGAGGCTCGGGACGGATGTAGTTCCTAGCCCGGTGAGTGGCCGGTGAGTGCGATCTGAAGGGCCTGACCACACTTGGATCCTCCCTAGGCACCCCCTCACCCCAGCCACAACCTCACTATGGAGCTGGTCTCAGGCTCTCCCTCCCAAGGCCTTCTTTCCCTTGAACACTGTTTCTCAGTCAGTAGAATGAATCCCTCCTCCTACATGGAGATGTCACACGTTGTACTTGGCTGGTTTTGTGTGTCAACTTGACACAGGCTGGGGTCATCACAGAGAAAGGAGCTTAGTTGGGGTAGCGCCACAACTGGGAAGACCCAGCTGTGGGGCATTTTCTCAATTAGTGCTCAAGGGGGGGAGGGCCCCTTGTGGGTGGTCCCATCTCTGGGCTGGTATCCTTGGGTTCGACAAGAGAGCAGGCTGAGCAAGCCAGGGGAAGCAAGCCAGTAAGAAACATGCCCTCCACGGCCTTCACATCAGCTCCTGCATCCTGACCTGCTTGAGGTCCAGTCCTGACTTCCTTTGGTGATGAACAGCTGTGTGGAAGTGTAAGCAGAATAAACCCTTTCCTCCCCAACGTGCTTCTTGGCCATGATGTTTGTGCAGGAATAGAAACCCTGACTAACACACACACACACACACACACACACACACACACACACACACTCTTACTGGCCACATGGCGCAGAACCCAGGTGGCTTCTGTGCCAACTTATGTACAGGGCCCAGCCATACCTGACTCCCCGGGGCCCGTTTGTCCATCTCAAACCTTCTCCCTAGCCCGGTGGCTCTCAGGGACCTTCCAAATGCTGTGACCTCGTGTTGTGGTAACGACGACTGACCTGAAGCCAATTTACTCCCTCTTTCCTAAGTGTTGTAACTTTGCCACTGCTCCGATCGGTCACGCACATATCCCTCTTTTCCGTTGGCCGTTGGTGGCCCCGGTGAAAGGATCCTTCCACCCACACGAGGGGTCTGGAACCACGGGTGGAGGACTGCTGCCCTAGGCCCTTGAGCATTGCCTCTCGGCTAAAGGGACCCATCTTTATCAACGAGGTCATATATGGCACTTTGCAAAGAGCTTCGATGCAAACACGTCTTAAGCATCGGGATACACACGGGACTGGGTGACTGACCATCAGGAGGCACTTCCTCATACTTTTGCTGTGCACCATTATGCCTGAAAGAGATGGCCCGGCAGTCAGGACCAAGAAGCTTGGAACCAACCCCGGCTCCTGAATCCCATGGAAGCTGGAAGCGCATTTCCTCTTTTGCCTTTCTCGGCTCCTTACTCTGCGCCCCCTGGAGCTTGCAGAGATCGCCCCCAACCCGCCATGCCCCACCCATGCACCCCCCCCCCCAACCCCAATCTCAACCCTTCAACCACTCCACCAGCCACCCGGAACTCTCACCTCTCTGGACCCAGTCAACTCTGCCTTTACCGGCTGTCGGAGGCCAGCTTGGACCCCACAGGGTTAACTGAGGAAGGCTGAGTGTGGAATTGCCTGGAGTCTGGAGGGGGGGTGGGGCTGGCAACTGCTCTACACTTTTCTCTGACAAAATAAAGTTTCATTTATTAAAGGGGAGCACTCTCTGTGCCCGGGGGAGCGTACATGAGCCCCCCAAAAGGGAAGGAGTAAAAGGAGGAGGGAGCAGTCACACACACTCGAGTGAAAGCATTCTCTCTCTCTCTCTCTCTCTCTCTCTCTCTCTCCCTCTCTCTCTTTCTCCGTCTCTGTACACATTTGGTGGGTGGAGCAAAATCTCAGGAGCTGGCTCCAAGAAGATTATTTTGTCTCTCAGCCTTTTTATACCACCTGAGACAGCAGCACGCTCTCCGTGTATGAAAAAGTTGACCTCCTCGCCACAAGTCATCACGTAGTCTCTAAAATCTATCACCACAGAAACATACTCTTTGAACACCTGAAGAAAATCACTACACAGAAGGAAATTCCACCGGGATTATTGATTGCATAGTTTTGACACTCAAACACAACCAAACATTTCCCATCCGTCATTCTCTCCACAAGTCGGAATTAACTCCAAAGCCATAATTCTCTTATAACGGATGAATAAAGTTTAAGCCAGCGGCTCCTATTTTAAGAAGTTTTGTTTTGTTTTGTTTTGTTTGTTTTGTTTTTCTGGTCTTAGCTGCTGACAATTTGTAGTCAGCAGGAGACAGATGATCGTCTGTCCTGCGGTCTTTTCTTTTGTGGAAGTCTTGTTGTTCAGGTCCTCTGGCTAATCACCCATCCTCTATCCCGACACTGGACACTCGAGTGGTAGAAGGATTTACTCTTTCTTCCTAGGCGCGTCTCTTCGCGCTGCACGCCGACTCCTACGGGCCACAGGCTTTAGATCATAAGATTCAGGAAGTCAGGCACAACCTTGAACCTATGGATGTTCTCTTTGAGCACGAACTTGTTGTCCCAGGCCTAATTTTCTTGCTGCTCCGGTTATGTGCTCATGAGGCCTGAAAGCTCACTGTATTCCTTCTCTCGAGGATGCAGCTCGTGCTGTTCTGTGAGGAAGGGGCACCTTCTAGTCTTGATCGCGACTTTAGGCTTTCTGTCAACTACCCTAACTTCTCCCAAATTATTTAGGTCCAACTAACTTCCTAAGCGACTTAGACCAAATCGGGCATTGCATCAGATCACGAATTCATCTTGTAAAGTACATCAGTATCTCAAAAGACGATCGGATCATCGTCCGTGCTGATCCGCAGGACTGTGGCCCAACAGAGCCGGCCATCCATCACCCGGGAAAGAAAGCAACCACACCAGGCTGTAGGCAGTTGAGTGTCTTGCCTTGTCCGCTGATCAGAGCACGGGCGGACTGGGGGGAGGGGGAGGTTCTAGCGATGAGAGAGGCATGAGCAGGCACACAGGAGCAGTAAGAAGGCGTCCTGGGCCAAAGGTCCCGGGGCCCTGCTTCTCCAGGATACACCCACCACGGCGGAGAGCAAGGGTGGGCCGGTGGGCCTTTGGGCCGGTGGGCCGGGGTGCAGGTGGGCGGGTTCCAGGAGGCTCCATTGCCCACCACTTGCAGGTCTTCCTGCAAGGCTAGCACGGGCAGCCCCAGCCCGCACGGGGCGTGGGATCCCTAGTGTGGGGGACTCTGCGTGGGTCAAAGGGTAGGGGCCGGCTCCTGGCCCTGGAGACCGGCTGTGGTCAGGGCGGTGTTGGGGCCCGAGGCCCAGGCCTTCCCGAAAGGGGAGAGAGGAAAAGCAGAGCTGTGGGTGTTGGAGGAGCACTGGGTTGGAGGACTGGGTGCTCCCGCTGAGCCTCCCCTCCGGGCTCGCTGGAGGAGGAGTGGAGAACTGTGAGCGAGGGCTTGAGCTCCGGGAAGGCGGTAACGGGGTGCGGGGGGCTGGGGGGCCGGTGGAGACGAAGGGCAGCTAGCGTTCAGAGTTGGCGGGTTTGGCCTCGCTGTCGTGGGTCACTCGCCAGCGAGGACGGGCCAAGCTCGCCGAGCAGCCGGCAGCAGTCTTGCAGCTTTTTCTGAGCGCTCCCCGAGAGGGTTGTGTGCGTGCCAAGTGGGGTCCGGACGGCGACAGGGCAGGAGCAAGAGGAGCATCTCGGAGCAGAGAGAGGCGCTCGCGGCTCGCGGCTCGAGGCTCGAGGCTCGAGGCCGGCTGCTGAGCGAGCGAGCAGGCGGCGGGCGTCCGGGGCGCTGCGGTGGCAGCAAGTGTCCGCCGCCGGTGGGTGGTCCGGGTCGCGGGGTGTCAGTTCCCATCGGGACCGCTAGGGGTCGGGCGCGCGTCGGCGCGTCGGGCGAGGTAGGCGGTGAGTGAGCGAGTGAGTGAGTGAGTGAGTGAGTGAGTGAGCGAGCGAGCGAGCTAGCGAGCTATGTAGCGAGGCAGCGCTGGAGCGCTGAATAGAGAGAGATTGGTTGAAGTGTTGTGGGCGTCGGTAGGGAGTGTTGTTGTTTGTGTTGGTGAGGAGGAAGCGTTTGAGGAGTGTGGGCGTATGTGTGTCGGCGTGTGTTGTGAGTGTGGGCGCTGTGAGCACGTGGTAGGCTCTGCGCGCTGGGCATGGATCGGGTGTGAAGGGTGGAGCTTGTGGGCTGGTGTGTCGTCATGGTTGGTGAGGTTGGAATATGTGCTTTTCGCCAGGCGCTCTCGCCGGTTGTGGTGGCGCACGCCGGTAGGATTTGCTGAAGGAGGCAGAGGCAGGAGGATCACGAGTTCGAGGCCAGCCTGGGCTACACATTTTTTCTTCTCCCTTATTTTCCTCTCCCTTATTCTCTTCCCACTGCACACACACACACACGCACAAACACATTAACACTTTTCATCTCCACGCTCAATAGCACAACACACAGCTACCTTCAACCCTCACTTCTCACCCTTACCTTACACCCTTCACACACTAACTACACCAACTTCATACAATGCCAGGGACATCCTCTTGACAAAACAACACAAACAACAACAAAACTCACACACACTACACACAAACGCGCACCGATTCACCTACTTTGCACAAACAACACCTTTGCACAAGCGCTCCATGCTCCCATCAACTCGGGGCCTTTTATGATTGCTTACCTCATGATGCATGCAGCAAAACATCTTCACCTGACTTCTCTGCTTCTTTTTGCCCTTCAGACTTTCAACAAGAGACATTCATTGACAGTGCTGACATGCTCTGATCAGGAGGAAGAAGCCAGTTGTGTGTCTGAGCTTCTGCACTAGCCTTGCCCAGCACTGCTTCCCTTGCTGGGTGTTCCTGCACTGCATGGCCTGGAGGATTCTGGGCAGTTGTCAGCTTGGGCTGGGGTCTGTGGGGTGTGGCCATTACCCAGCCCAAGCTGCTACTGCTGCTGCTGCTGCTGCTGCTGCTGCTGCTGCTGCTGCTACTTCTACTTCTGTTGCCGCTGGTGATGGTGCTGGATGCGGGTGTGGTGTGGGCGGGTGGGTAGATGAGTGGGTGGATGAATGATGAGTAGATGGAAGGCCCAAAGGAGGAGACCTGGGCAGAAGGGAGGCCAGAGTCCTAAGGCCGGTCTGGGTCTGTAGAGGGCCTGAGGCCTGAGGTCTTTGGGCCTCCAGGTAAGCACTTGGAAGTCCTGGAACCTTAAACACCACCCCCGCACCCCCCTGCACAGGGTCGTCTCTTCCTGGGAAGGGATGTCGGCCTGTTCTCTGCCCAGGAGGCTCGGGACGGATGTAGTTCCTAGCCCGGTGAGTGGCCGGTGAGTGCGATCTGAAGGGCCTGACCACACTTGGATCCTCCCTAGGCACCCCCTCACCCCAGCCACAACCTCACTATGGAGCTGGTCTCAGGCTCTCCCTCCCAAGGCCTTCTTTCCCTTGAACACTGTTTCTCAGTCAGTAGAATGAATCCCTCCTCCTACATGGAGATGTCACACGTTGTACTGGCTGGTTTTGTGTGTCAACTTGACACAGGCTGGGGTCATCACAGAGAAAGGAGCTTCAGTTGGGGTAGCGCCACAACTGGGAAGACCCAGCTGTGGGGCATTTTCTCAATTAGTGCTCAAGGGGGGGAGGGCCCCTTGTGGGTGGTCCCATCTCTGGGCTGGTATCCTTGGGTTCGACAAGAGAGCAGGCTGAGCAAGCCAGGGGAAGCAAGCCAGTAAGAAACATGCCCTCCACGGCCTTCACATCAGCTCCTGCATCCTGACCTGCTTGAGGTCCAGTCCTGACTTCCTTTGGTGATGAACAGCTGTGTGGAAGTGTAAGCAGAATAAACCCTTTCCTCCCCAACGTGCTTCTTGGCCATGATGTTTGTGCAGGAATAGAAACCCTGACTAACACACACACACACACACACACACACACACACACACACACACACACACTCTTACTGGCCACATGGCGCAGAACCCAGGTGGCTTCTGTGCCAACTTATGTACAGGGCCCAGCCATACCTGACTCCCCGGGGCCCGTTTGTCCATCTCAAACCTTCTCCCTAGCCCGGTGGCTCTCAGGGACCTTCCAAATGCTGTGACCTCGTGTTGTGGTAACGACGACTGACCTGAAGCCAATTTACTCCCTCTTTCCTAAGTGTTGTAACTTTGCCACTGCTCCGATCGGTCACGCACATATCCCTCTTTTCCGTTGGCCGTTGGTGGCCCCGGTGAAAGGATCCTTCCACCCACACGAGGGGTCTGGAACCACGGGTGGAGGACTGCTGCCCTAGGCCCTTGAGCATTGCCTCTCGGCTAAAGGGACCCATCTTTATCAACGAGGTCATATATGGCACTTTGCAAAGAGCTTCGATGCAAACACGTCTTAAGCATCGGGATACACACGGGACTGGGTGACTGACCATCAGGAGGCACTTCCTCATACTTTTGCTGTGCACCATTATGCCTGAAAGAGATGGCCCGGCAGTCAGGACCAAGAAGCTTGGAACCAACCCCGGCTCCTGAATCCCATGGAAGCTGGAAGCGCATTTCCTCTATTGCCTTTCTCGGCTCCTTACTCTGCGCCCCCTGGAGCTTGCAGAGATCGCCCCCAACCCGCCATGCCCCACCCATGCACCCCCCCCCCCAACCCCAATCTCAACCCTTCAACCACTCCACCAGCCACCCGGAACTCTCACCTCTCTGGACCCAGTCAACTCTGCCTTTACCGGCTGTCGGAGGCCAGCTTGGACCCCACAGGGTTAACTGAGGAAGGCTGAGTGTGGAATTGCCTGGAGTCTGGAGGGGGGGTGGGGCTGGCAACTGCTCTACACTTTTCTCTGACAAAATAAAGTTTCATTTATTAAAGGGGAGCACTCTCTGTGCCCGGGGGAGCGTACATGAGCCCCCCAAAAGGGAAGGAGTAAAAGGAGGAGGGAGCAGTCACACACACTCGAGTGAAAGCATTCTCTCTCTCTCTCTCTCTCTCTCTCTCTCTCTCTCTCTCTCTCTCTCTCTCCTCTCTCTCTTTCTCCGTCTCTGTACACATTTGGTGGGTGGAGCAAAATCTCAGGAGCTGGCTCCAAGAAGATTATTTTGTCTCTCAGCCTTTTTATACCACCTGAGACAGCAGCACGCTCTCCGTGTATGAAAAAGTTGACCTCCTCGCCACAAGTCATCACGTAGTCTCTAAAATCTATCACCACAGAAACATACTCTTTGAACACCTGAAGAAAATCACTACACAGAAGGAAATTCCACCGGGATTATTGATTGCATAGTTTTGACACTCAAACACAACCAAACATTTCCCATCCGTCATTCTCTCCACAAGTCGGAATTAACTCCAAAGCCATAATTCTCTTATAACGGATGAATAAAGTTTAAGCCAGCGGCTCCTATTTTAAGAAGTTTTGTTTTGTTTTGTTTTGTTTGTTTTGTTTTTCTGGTCTTAGCTGCTGACAATTTGTAGTCAGCAGGAGACAGATGATCGTCTGTCCTGCGGTCTTTTCTTTTGTGGAAGTCTTGTTGTTCAGGTCCTCTGGCTAATCACCCATCCTCTATCCCGACACTGGACACTCGAGTGGTAGAAGGATTTACTCTTTCTTCCTAGGCGCGTCTCTTCGCGCTGCACGCCGACTCCTACGGGCCACAGGCTTTAGATCATAAGATTCAGGAAGTCAGGCACAACCTTGAACCTATGGATGTTCTCTTTGAGCACGAACTTGTTGTCCCAGGCCTAATTTTCTTGCTGCTCCGGTTATGTGCTCATGAGGCCTGAAAGCTCACTGTATTCCTTCTCTCGAGGATGCAGCTCGTGCTGTTCTGTGAGGAAGGGGCACCTTCTAGTCTTGATCGCGACTTTAGGCTTTCTGTCAACTACCCTAACTTCTCCCAAATTATTTAGGTCCAACTAACTTCCTAAGCGACTTAGACCAAATCGGGACCAAATCGGGCATTGCATCAGATCACGAATTCATCTTGTAAAGTACATCAGTATCTCAAAAGACGATCGGATCATCGTCCGTGCTGATCCGCAGGACTGTGGCCCAACAGAGCCGGCCATCCATCACCCGGGAAAGAAAGCAACCACACCAGGCTGTAGGCAGTTGAGTGTCTTGCCTTGTCCGCTGATCAGAGCACGGGCGGACTGGGGGGAGGGGGAGGTTCTAGCGATGAGAGAGGCATGAGCAGGCACACAGGAGCAGTAAGAAGGCGTCCTGGGCCAAAGGTCCCGGGGCCCTGCTTCTCCAGGATACACCCACCACGGCGGAGAGCAAGGGTGGGCCGGTGGGCCTTTGGGCCGGTGGGCCGGGGTGCAGGTGGGCGGGTTCCAGGAGGCTCCATTGCCCACCACTTGCAGGTCTTCCTGCAAGGCTAGCACGGGCAGCCCCAGCCCGCACGGGGCGTGGGATCCCTAGTGTGGGGGACTCTGCGTGGGTCAAAGGGTAGGGGCCGGCTCCTGGCCCTGGAGACCGGCTGTGGTCAGGGCGGTGTTGGGGCCCGAGGCCCAGGCCTTCCCGAAAGGGGAGAGAGGAAAAGCAGAGCTGTGGGTGTTGGAGGAGCACTGGGTTGGAGGACTGGGTGCTCCCGCTGAGCCTCCCCTCCGGGCTCGCTGGAGGAGGAGTGGAGAACTGTGAGCGAGGGCTTGAGCTCCGGGAAGGCGGTAACGGGGTGCGGGGGGCTGGGGGGCCGGTGGAGACGAAGGGCAGCTAGCGTTCAGAGTTGGCGGGTTTGGCCTCGCTGTCGTGGGTCACTCGCCAGCGAGGACGGGCCAAGCTCGCCGAGCAGCCGGCAGCAGTCTTGCAGCTTTTTCTGAGCGCTCCCCGAGAGGGTTGTGTGCGTGCCAAGTGGGGTCCGGACGGCGACAGGGCAGGAGCAAGAGGAGCATCTCGGAGCAGAGAGAGGCGCTCGCGGCTCGCGGCTCGAGGCTCGAGGCTCGAGGCCGGCTGCTGAGCGAGCGAGCAGGCGGCGGGCGTCCGGGGCGCTGCGGTGGCAGCAAGTGTCCGCCGCCGGTGGGTGGTCCGGGTCGCGGGGTGTCAGTTCCCATCGGGACCGCTAGGGGTCGGGCGCGCGTCGGCGCGTCGGGCGAGGTAGGCGGTGAGTGAGCGAGTGAGTGAGTGAGTGAGTGAGTGAGTGAGTGAGTGAGCGAGCGAGCGAGCTAGCGAGCTATGTAGCGAGGCAGCGCTGGAGCGCTGAATAGAGAGAGATTGGTTGAAGTGTTGTGGGCGTCGGTAGGGAGTGTTGTTGTTTGTGTTGGTGAGGAGGAAGCGTTTGAGGAGTGTGGGCGTATGTGTGTCGGCGTGTGTTGTGAGTGTGGGCGCTGTGAGCACGTGGTAGGCTCTGCGCGCTGGGCATGGATCGGGTGTGAAGGGTGGAGCTTGTGGGCTGGTGTGTCGTCATGGTTGTTGAGGTTGGAATATGTGCTTTTCGCCAGGCGCTCTCGCCGGTTGTGGTGGCGCACGCCGGTAGGATTTGCTGAAGGAGGCAGAGGCAGGAGGATCACGAGTTCGAGGCCAGCCTGGGCTACACATTTTTTCTTCTCCCTTATTTTCCTCTCCCTTATTCTCTTCCCACTGCACACACACGCACACGCACAAACACATTAACACTTTTCATCTCCACGCTCAATAGCACAACACACAGCTACCTTCAACCCTCACTTCTCACCCTTACCTTACACCCTTCACACACTAACTACACCAACTTCATACAATGCCAGGGACATCCTCTTGACAAAACAACACAAACAACAACAAAACTCACACACACTACACACAAACGCGCGCCGATTCACCTACTTTGCACAAACAACACCTTTGCACAAGCGCTCCATGCTCCCATCAACTCGGGGCCTTTTATGATTGCTTACCTCATGATGCATGCAGCAAAACATCTTCACCTGACTTCTCTGCTTCTTTTTGCCCTTCAGACTTTCAACAAGAGACATTCATTGACAGTGCTGACATGCTCTGATCAGGAGGAAGAAGCCAGTTGTGTGTCTGAGCTTCTGCACTAGCCTTGCCCAGCACTGCTTCCCTTGCTGGGTGTTCCTGCACTGCATGGCCTGGAGGATTCTGGGCAGTTGTCAGCTTGGGCTGGGGTCTGTGGGGTGTGGCCATTACCCAGCCCAAGCTGCTACTGCTGCTGCTGCTGCTGCTGCTGCTGCTGCTGCTGCTGCTGCTACTTCTACTTCTGTTGCCGCTGGTGATGGTGCTGGATGCGGGTGTGGTGTGGGCGGGTGGGTAGATGAGTGGGTGGATGAATGATGAGTAGATGGAAGGCCCAAAGGAGGAGACCTGGGCAGAAGGGAGGCCAGAGTCCTAAGGCCGGTCTGGGTCTGTAGAGGGCCTGAGGCCTGAGGTCTTTGGGCCTCCAGGTAAGCACTTGGAAGTCCTGGAACCTTAAACACCACCCCCGCACCCCCCTGCACAGGGTCGTCTCTTCCTGGGAAGGGATGTCGGCCTGTTCTCTGCCCAGGAGGCTCGGGACGGATGTAGTTCCTAGCCCGGTGAGTGGCCGGTGAGTGCGATCTGAAGGGCCTGACCACACTTGGATCCTCCCTAGGCACCCCCTCACCCCAGCCACAACCTCACTATGGAGCTGGTCTCAGGCTCTCCCTCCCAAGGCCTTCTTTCCCTTGAACACTGTTTCTCAGTCAGTAGAATGAATCCCTCCTCCTACATGGAGATGTCACACGTTGTACTGGCTGGTTTTGTGTGTCAACTTGACACAGGCTGGGGTCATCACAGAGAAAGGAGCTTCAGTTGGGGTAGCGCCACAACTGGGAAGACCCAGCTGTGGGGCATTTTCTCAATTAGTGCTCAAGGGGGGGAGGGCCCCTTGTGGGTGGTCCCATCTCTGGGCTGGTATCCTTGGGTTCGACAAGAGAGCAGGCTGAGCAAGCCAGGGGAAGCAAGCCAGTAAGAAACATGCCCTCCACGGCCTTCACATCAGCTCCTGCATCCTGACCTGCTTGAGGTCCAGTCCTGACTTCCTTTGGTGATGAACAGCTGTGTGGAAGTGTAAGCAGAATAAACCCTTTCCTCCCCAACGTGCTTCTTGGCCATGATGTTTGTGCAGGAATAGAAACCCTGACTAACACACACACACACACACACACACACACACACACACACACTCTTACTGGCCACATGGCGCAGAACCCAGGTGGCTTCTGTGCCAACTTATGTACAGGGCCCAGCCATACCTGACTCCCCGGGGCCCGTTTGTCCATCTCAAACCTTCTCCCTAGCCCGGTGGCTCTCAGGGACCTTCCAAATGCTGTGACCTCGTGTTGTGGTAACGACGACTGACCTGAAGCCAATTTACTCCCTCTTTCCTAAGTGTTGTAACTTTGCCACTGCTCCGATCGGTCACGCACATATCCCTCTTTTCCGTTGGCCGTTGGTGGCCCCGGTGAAAGGATCCTTCCACCCACACGAGGGGTCTGGAACCACGGGTGGAGGACTGCTGCCCTAGGCCCTTGAGCATTGCCTCTCGGCTAAAGGGACCCATCTTTATCAACGAGGTCATATATGGCACTTTGCAAAGAGCTTCGATGCAAACACGTCTTAAGCATCGGGATACACACGGGACTGGGTGACTGACCATCAGGAGGCACTTCCTCATACTTTTGCTGTGCACCATTATGCCTGAAAGAGATGGCCCGGCAGTCAGGACCAAGAAGCTTGGAACCAACCCCGGCTCCTGAATCCCATGGAAGCTGGAAGCGCATTTCCTCTATTGCCTTTCTCGGCTCCTTACTCTGCGCCCCCTGGAGCTTGCAGAGATCGCCCCCAACCCGCCATGCCCCACCCATGCACCCCCCCCCAACCCCAATCTCAACCCTTCAACCACTCCACCAGCCACCCGGAACTCTCACCTCTCTGGACCCAGTCAACTCTGCCTTTACCGGCTGTCGGAGGCCAGCTTGGACCCCACAGGGTTAACTGAGGAAGGCTGAGTGTGGAATTGCCTGGAGTCTGGAGGGGGGGTGGGGCTGGCAACTGCTCTACACTTTTCTCTGACAAAATAAAGTTTCATTTATTAAAGGGGAGCACTCTCTGTGCCCGGGGGAGCGTACATGAGCCCCCCAAAAGGGAAGGAGTAAAAGGAGGAGGGAGCAGTCACACACACTCGAGTGAAAGCATTCTCTCTCTCTCTCTCTCTCTCTCTCTCTCTCTCTCTCTCTCTCTCTCTCCTCTCTCTCTTTCTCCGTCTCTGTACACATTTGGTGGGTGGAGCAAAATCTCAGGAGCTGGCTCCAAGAAGATTATTTTGTCTCTCAGCCTTTTTATACCACCTGAGACAGCAGCACGCTCTCCGTGTATGAAAAAGTTGACCTCCTCGCCACAAGTCATCACGTAGTCTCTAAAATCTATCACCACAGAAACATACTCTTTGAACACCTGAAGAAAATCACTACACAGAAGGAAATTCCACCGGGATTATTGATTGCATAGTTTTGACACTCAAACACAACCAAACATTTCCCATCCGTCATTCTCTCCACAAGTCGGAATTAACTCCAAAGCCATAATTCTCTTATAACGGATGAATAAAGTTTAAGCCAGCGGCTCCTATTTTAAGAAGTTTTGTTTTGTTTTGTTTTGTTTGTTTTGTTTTTCTGGTCTTAGCTGCTGACAATTTGTAGTCAGCAGGAGACAGATGATCGTCTGTCCTGCGGTCTTTTCTTTTGTGGAAGTCTTGTTGTTCAGGTCCTCTGGCTAATCACCCATCCTCTATCCCGACACTGGACACTCGAGTGGTAGAAGGATTTACTCTTTCTTCCTAGGCGCGTCTCTTCGCGCTGCACGCCGACTCCTACGGGCCACAGGCTTTAGATCATAAGATTCAGGAAGTCAGGCACAACCTTGAACCTATGGATGTTCTCTTTGAGCACGAACTTGTTGTCCCAGGCCTAATTTTCTTGCTGCTCCGGTTATGTGCTCATGAGGCCTGAAAGCTCACTGTATTCCTTCTCTCGAGGATGCAGCTCGTGCTGTTCTGTGAGGAAGGGGCACCTTCTAGTCTTGATCGCGACTTTAGGCTTTCTGTCAACTACCCTAACTTCTCCCAAATTATTTAGGTCCAACTAACTTCCTAAGCGACTTAGACCAAATCGGGCATTGCATCAGATCACGAATTCATCTTGTAAAGTACATCAGTATCTCAAAAGACGATCGGATCATCGTCCGTGCTGATCCGCAGGACTGTGGCCCAACAGAGCCGGCCATCCATCACCCGGGAAAGAAAGCAACCACACCAGGCTGTAGGCAGTTGAGTGTCTTGCCTTGTCCGCTGATCAGAGCACGGGCGGACTGGGGGGAGGGGGAGGTTCTAGCGATGAGAGAGGCATGAGCAGGCACACAGGAGCAGTAAGAAGGCGTCCTGGGCCAAAGGTCCCGGGGCCCTGCTTCTCCAGGATACACCCACCACGGCGGAGAGCAAGGGTGGGCCGGTGGGCCTTTGGGCCGGTGGGCCGGGGTGCAGGTGGGCGGGTTCCAGGAGGCTCCATTGCCCACCACTTGCAGGTCTTCCTGCAAGGCTAGCACGGGCAGCCCCAGCCCGCACGGGGCGTGGGATCCCTAGTGTGGGGGACTCTGCGTGGGTCAAAGGGTAGGGGCCGGCTCCTGGCCCTGGAGACCGGCTGTGGTCAGGGCGGTGTTGGGGCCCGAGGCCCAGGCCTTCCCGAAAGGGGAGAGAGGAAAAGCAGAGCTGTGGGTGTTGGAGGAGCACTGGGTTGGAGGACTGGGTGCTCCCGCTGAGCCTCCCCTCCGGGCTCGCTGGAGGAGGAGTGGAGAACTGTGAGCGAGGGCTTGAGCTCCGGGAAGGCGGTAACGGGGTGCGGGGGGCTGGGGGGCCGGTGGAGACGAAGGGCAGCTAGCGTTCAGAGTTGGCGGGTTTGGCCTCGCTGTCGTGGGTCACTCGCCAGCGAGGACGGGCCAAGCTCGCCGAGCAGCCGGCAGCAGTCTTGCAGCTTTTTCTGAGCGCTCCCCGAGAGGGTTGTGTGCGTGCCAAGTGGGGTCCGGACGGCGACAGGGCAGGAGCAAGAGGAGCATCTCGGAGCAGAGAGAGGCGCTCGCGGCTCGCGGCTCGAGGCTCGAGGCTCGAGGCCGGCTGCTGAGCGAGCGAGCAGGCGGCGGGCGTCCGGGGCGCTGCGGTGGCAGCAAGTGTCCGCCGCCGGTGGGTGGTCCGGGTCGCGGGGTGTCAGTTCCCATCGGGACCGCTAGGGGTCGGGCGCGCGTCGGCGCGTCGGGCGAGGTAGGCGGTGAGTGAGCGAGTGAGTGAGTGAGTGAGTGAGTGAGTGAGCGAGCGAGCGAGCTAGCGAGCTATGTAGCGAGGCAGCGCTGGAGCGCTGAATAGAGAGAGATTGGTTGAAGTGTTGTGGGCGTCGGTAGGGAGTGTTGTTGTTTGTGTTGGTGAGGAGGAAGCGTTTGAGGAGTGTGGGCGTATGTGTGTCGGCGTGTGTTGTGAGTGTGGGCGCTGTGAGCACGTGGTAGGCTCTGCGCGCTGGGCATGGATCGGGTGTGAAGGGTGGAGCTTGTGGGCTGGTGTGTCGTCATGGTTGTTGAGGTTGGAATATGTGCTTTTCGCCATGCGCTCTCGCCGGTTGTGGTGGCGCACGCCGGTAGGATTTGCTGAAGGAGGCAGAGGCAGGAGGATCACGAGTTCGAGGCCAGCCTGGGCTACACATTTTTTCTTCTCCCTTATTTTCCTCTCCCTTATTCTCTTCCCACTGCACACACACGCACACGCACAAACACATTAACACTTTTCATCTCCACGCTCAATAGCACAACACACAGCTACCTTCAACCCTCACTTCTCACCCTTACCTTACACCCTTCACACACTAACTACACCAACTTCATACAATGCCAGGGACATCCTCTTGACAAAACAACACAAACAACAACAAAACTCACACACACTACACACAAACGCGCACCGATTCACCTACTTTGCACAAACAACACCTTTGCACAAGCGCTCCATGCTCCCATCAACTCGGGGCCTTTTATGATTGCTTACCTCATGATGCATGCAGCAAAACATCTTCACCTGACTTCTCTGCTTCTTTTTGCCCTTCAGACTTTCAACAAGAGACATTCATTGACAGTGCTGACATGCTCTGATCAGGAGGAAGAAGCCAGTTGTGTGTCTGAGCTTCTGCACTAGCCTTGCCCAGCACTGCTTCCCTTGCTGGGTGTTCCTGCACTGCATGGCCTGGAGGATTCTGGGCAGTTGTCAGCTTGGGCTGGGGTCTGTGGGGTGTGGCCATTATCCAGCCCAAGCTGCTACTGCTGCTGCTGCTGCTGCTGCTGCTGCTGCTGCTGCTGCTACTTCTACTTCTGTTGCCGCTGGTGATGGTGCTGGATGCGGGTGTGGTGTGGGCGGGTGGGTAGATGAGTGGGTGGATGAATGATGAGTAGATGGAAGGCCCAAAGGAGGAGACCTGGGCAGAAGGGAGGCCAGAGTCCTAAGGCCGGTCTGGGTCTGTAGAGGGCCTGAGGCCTGAGGTCTTTGGGCCTCCAGGTAAGCACTTGGAAGTCCTGGAACCTTAAACACCACCCCCGCACCCCCCTGCACAGGGTCGTCTCTTCCTGGGAAGGGATGTCGGCCTGTTCTCTGCCCAGGAGGCTCGGGACGGATGTAGTTCCTAGCCCGGTGAGTGGCCGGTGAGTGCGATCTGAAGGGCCTGACCACACTTGGATCCTCCCTAGGCACCCCCTCACCCCAGCCACAACCTCACTATGGAGCTGGTCTCAGGCTCTCCCTCCCAAGGCCTTCTTTCCCTTGAACACTGTTTCTCAGTCAGTAGAATGAATCCCTCCTCCTACATGGAGATGTCACACGTTGTACTGGCTGGTTTTGTGTGTCAACTTGACACAGGCTGGGGTCATCACAGAGAAAGGAGCTTCAGTTGGGGTAGCGCCACAACTGGGAAGACCCAGCTGTGGGGCATTTTCTCAATTAGTGCTCAAGGGGGGGAGGGCCCCTTGTGGGTGGTCCCATCTCTGGGCTGGTATCCTTGGGTTCGACAAGAGAGCAGGCTGAGCAAGCCAGGGGAAGCAAGCCAGTAAGAAACATGCCCTCCACGGCCTTCACATCAGCTCCTGCATCCTGACCTGCTTGAGGTCCAGTCCTGACTTCCTTTGGTGATGAACAGCTGTGTGGAAGTGTAAGCAGAATAAACCCTTTCCTCCCCAACGTGCTTCTTGGCCATGATGTTTGTGCAGGAATAGAAACCCTGACTAACACACACACACACACACACACACACACACACACACACACACACACTCTTACTGGCCACATGGCGCAGAACCCAGGTGGCTTCTGTGCCAACTTATGTACAGGGCCCAGCCATACCTGACTCCCCGGGGCCCGTTTGTCCATCTCAAACCTTCTCCCTAGCCCGGTGGCTCTCAGGGACCTTCCAAATGCTGTGACCTCGTGTTGTGGTAACGACGACTGACCTGAAGCCAATTTACTCCCTCTTTCCTAAGTGTTGTAACTTTGCCACTGCTCCGATCGGTCACGCACATATCCCTCTTTTCCGTTGGCCGTTGGTGGCCCCGGTGAAAGGATCCTTCCACCCACACGAGGGGTCTGGAACCACGGGTGGAGGACTGCTGCCCTAGGCCCTTGAGCATTGCCTCTCGGCTAAAGGGACCCATCTTTATCAACGAGGTCATATATGGCACTTTGCAAAGAGCTTCGATGCAAACACGTCTTAAGCATCGGGATACACACGGGACTGGGTGACTGACCATCAGGAGGCACTTCCTCATACTTTTGCTGTGCACCATTATGCCTGAAAGAGATGGCCCGGCAGTCAGGACCAAGAAGCTTGGAACCAACCCCGGCTCCTGAATCCCATGGAAGCTGGAAGCGCATTTCCTCTATTGCCTTTCTCGGCTCCTTACTCTGCGCCCCCTGGAGCTTGCAGAGATCGCCCCCAACCCGCCATGCCCCACCCATGCACCCCCCCCCAACCCCAATCTCAACCCTTCAACCACTCCACCAGCCACCCGGAACTCTCACCTCTCTGGACCCAGTCAACTCTGCCTTTACCGGCTGTCGGAGGCCAGCTTGGACCCCACAGGGTTAACTGAGGAAGGCTGAGTGTGGAATTGCCTGGAGTCTGGAGGGGGGGTGGGGCTGGCAACTGCTCTACACTTTTCTCTGACAAAATAAAGTTTCATTTATTAAAGGGGAGCACTCTCTGTGCCCGGGGGAGCGTACATGAGCCCCCCAAAAGGGAAGGAGTAAAAGGAGGAGGGAGCAGTCACACACACTCGAGTGAAAGCATTCTCTCTCTCTCTCTCTCTCTCTCTCTCTCTCTCTCTCTCTCTCCCTCTCTCTCTTTCTCCGTCTCTGTACACATTTGGTGGGTGGAGCAAAATCTCAGGAGCTGGCTCCAAGAAGATTATTTTGTCTCTCAGCCTTTTTATACCACCTGAGACAGCAGCACGCTCTCCGTGTATGAAAAAGTTGACCTCCTCGCCACAAGTCATCACGTAGTCTCTAAAATCTATCACCACAGAAACATACTCTTTGAACACCTGAAGAAAATCACTACACAGAAGGAAATTCCACCGGGATTATTGATTGCATAGTTTTGACACTCAAACACAACCAAACATTTCCCATCCGTCATTCTCTCCACAAGTCGGAATTAACTCCAAAGCCATAATTCTCTTATAACGGATGAATAAAGTTTAAGCCAGCGGCTCCTATTTTAAGAAGTTTTGTTTTGTTTTGTTTTGTTTGTTTTGTTTTTCTGGTCTTAGCTGCTGACAATTTGTAGTCAGCAGGAGACAGATGATCGTCTGTCCTGCGGTCTTTTCTTTTGTGGAAGTCTTGTTGTTCAGGTCCTCTGGCTAATCACCCATCCTCTATCCCGACACTGGACACTCGAGTGGTAGAAGGATTTACTCTTTCTTCCTAGGCGCGTCTCTTCGCGCTGCACGCCGACTCCTACGGGCCACAGGCTTTAGATCATAAGATTCAGGAAGTCAGGCACAACCTTGAACCTATGGATGTTCTCTTTGAGCACGAACTTGTTGTCCCAGGCCTAATTTTCTTGCTGCTCCGGTTATGTGCTCATGAGGCCTGAAAGCTCACTGTATTCCTTCTCTCGAGGATGCAGCTCGTGCTGTTCTGTGAGGAAGGGGCACCTTCTAGTCTTGATCGCGACTTTAGGCTTTCTGTCAACTACCCTAACTTCTCCCAAATTATTTAGGTCCAACTAACTTCCTAAGCGACTTAGACCAAATCGGGCATTGCATCAGATCACGAATTCATCTTGTAAAGTACATCAGTATCTCAAAAGACGATCGGATCATCGTCCGTGCTGATCCGCAGGACTGTGGCCCAACAGAGCCGGCCATCCATCACCCGGGAAAGAAAGCAACCACACCAGGCTGTAGGCAGTTGAGTGTCTTGCCTTGTCCGCTGATCAGAGCACGGGCGGACTGGGGGGAGGGGGAGGTTCTAGCGATGAGAGAGGCATGAGCAGGCACACAGGAGCAGTAAGAAGGCGTCCTGGGCCAAAGGTCCCGGGGCCCTGCTTCTCCAGGATACACCCACCACGGCGGAGAGCAAGGGTGGGCCGGTGGGCCTTTGGGCCGGTGGGCCGGGGTGCAGGTGGGCGGGTTCCAGGAGGCTCCATTGCCCACCACTTGCAGGTCTTCCTGCAAGGCTAGCACGGGCAGCCCCAGCCCGCACGGGGCGTGGGATCCCTAGTGTGGGGGACTCTGCGTGGGTCAAAGGGTAGGGGCCGGCTCCTGGCCCTGGAGACCGGCTGTGGTCAGGGCGGTGTTGGGGCCCGAGGCCCAGGCCTTCCCGAAAGGGGAGAGAGGAAAAGCAGAGCTGTGGGTGTTGGAGGAGCACTGGGTTGGAGGACTGGGTGCTCCCGCTGAGCCTCCCCTCCGGGCTCGCTGGAGGAGGAGTGGAGAACTGTGAGCGAGGGCTTGAGCTCCGGGAAGGCGGTAACGGGGTGCGGGGGGCTGGGGGGCCGGTGGAGACGAAGGGCAGCTAGCGTTCAGAGTTGGCGGGTTTGGCCTCGCTGTCGTGGGTCACTCGCCAGCGAGGACGGGCCAAGCTCGCCGAGCAGCCGGCAGCAGTCTTGCAGCTTTTTCTGAGCGCTCCCCGAGAGGGTTGTGTGCGTGCCAAGTGGGGTCCGGACGGCGACAGGGCAGGAGCAAGAGGAGCATCTCGGAGCAGAGAGAGGCGCTCGCGGCTCGCGGCTCGAGGCTCGAGGCTCGAGGCCGGCTGCTGAGCGAGCGAGCAGGCGGCGGGCGTCCGGGGCGCTGCGGTGGCAGCAAGTGTCCGCCGCCGGTGGGTGGTCCGGGTCGCGGGGTGTCAGTTCCCATCGGGACCGCTAGGGGTCGGGCGCGCGTCGGCGCGTCGGGCGAGGTAGGCGGTGAGTGAGCGAGTGAGTGAGTGAGTGAGTGAGTGAGTGAGCGAGCGAGCGAGCTAGCGAGCTATGTAGCGAGGCAGCGCTGGAGCGCTGAATAGAGAGAGATTGGTTGAAGTGTTGTGGGCGTCGGTAGGGAGTGTTGTTGTTTGTGTTGGTGAGGAGGAAGCGTTTGAGGAGTGTGGGCGTATGTGTGTCGGCGTGTGTTGTGAGTGTGGGCGCTGTGAGCACGTGGTAGGCTCTGCGCGCTGGGCATGGATCGGGTGTGAAGGGTGGAGCTTGTGGGCTGGTGTGTCGTCATGGTTGTTGAGGTTGGAATATGTGCTTTTCGCCATGCGCTCTCGCCGGTTGTGGTGGCGCACGCCGGTAGGATTTGCTGAAGGAGGCAGAGGCAGGAGGATCACGAGTTCGAGGCCAGCCTGGGCTACACATTTTTTCTTCTCCCTTATTTTCCTCTCCCTTATTCTCTTCCCACTGCACACACACGCACACGCACAAACACATTAACACTTTTCATCTCCACGCTCAATAGCACAACACACAGCTACCTTCAACCCTCACTTCTCACCCTTACCTTACACCCTTCACACACTAACTACACCAACTTCATACAATGCCAGGGACATCCTCTTGACAAAACAACACAAACAACAACAAAACTCACACACACTACACACAAACGCGCACCGATTCACCTACTTTGCACAAACAACACCTTTGCACAAGCGCTCCATGCTCCCATCAACTCGGGGCCTTTTATGATTGCTTACCTCATGATGCATGCAGCAAAACATCTTCACCTGACTTCTCTGCTTCTTTTTGCCCTTCAGACTTTCAACAAGAGACATTCATTGACAGTGCTGACATGCTCTGATCAGGAGGAAGAAGCCAGTTGTGTGTCTGAGCTTCTGCACTAGCCTTGCCCAGCACTGCTTCCCTTGCTGGGTGTTCCTGCACTGCATGGCCTGGAGGATTCTGGGCAGTTGTCAGCTTGGGCTGGGGTCTGTGGGGTGTGGCCATTATCCAGCCCAAGCTGCTACTGCTGCTGCTGCTGCTGCTGCTGCTGCTGCTGCTGCTGCTACTTCTACTTCTGTTGCCGCTGGTGATGGTGCTGGATGCGGGTGTGGTGTGGGCGGGTGGGTAGATGAGTGGGTGGATGAATGATGAGTAGATGGAAGGCCCAAAGGAGGAGACCTGGGCAGAAGGGAGGCCAGAGTCCTAAGGCCGGTCTGGGTCTGTAGAGGGCCTGAGGCCTGAGGTCTTTGGGCCTCCAGGTAAGCACTTGGAAGTCCTGGAACCTTAAACACCACCCCCGCACCCCCCTGCACAGGGTCGTCTCTTCCTGGGAAGGGATGTCGGCCTGTTCTCTGCCCAGGAGGCTCGGGACGGATGTAGTTCCTAGCCCGGTGAGTGGCCGGTGAGTGCGATCTGAAGGGCCTGACCACACTTGGATCCTCCCTAGGCACCCCCTCACCCCAGCCACAACCTCACTATGGAGCTGGTCTCAGGCTCTCCCTCCCAAGGCCTTCTTTCCCTTGAACACTGTTTCTCAGTCAGTAGAATGAATCCCTCCTCCTACATGGAGATGTCACACGTTGTACTGGCTGGTTTTGTGTGTCAACTTGACACAGGCTGGGGTCATCACAGAGAAAGGAGCTTCAGTTGGGGTAGCGCCACAACTGGGAAGACCCAGCTGTGGGGCATTTTCTCAATTAGTGCTCAAGGGGGGGAGGGCCCCTTGTGGGTGGTCCCATCTCTGGGCTGGTATCCTTGGGTTCGACAAGAGAGCAGGCTGAGCAAGCCAGGGGAAGCAAGCCAGTAAGAAACATGCCCTCCACGGCCTTCACATCAGCTCCTGCATCCTGACCTGCTTGAGGTCCAGTCCTGACTTCCTTTGGTGATGAACAGCTGTGTGGAAGTGTAAGCAGAATAAACCCTTTCCTCCCCAACGTGCTTCTTGGCCATGATGTTTGTGCAGGAATAGAAACCCTGACTAACACACACACACACACACACACACACACACACACACACACACACTCTTACTGGCCACATGGCGCAGAACCCAGGTGGCTTCTGTGCCAACTTATGTACAGGGCCCAGCCATACCTGACTCCCCGGGGCCCGTTTGTCCATCTCAAACCTTCTCCCTAGCCCGGTGGCTCTCAGGGACCTTCCAAATGCTGTGACCTCGTGTTGTGGTAACGACGACTGACCTGAAGCCAATTTACTCCCTCTTTCCTAAGTGTTGTAACTTTGCCACTGCTCCGATCGGTCACGCACATATCCCTCTTTTCCGTTGGCCGTTGGTGGCCCCGGTGAAAGGATCCTTCCACCCACACGAGGGGTCTGGAACCACGGGTGGAGGACTGCTGCCCTAGGCCCTTGAGCATTGCCTCTCGGCTAAAGGGACCCATCTTTATCAACGAGGTCATATATGGCACTTTGCAAAGAGCTTCGATGCAAACACGTCTTAAGCATCGGGATACACACGGGACTGGGTGACTGACCATCAGGAGGCACTTCCTCATACTTTTGCTGTGCACCATTATGCCTGAAAGAGATGGCCCGGCAGTCAGGACCAAGAAGCTTGGAACCAACCCCGGCTCCTGAATCCCATGGAAGCTGGAAGCGCATTTCCTCTATTGCCTTTCTCGGCTCCTTACTCTGCGCCCCCTGGAGCTTGCAGAGATCGCCCCCAACCCGCCATGCCCCACCCATGCACCCCCCCCCCAACCCCAATCTCAACCCTTCAACCACTCCACCAGCCACCCGGAACTCTCACCTCTCTGGACCCAGTCAACTCTGCCTTTACCGGCTGTCGGAGGCCAGCTTGGACCCCACAGGGTTAACTGAGGAAGGCTGAGTGTGGAATTGCCTGGAGTCTGGAGGGGGGGTGGGGCTGGCAACTGCTCTACACTTTTCTCTGACAAAATAAAGTTTCATTTATTAAAGGGGAGCACTCTCTGTGCCCGGGGGAGCGTACATGAGCCCCCCAAAAGGGAAGGAGTAAAAGGAGGAGGGAGCAGTCACACACACTCGAGTGAAAGCATTCTCTCTCTCTCTCTCTCTCTCTCTCTCTCTCTCTCTCTCTCTCCCTCTCTCTCTTTCTCCGTCTCTGTACACATTTGGTGGGTGGAGCAAAATCTCAGGAGCTGGCTCCAAGAAGATTATTTTGTCTCTCAGCCTTTTTATACCACCTGAGACAGCAGCACGCTCTCCGTGTATGAAAAAGTTGACCTCCTCGCCACAAGTCATCACGTAGTCTCTAAAATCTATCACCACAGAAACATACTCTTTGAACACCTGAAGAAAATCACTACACAGAAGGAAATTCCACCGGGATTATTGATTGCATAGTTTTGACACTCAAACACAACCAAACATTTCCCATCCGTCATTCTCTCCACAAGTCGGAATTAACTCCAAAGCCATAATTCTCTTATAACGGATGAATAAAGTTTAAGCCAGCGGCTCCTATTTTAAGAAGTTTTGTTTTGTTTTGTTTTGTTTGTTTTGTTTTTCTGGTCTTAGCTGCTGACAATTTGTAGTCAGCAGGAGACAGATGATCGTCTGTCCTGCGGTCTTTTCTTTTGTGGAAGTCTTGTTGTTCAGGTCCTCTGGCTAATCACCCATCCTCTATCCCGACACTGGACACTCGAGTGGTAGAAGGATTTACTCTTTCTTCCTAGGCGCGTCTCTTCGCGCTGCACGCCGACTCCTACGGGCCACAGGCTTTAGATCATAAGATTCAGGAAGTCAGGCACAACCTTGAACCTATGGATGTTCTCTTTGAGCACGAACTTGTTGTCCCAGGCCTAATTTTCTTGCTGCTCCGGTTATGTGCTCATGAGGCCTGAAAGCTCACTGTATTCCTTCTCTCGAGGATGCAGCTCGTGCTGTTCTGTGAGGAAGGGGCACCTTCTAGTCTTGATCGCGACTTTAGGCTTTCTGTCAACTACCCTAACTTCTCCCAAATTATTTAGGTCCAACTAACTTCCTAAGCGACTTAGACCAAATCGGGCATTGCATCAGATCACGAATTCATCTTGTAAAGTACATCAGTATCTCAAAAGACGATCGGATCATCGTCCGTGCTGATCCGCAGGACTGTGGCCCAACAGAGCCGGCCATCCATCACCCGGGAAAGAAAGCAACCACACCAGGCTGTAGGCAGTTGAGTGTCTTGCCTTGTCCGCTGATCAGAGCACGGGCGGACTGGGGGGAGGGGGAGGTTCTAGCGATGAGAGAGGCATGAGCAGGCACACAGGAGCAGTAAGAAGGCGTCCTGGGCCAAAGGTCCCGGGGCCCTGCTTCTCCAGGATACACCCACCACGGCGGAGAGCAAGGGTGGGCCGGTGGGCCTTTGGGCCGGTGGGCCGGGGTGCAGGTGGGCGGGTTCCAGGAGGCTCCATTGCCCACCACTTGCAGGTCTTCCTGCAAGGCTAGCACGGGCAGCCCCAGCCCGCACGGGGCGTGGGATCCCTAGTGTGGGGGACTCTGCGTGGGTCAAAGGGTAGGGGCCGGCTCCTGGCCCTGGAGACCGGCTGTGGTCAGGGCGGTGTTGGGGCCCGAGGCCCAGGCCTTCCCGAAAGGGGAGAGAGGAAAAGCAGAGCTGTGGGTGTTGGAGGAGCACTGGGTTGGAGGACTGGGTGCTCCCGCTGAGCCTCCCCTCCGGGCTCGCTGGAGGAGGAGTGGAGAACTGTGAGCGAGGGCTTGAGCTCCGGGAAGGCGGTAACGGGGTGCGGGGGGCTGGGGGGCCGGTGGAGACGAAGGGCAGCTAGCGTTCAGAGTTGGCGGGTTTGGCCTCGCTGTCGTGGGTCACTCGCCAGCGAGGACGGGCCAAGCTCGCCGAGCAGCCGGCAGCAGTCTTGCAGCTTTTTCTGAGCGCTCCCCGAGAGGGTTGTGTGCGTGCCAAGTGGGGTCCGGACGGCGACAGGGCAGGAGCAAGAGGAGCATCTCGGAGCAGAGAGAGGCGCTCGCGGCTCGCGGCTCGAGGCTCGAGGCTCGAGGCCGGCTGCTGAGCGAGCGAGCAGGCGGCGGGCGTCCGGGGCGCTGCGGTGGCAGCAAGTGTCCGCCGCCGGTGGGTGGTCCGGGTCGCGGGGTGTCAGTTCCCATCGGGACCGCTAGGGGTCGGGCGCGCGTCGGCGCGTCGGGCGAGGTAGGCGGTGAGTGAGCGAGTGAGTGAGTGAGTGAGTGAGTGAGTGAGTGAGCGAGCGAGCGAGCTAGCGAGCTATGTAGCGAGGCAGCGCTGGAGCGCTGAATAGAGAGAGATTGGTTGAAGTGTTGTGGGCGTCGGTAGGGAGTGTTGTTGTTTGTGTTGGTGAGGAGGAAGCGTTTGAGGAGTGTGGGCGTATGTGTGTCGGCGTGTGTTGTGAGTGTGGGCGCTGTGAGCACGTGGTAGGCTCTGCGCGCTGGGCATGGATCGGGTGTGAAGGGTGGAGCTTGTGGGCTGGTGTGTCGTCATGGTTGGTGAGGTTGGAATATGTGCTTTTCGCCAGGCGCTCTCGCCGGTTGTGGTGGCGCACGCCGGTAGGATTTGCTGAAGGAGGCAGAGGCAGGAGGATCACGAGTTCGAGGCCAGCCTGGGCTACACATTTTTTCTTCTCCCTTATTTTCCTCTCCCTTATTCTCTTCCCACTGCACACACACGCACACGCACAAACACATTAACACTTTTCATCTCCACGCTCAATAGCACAACACACAGCTACCTTCAACCCTCACTTCTCACCCTTACCTTACACCCTTCACACACTAACTACACCAACTTCATACAATGCCAGGGACATCCTCTTGACAAAACAACACAAACAACAACAAAACTCACACACACTACACACAAACGCGCACCGATTCACCTACTTTGCACAAACAACACCTTTGCACAAGCGCTCCATGCTCCCATCAACTCGGGGCCTTTTATGATTGCTTACCTCATGATGCATGCAGCAAAACATCTTCACCTGACTTCTCTGCTTCTTTTTGCCCTTCAGACTTTCAACAAGAGACATTCATTGACAGTGCTGACATGCTCTGATCAGGAGGAAGAAGCCAGTTGTGTGTCTGAGCTTCTGCACTAGCCTTGCCCAGCACTGCTTCCCTTGCTGGGTGTTCCTGCACTGCATGGCCTGGAGGATTCTGGGCAGTTGTCAGCTTGGGCTGGGGTCTGTGGGGTGTGGCCATTATCCAGCCCAAGCTGCTACTGCTGCTGCTGCTGCTGCTGCTGCTGCTGCTGCTGCTGCTGCTACTTCTACTTCTGTTGCCGCTGGTGATGGTGCTGGATGCGGGTGTGGTGTGGGCGGGTGGGTAGATGAGTGGGTGGATGAATGATGAGTAGATGGAAGGCCCAAAGGAGGAGACCTGGGCAGAAGGGAGGCCAGAGTCCTAAGGCCGGTCTGGGTCTGTAGAGGGCCTGAGGCCTGAGGTCTTTGGGCCTCCAGGTAAGCACTTGGAAGTCCTGGAACCTTAAACACCACCCCCGCACCCCCCTGCACAGGGTCGTCTCTTCCTGGGAAGGGATGTCGGCCTGTTCTCTGCCCAGGAGGCTCGGGACGGATGTAGTTCCTAGCCCGGTGAGTGGCCGGTGAGTGCGATCTGAAGGGCCTGACCACACTTGGATCCTCCCTAGGCACCCCCTCACCCCAGCCACAACCTCACTATGGAGCTGGTCTCAGGCTCTCCCTCCCAAGGCCTTCTTTCCCTTGAACACTGTTTCTCAGTCAGTAGAATGAATCCCTCCTCCTACATGGAGATGTCACACGTTGTACTGGCTGGTTTTGTGTGTCAACTTGACACAGGCTGGGGTCATCACAGAGAAAGGAGCTTCAGTTGGGGTAGCGCCACAACTGGGAAGACCCAGCTGTGGGGCATTTTCTCAATTAGTGCTCAAGGGGGGGAGGGCCCCTTGTGGGTGGTCCCATCTCTGGGCTGGTATCCTTGGGTTCGACAAGAGAGCAGGCTGAGCAAGCCAGGGGAAGCAAGCCAGTAAGAAACATGCCCTCCACGGCCTTCACATCAGCTCCTGCATCCTGACCTGCTTGAGGTCCAGTCCTGACTTCCTTTGGTGATGAACAGCTGTGTGGAAGTGTAAGCAGAATAAACCCTTTCCTCCCCAACGTGCTTCTTGGCCATGATGTTTGTGCAGGAATAGAAACCCTGACTAACACACACACACACACACACACACACACACACACACTCTTACTGGCCACATGGCGCAGAACCCAGGTGGCTTCTGTGCCAACTTATGTACAGGGCCCAGCCATACCTGACTCCCCGGGGCCCGTTTGTCCATCTCAAACCTTCTCCCTAGCCCGGTGGCTCTCAGGGACCTTCCAAATGCTGTGACCTCGTGTTGTGGTAACGACGACTGACCTGAAGCCAATTTACTCCCTCTTTCCTAAGTGTTGTAACTTTGCCACTGCTCCGATCGGTCACGCACATATCCCTCTTTTCCGTTGGCCGTTGGTGGCCCCGGTGAAAGGATCCTTCCACCCACACGAGGGGTCTGGAACCACGGGTGGAGGACTGCTGCCCTAGGCCCTTGAGCATTGCCTCTCGGCTAAAGGGACCCATCTTTATCAACGAGGTCATATATGGCACTTTGCAAAGAGCTTCGATGCAAACACGTCTTAAGCATCGGGATACACACGGGACTGGGTGACTGACCATCAGGAGGCACTTCCTCATACTTTTGCTGTGCACCATTATGCCTGAAAGAGATGGCCCGGCAGTCAGGACCAAGAAGCTTGGAACCAACCCCGGCTCCTGAATCCCATGGAAGCTGGAAGCGCATTTCCTCTATTGCCTTTCTCGGCTCCTTACTCTGCGCCCCCTGGAGCTTGCAGAGATCGCCCCCAACCCGCCATGCCCCACCCATGCACCCCCCCCCCAACCCCAATCTCAACCCTTCAACCACTCCACCAGCCACCCGGAACTCTCACCTCTCTGGACCCAGTCAACTCTGCCTTTACCGGCTGTCGGAGGCCAGCTTGGACCCCACAGGGTTAACTGAGGAAGGCTGAGTGTGGAATTGCCTGGAGTCTGGAGGGGGGGTGGGGCTGGCAACTGCTCTACACTTTTCTCTGACAAAATAAAGTTTCATTTATTAAAGGGGAGCACTCTCTGTGCCCGGGGGAGCGTACATGAGCCCCCCAAAAGGGAAGGAGTAAAAGGAGGAGGGAGCAGTCACACACACTCGAGTGAAAGCATTCTCTCTCTCTCTCTCTCTCTCTCTCTCTCTCTCTCTCTCTCTCTCTCCCTCTCTCTCTTTCTCCGTCTCTGTACACATTTGGTGGGTGGAGCAAAATCTCAGGAGCTGGCTCCAAGAAGATTATTTTGTCTCTCAGCCTTTTTATACCACCTGAGACAGCAGCACGCTCTCCGTGTATGAAAAAGTTGACCTCCTCGCCACAAGTCATCACGTAGTCTCTAAAATCTATCACCACAGAAACATACTCTTTGAACACCTGAAGAAAATCACTACACAGAAGGAAATTCCACCGGGATTATTGATTGCATAGTTTTGACACTCAAACACAACCAAACATTTCCCATCCGTCATTCTCTCCACAAGTCGGAATTAACTCCAAAGCCATAATTCTCTTATAACGGATGAATAAAGTTTAAGCCAGCGGCTCCTATTTTAAGAAGTTTTGTTTTGTTTTGTTTTGTTTGTTTTGTTTTTCTGGTCTTAGCTGCTGACAATTTGTAGTCAGCAGGAGACAGATGATCGTCTGTCCTGCGGTCTTTTCTTTTGTGGAAGTCTTGTTGTTCAGGTCCTCTGGCTAATCACCCATCCTCTATCCCGACACTGGACACTCGAGTGGTAGAAGGATTTACTCTTTCTTCCTAGGCGCGTCTCTTCGCGCTGCACGCCGACTCCTACGGGCCACAGGCTTTAGATCATAAGATTCAGGAAGTCAGGCACAACCTTGAACCTATGGATGTTCTCTTTGAGCACGAACTTGTTGTCCCAGGCCTAATTTTCTTGCTGCTCCGGTTATGTGCTCATGAGGCCTGAAAGCTCACTGTATTCCTTCTCTCGAGGATGCAGCTCGTGCTGTTCTGTGAGGAAGGGGCACCTTCTAGTCTTGATCGCGACTTTAGGCTTTCTGTCAACTACCCTAACTTCTCCCAAATTATTTAGGTCCAACTAACTTCCTAAGCGACTTAGACCAAATCGGGCATTGCATCAGATCACGAATTCATCTTGTAAAGTACATCAGTATCTCAAAAGACGATCGGATCATCGTCCGTGCTGATCCGCAGGACTGTGGCCCAACAGAGCCGGCCATCCATCACCCGGGAAAGAAAGCAACCACACCAGGCTGTAGGCAGTTGAGTGTCTTGCCTTGTCCGCTGATCAGAGCACGGGCGGACTGGGGGGAGGGGGAGGTTCTAGCGATGAGAGAGGCATGAGCAGGCACACAGGAGCAGTAAGAAGGCGTCCTGGGCCAAAGGTCCCGGGGCCCTGCTTCTCCAGGATACACCCACCACGGCGGAGAGCAAGGGTGGGCCGGTGGGCCTTTGGGCCGGTGGGCCGGGGTGCAGGTGGGCGGGTTCCAGGAGGCTCCATTGCCCACCACTTGCAGGTCTTCCTGCAAGGCTAGCACGGGCAGCCCCAGCCCGCACGGGGCGTGGGATCCCTAGTGTGGGGGACTCTGCGTGGGTCAAAGGGTAGGGGCCGGCTCCTGGCCCTGGAGACCGGCTGTGGTCAGGGCGGTGTTGGGGCCCGAGGCCCAGGCCTTCCCGAAAGGGGAGAGAGGAAAAGCAGAGCTGTGGGTGTTGGAGGAGCACTGGGTTGGAGGACTGGGTGCTCCCGCTGAGCCTCCCCTCCGGGCTCGCTGGAGGAGGAGTGGAGAACTGTGAGCGAGGGCTTGAGCTCCGGGAAGGCGGTAACGGGGTGCGGGGGGCTGGGGGGCCGGTGGAGACGAAGGGCAGCTAGCGTTCAGAGTTGGCGGGTTTGGCCTCGCTGTCGTGGGTCACTCGCCAGCGAGGACGGGCCAAGCTCGCCGAGCAGCCGGCAGCAGTCTTGCAGCTTTTTCTGAGCGCTCCCCGAGAGGGTTGTGTGCGTGCCAAGTGGGGTCCGGACGGCGACAGGGCAGGAGCAAGAGGAGCATCTCGGAGCAGAGAGAGGCGCTCGCGGCTCGCGGCTCGAGGCTCGAGGCTCGAGGCCGGCTGCTGAGCGAGCGAGCAGGCGGCGGGCGTCCGGGGCGCTGCGGTGGCAGCAAGTGTCCGCCGCCGGTGGGTGGTCCGGGTCGCGGGGTGTCAGTTCCCATCGGGACCGCTAGGGGTCGGGCGCGCGTCGGCGCGTCGGGCGAGGTAGGCGGTGAGTGAGCGAGTGAGTGAGTGAGTGAGTGAGTGAGTGAGTGAGCGAGCGAGCGAGCTAGCGAGCTATGTAGCGAGGCAGCGCTGGAGCGCTGAATAGAGAGAGATTGGTTGAAGTGTTGTGGGCGTCGGTAGGGAGTGTTGTTGTTTGTGTTGGTGAGGAGGAAGCGTTTGAGGAGTGTGGGCGTATGTGTGTCGGCGTGTGTTGTGAGTGTGGGCGCTGTGAGCACGTGGTAGGCTCTGCGCGCTGGGCATGGATCGGGTGTGAAGGGTGGAGCTTGTGGGCTGGTGTGTCGTCATGGTTGTTGAGGTTGGAATATGTGCTTTTCGCCAGGCGCTCTCGCCGGTTGTGGTGGCGCACGCCGGTAGGATTTGCTGAAGGAGGCAGAGGCAGGAGGATCACGAGTTCGAGGCCAGCCTGGGCTACACATTTTTTCTTCTCCCTTATTTTCCTCTCCCTTATTCTCTTCCCACTGCACACACACGCACACGCACAAACACATTAACACTTTTCATCTCCACGCTCAATAGCACAACACACAGCTACCTTCAACCCTCACTTCTCACCCTTACCTTACACCCTTCACACACTAACTACACCAACTTCATACAATGCCAGGGACATCCTCTTGACAAAACAACACAAACAACAACAAAACTCACACACACTACACACAAACGCGCACCGATTCACCTACTTTGCACAAACAACACCTTTGCACAAGCGCTCCATGCTCCCATCAACTCGGGGCCTTTTATGATTGCTTACCTCATGATGCATGCAGCAAAACATCTTCACCTGACTTCTCTGCTTCTTTTTGCCCTTCAGACTTTCAACAAGAGACATTCATTGACAGTGCTGACATGCTCTGATCAGGAGGAAGAAGCCAGTTGTGTGTCTGAGCTTCTGCACTAGCCTTGCCCAGCACTGCTTCCCTTGCTGGGTGTTCCTGCACTGCATGGCCTGGAGGATTCTGGGCAGTTGTCAGCTTGGGCTGGGGTCTGTGGGGTGTGGCCATTATCCAGCCCAAGCTGCTACTGCTGCTGCTGCTGCTGCTGCTGCTGCTGCTGCTGCTGCTGCTACTTCTACTTCTGTTGCCGCTGGTGATGGTGCTGGATGCGGGTGTGGTGTGGGCGGGTGGGTAGATGAGTGGGTGGATGAATGATGAGTAGATGGAAGGCCCAAAGGAGGAGACCTGGGCAGAAGGGAGGCCAGAGTCCTAAGGCCGGTCTGGGTCTGTAGAGGGCCTGAGGCCTGAGGTCTTTGGGCCTCCAGGTAAGCACTTGGAAGTCCTGGAACCTTAAACACCACCCCCGCACCCCCCTGCACAGGGTCGTCTCTTCCTGGGAAGGGATGTCGGCCTGTTCTCTGCCCAGGAGGCTCGGGACGGATGTAGTTCCTAGCCCGGTGAGTGGCCGGTGAGTGCGATCTGAAGGGCCTGACCACACTTGGATCCTCCCTAGGCACCCCCTCACCCCAGCCACAACCTCACTATGGAGCTGGTCTCAGGCTCTCCCTCCCAAGGCCTTCTTTCCCTTGAACACTGTTTCTCAGTCAGTAGAATGAATCCCTCCTCCTACATGGAGATGTCACACGTTGTACTGGCTGGTTTTGTGTGTCAACTTGACACAGGCTGGGGTCATCACAGAGAAAGGAGCTTCAGTTGGGGTAGCGCCACAACTGGGAAGACCCAGCTGTGGGGCATTTTCTCAATTAGTGCTCAAGGGGGGGAGGGCCCCTTGTGGGTGGTCCCATCTCTGGGCTGGTATCCTTGGGTTCGACAAGAGAGCAGGCTGAGCAAGCCAGGGGAAGCAAGCCAGTAAGAAACATGCCCTCCACGGCCTTCACATCAGCTCCTGCATCCTGACCTGCTTGAGGTCCAGTCCTGACTTCCTTTGGTGATGAACAGCTGTGTGGAAGTGTAAGCAGAATAAACCCTTTCCTCCCCAACGTGCTTCTTGGCCATGATGTTTGTGCAGGAATAGAAACCCTGACTAACACACACACACACACACACACACACACACACAACACACACACACACACTCTTACTGGCCACATGGCGCAGAACCCAGGTGGCTTCTGTGCCAACTTATGTACAGGGCCCAGCCATACCTGACTCCCCGGGGCCCGTTTGTCCATCTCAAACCTTCTCCCTAGCCCGGTGGCTCTCAGGGACCTTCCAAATGCTGTGACCTCGTGTTGTGGTAACGACGACTGACCTGAAGCCAATTTACTCCCTCTTTCCTAAGTGTTGTAACTTTGCCACTGCTCCGATCGGTCACGCACATATCCCTCTTTTCCGTTGGCCGTTGGTGGCCCCGGTGAAAGGATCCTTCCACCCACACGAGGGGTCTGGAACCACGGGTGGAGGACTGCTGCCCTAGGCCCTTGAGCATTGCCTCTCGGCTAAAGGGACCCATCTTTATCAACGAGGTCATATATGGCACTTTGCAAAGAGCTTCGATGCAAACACGTCTTAAGCATCGGGATACACACGGGACTGGGTGACTGACCATCAGGAGGCACTTCCTCATACTTTTGCTGTGCACCATTATGCCTGAAAGAGATGGCCCGGCAGTCAGGACCAAGAAGCTTGGAACCAACCCCGGCTCCTGAATCCCATGGAAGCTGGAAGCGCATTTCCTCTATTGCCTTTCTCGGCTCCTTACTCTGCGCCCCCTGGAGCTTGCAGAGATCGCCCCCAACCCGCCATGCCCCACCCATGCACCCCCCCCCCAACCCCAATCTCAACCCTTCAACCACTCCACCAGCCACCCGGAACTCTCACCTCTCTGGACCCAGTCAACTCTGCCTTTACCGGCTGTCGGAGGCCAGCTTGGACCCCACAGGGTTAACTGAGGAAGGCTGAGTGTGGAATTGCCTGGAGTCTGGAGGGGGGGTGGGGCTGGCAACTGCTCTACACTTTTCTCTGACAAAATAAAGTTTCATTTATTAAAGGGGAGCACTCTCTGTGCCCGGGGGAGCGTACATGAGCCCCCCAAAAGGGAAGGAGTAAAAGGAGGAGGGAGCAGTCACACACACTCGAGTGAAAGCATTCTCTCTCTCTCTCTCTCTCTCTCTCTCTCTCTCTCTCTCTCCCTCTCTCTCTTTCTCCGTCTCTGTACACATTTGGTGGGTGGAGCAAAATCTCAGGAGCTGGCTCCAAGAAGATTATTTTGTCTCTCAGCCTTTTTATACCACCTGAGACAGCAGCACGCTCTCCGTGTATGAAAAAGTTGACCTCCTCGCCACAAGTCATCACGTAGTCTCTAAAATCTATCACCACAGAAACATACTCTTTGAACACCTGAAGAAAACTACACAGAAGGAAATTCCACCGGGATTATTGATTGCATAGTTTTGACACTCAAACACAACCAAACATTTCCCATCCGTCATTCTCTCCACAAGTCGGAATTAACTCCAAAGCCATAATTCTCTTATAACGGATGAATAAAGTTTAAGCCAGCGGCTCCTATTTTAAGAAGTTTTGTTTTGTTTTGTTTTGTTTGTTTTGTTTTTCTGGTCTTAGCTGCTGACAATTTGTAGTCAGCAGGAGACAGATGATCGTCTGTCCTGCGGTCTTTTCTTTTGTGGAAGTCTTGTTGTTCAGGTCCTCTGGCTAATCACCCATCCTCTATCCCGACACTGGACACTCGAGTGGTAGAAGGATTTACTCTTTCTTCCTAGGCGCGTCTCTTCGAGCTGCACGCCGACTCCTACGGGCCACAGGCTTTAGATCATAAGATTCAGGAAGTCAGGCACAACCTTGAACCTATGGATGTTCTCTTTGAGCACGAACTTGTTGTCCCAGGCCTAATTTTCTTGCTGCTCCGGTTATGTGCTCATGAGGCCTGAAAGCTCACTGTATTCCTTCTCTCGAGGATGCAGCTCGTGCTGTTCTGTGAGGAAGGGGCACCTTCTAGTCTTGATCGCGACTTTAGGCTTTCTGTCAACTACCCTAACTTCTCCCAAATTATTTAGGTCCAACTAACTTCCTAAGCGACTTAGACCAAATCGGGCATTGCATCAGATCACGAATTCATCTTGTAAAGTACATCAGTATCTCAAAAGACGATCGGATCATCGTCCGTGCTGATCCGCAGGACTGTGGCCCAACAGAGCCGGCCATCCATCACCCGGGAAAGAAAGCAACCACACCAGGCTGTAGGCAGTTGAGTGTCTTGCCTTGTCCGCTGATCAGAGCACGGGCGGACTGGGGGGAGGGGGAGGTTCTAGCGATGAGAGAGGCATGAGCAGGCACACAGGAGCAGTAAGAAGGCGTCCTGGGCCAAAGGTCCCGGGGCCCTGCTTCTCCAGGATACACCCACCACGGCGGAGAGCAAGGGTGGGCCGGTGGGCCTTTGGGCCGGTGGGCCGGGGTGCAGGTGGGCGGGTTCCAGGAGGCTCCATTGCCCACCACTTGCAGGTCTTCCTGCAAGGCTAGCACGGGCAGCCCCAGCCCGCACGGGGCGTGGGATCCCTAGTGTGGGGGACTCTGCGTGGGTCAAAGGGTAGGGGCCGGCTCCTGGCCCTGGAGACCGGCTGTGGTCAGGGCGGTGTTGGGGCCCGAGGCCCAGGCCTTCCCGAAAGGGGAGAGAGGAAAAGCAGAGCTGTGGGTGTTGGAGGAGCACTGGGTTGGAGGACTGGGTGCTCCCGCTGAGCCTCCCCTCCGGGCTCGCTGGAGGAGGAGTGGAGAACTGTGAGCGAGGGCTTGAGCTCCGGGAAGGCGGTAACGGGGTGCGGGGGGGTGGGGGGCCGGTGGAGACGAAGGGCAGCTAGCGTTCAGAGTTGGCGGGTTTGGCCTCGCTGTCGTGGGTCACTCGCCAGCGAGGACGGGCCAAGCTCGCCGAGCAGCCGGCAGCAGTCTTGCAGCTTTTTCTGAGCGCTCCCCGAGAGGGTTGTGTGCGTGCCAAGTGGGGTCCGGACGGCGACAGGGCAGGAGCAAGAGGAGCATCTCGGAGCAGAGAGAGGCGCTCGCGGCTCGCGGCTCGAGGCTCGAGGCTCGAGGCCGGCTGCTGAGCGAGCGAGCAGGCGGCGGGCGTCCGGGGCGCTGCGGTGGCAGCAAGTGTCCGCCGCCGGTGGGTGGTCCGGGTCGCGGGGTGTCAGTTCCCATCGGGACCGCTAGGGGTCGGGCGCGCGTCGGCGCGTCGGGCGAGGTAGGCGGTGAGTGAGCGAGTGAGTGAGTGAGTGAGTGAGTGAGTGAGTGAGCGAGCGAGCGAGCTAGCGAGCTATGTAGCGAGGCAGCGCTGGAGCGCTGAATAGAGAGAGATTGGTTGAAGTGTTGTGGGCGTCGGTAGGGAGTGTTGTTGTTTGTGTTGGTGAGGAGGAAGCGTTTGAGGAGTGTGGGCGTATGTGTGTCGGCGTGTGTTGTGAGTGTGGGCGCTGTGAGCACGTGGTAGGCTCTGCGCGCTGGGCATGGATCGGGTGTGAAGGGTGGAGCTTGTGGGCTGGTGTGTCGTCATGGTTGTTGAGGTTGGAATATGTGCTTTTCGCCAGGCGCTCTCGCCGGTTGTGGTGGCGCACGCCGGTAGGATTTGCTGAAGGAGGCAGAGGCAGGAGGATCACGAGTTCGAGGCCAGCCTGGGCTACACATTTTTTCTTCTCCCTTATTTTCCTCTCCCTTATTCTCTTCCCACTGCACACACACGCACACGCACAAACACATTAACACTTTTCATCTCCACGCTCAATAGCACAACACACAGCTACCTTCAACCCTCACTTCTCACCCTTACCTTACACCCTTCACACACTAACTACACCAACTTCATACAATGCCAGGGACATCCTCTTGACAAAACAACACAAACAACAACAAAACTCACACACACTACACACAAACGCGCGCCGATTCACCTACTTTGCACAAACAACACCTTTGCACAAGCGCTCCATGCTCCCATCAACTCGGGGCCTTTTATGATTGCTTACCTCATGATGCATGCAGCAAAACATCTTCACCTGACTTCTCTGCTTCTTTTTGCCCTTCAGACTTTCAACAAGAGACATTCATTGACAGTGCTGACATGCTCTGATCAGGAGGAAGAAGCCAGTTGTGTGTCTGAGCTTCTGCACTAGCCTTGCCCAGCACTGCTTCCCTTGCTGGGTGTTCCTGCACTGCATGGCCTGGAGGATTCTGGGCAGTTGTCAGCTTGGGCTGGGGTCTGTGGGGTGTGGCCATTACCCAGCCCAAGCTGCTACTGCTGCTGCTGCTGCTGCTGCTGCTGCTGCTGCTGCTGCTGCTACTTCTACTTCTGTTGCCGCTGGTGATGGTGCTGGATGCGGGTGTGGTGTGGGCGGGTGGGTAGATGAGTGGGTGGATGAATGATGAGTAGATGGAAGGCCCAAAGGAGGAGACCTGGGCAGAAGGGAGGCCAGAGTCCTAAGGCCGGTCTGGGTCTGTAGAGGGCCTGAGGCCTGAGGTCTTTGGGCCTCCAGGTAAGCACTTGGAAGTCCTGGAACCTTAAACACCACCCCCGCACCCCCCTGCACAGGGTCGTCTCTTCCTGGGAAGGGATGTCGGCCTGTTCTCTGCCCAGGAGGCTCGGGACGGATGTAGTTCCTAGCCCGGTGAGTGGCCGGTGAGTGCGATCTGAAGGGCCTGACCACACTTGGATCCTCCCTAGGCACCCCCTCACCCCAGCCACAACCTCACTATGGAGCTGGTCTCAGGCTCTCCCTCCCAAGGCCTTCTTTCCCTTGAACACTGTTTCTCAGTCAGTAGAATGAATCCCTCCTCCTACATGGAGATGTCACACGTTGTACTGGCTGGTTTTGTGTGTCAACTTGACACAGGCTGGGGTCATCACAGAGAAAGGAGCTTCAGTTGGGGTAGCGCCACAACTGGGAAGACCCAGCTGTGGGGCATTTTCTCAATTAGTGCTCAAGGGGGGGAGGGCCCCTTGTGGGTGGTCCCATCTCTGGGCTGGTATCCTTGGGTTCGACAAGAGAGCAGGCTGAGCAAGCCAGGGGAAGCAAGCCAGTAAGAAACATGCCCTCCACGGCCTTCACATCAGCTCCTGCATCCTGACCTGCTTGAGGTCCAGTCCTGACTTCCTTTGGTGATGAACAGCTGTGTGGAAGTGTAAGCAGAATAAACCCTTTCCTCCCCAACGTGCTTCTTGGCCATGATGTTTGTGCAGGAATAGAAACCCTGACTAACACACACACACACACACACACACACACACACACACACTCTTACTGGCCACATGGCGCAGAACCCAGGTGGCTTCTGTGCCAACTTATGTACAGGGCCCAGCCATACCTGACTCCCCGGGGCCCGTTTGTCCATCTCAAACCTTCTCCCTAGCCCGGTGGCTCTCAGGGACCTTCCAAATGCTGTGACCTCGTGTTGTGGTAACGACGACTGACCTGAAGCCAATTTACTCCCTCTTTCCTAAGTGTTGTAACTTTGCCACTGCTCCGATCGGTCACGCACATATCCCTCTTTTCCGTTGGCCGTTGGTGGCCCCGGTGAAAGGATCCTTCCACCCACACGAGGGGTCTGGAACCACGGGTGGAGGACTGCTGCCCTAGGCCCTTGAGCATTGCCTCTCGGCTAAAGGGACCCATCTTTATCAACGAGGTCATATATGGCACTTTGCAAAGAGCTTCGATGCAAACACGTCTTAAGCATCGGGATACACACGGGACTGGGTGACTGACCATCAGGAGGCACTTCCTCATACTTTTGCTGTGCACCATTATGCCTGAAAGAGATGGCCCGGCAGTCAGGACCAAGAAGCTTGGAACCAACCCCGGCTCCTGAATCCCATGGAAGCTGGAAGCGCATTTCCTCTTTTGCCTTTCTCGGCTCCTTACTCTGCGCCCCCTGGAGCTTGCAGAGATCGCCCCCAACCCGCCATGCCCCACCCATGCACCCCCCCCCCAACCCCAATCTCAACCCTTCAACCACTCCACCAGCCACCCGGAACTCTCACCTCTCTGGACCCAGTCAACTCTGCCTTTACCGGCTGTCGGAGGCCAGCTTGGACCCCACAGGGTTAACTGAGGAAGGCTGAGTGTGGAATTGCCTGGAGTCTGGAGGGGGGTTGGGGCTGGCAACTGCTCTACACTTTTCTCTGACAAAATAAAGTTTCATTTATTAAAGGGGAGCACTCTCTGTGCCCGGGGGAGCGTACATGAGCCCCCCAAAAGGGAAGGAGTAAAAGGAGGAGGGAGCAGTCACACACACTCGAGTGAAAGCATTCTCTCTCTCTCTCTCTCTCTCTCTCTCTCTCTCTCTCTCTCCCTCTCTCTCTTTCTCCGTCTCTGTACACATTTGGTGGGTGGAGCAAAATCTCAGGAGCTGGCTCCAAGAAGATTATTTTGTCTCTCAGCCTTTTTATACCACCTGAGACAGCAGCACGCTCTCCGTGTATGAAAAAGTTGACCTCCTCGCCACAAGTCATCACGTAGTCTCTAAAATCTATCACCACAGAAACATACTCTTTGAACACCTGAAGAAAATCACTACACAGAAGGAAATTCCACCGGGATTATTGATTGCATAGTTTTGACACTCAAACACAACCAAACATTTCCCATCCGTCATTCTCTCCACAAGTCGGAATTAACTCCAAAGCCATAATTCTCTTATAACGGATGAATAAAGTTTAAGCCAGCGGCTCCTATTTTAAGAAGTTTTGTTTTGTTTTGTTTTGTTTGTTTTGTTTTTCTGGTCTTAGCTGCTGACAATTTGTAGTCAGCAGGAGACAGATGATCGTCTGTCCTGCGGTCTTTTCTTTTGTGGAAGTCTTGTTGTTCAGGTCCTCTGGCTAATCACCCATCCTCTATCCCGACACTGGACACTCGAGTGGTAGAAGGATTTACTCTTTCTTCCTAGGCGCGTCTCTTCGCGCTGCACGCCGACTCCTACGGGCCACAGGCTTTAGATCATAAGATTCAGGAAGTCAGGCACAACCTTGAACCTATGGATGTTCTCTTTGAGCACGAACTTGTTGTCCCAGGCCTAATTTTCTTGCTGCTCCGGTTATGTGCTCATGAGGCCTGAAAGCTCACTGTATTCCTTCTCTCGAGGATGCAGCTCGTGCTGTTCTGTGAGGAAGGGGCACCTTCTAGTCTTGATCGCGACTTTAGGCTTTCTGTCAACTACCCTAACTTCTCCCAAATTATTTAGGTCCAACTAACTTCCTAAGCGACTTAGACCAAATCGGGCATTGCATCAGATCACGAATTCATCTTGTAAAGTACATCAGTATCTCAAAAGACGATCGGATCATCGTCCGTGCTGATCCGCAGGACTGTGGCCCAACAGAGCCGGCCATCCATCACCCGGGAAAGAAAGCAACCACACCAGGCTGTAGGCAGTTGAGTGTCTTGCCTTGTCCGCTGATCAGAGCACGGGCGGACTGGGGGTAGGGGGAGGTTCTAGCGATGAGAGAAGCATGAGCAGGCACACAGGAGCAGTAAGAAGGCGTCCTGGGCCAAAGGTCCCGGGGCCCTGCTTCTCCAGGATACACCCACCACGGCGGAGAGCAAGGGTGGGCCGGTGGGCCTTTGGGCCGGTGGGCCGGGGTGCAGGTGGGCGGGTTCCAGGAGGCTCCATTGCCCACCACTTGCAGGTCTTCCTGCAAGGCTAGCACGGGCAGCCCCAGCCCGCACGGGGCGTGGGATCCCTAGTGTGGGGGACTCTGCGTGGGTCAAAGGGTAGGGGCCGGCTCCTGGCCCTGGAGACCGGCTGTGGTCAGGGCGGTGTTGGGGCCCGAGGCCCAGGCCTTCCCGAAAGGGGAGAGAGGAAAAGCAGAGCTGTGGGTGTTGGAGGAGCACTGGGTTGGAGGACTGGGTGCTCCCGCTGAGCCTCCCCTCCGGGCTCGCTGGAGGAGGAGTGGAGAACTGTGAGCGAGGGCTTGAGCTCCGGGAAGGCGGTAACGGGGTGCGGGGGGCTGGGGGGCCGGTGGAGACGAAGGGCAGCTAGCGTTCAGAGTTGGCGGGTTTGGCCTCGCTGTCGTGGGTCACTCGCCAGCGAGGACGGGCCAAGCTCGCCGAGCAGCCGGCAGCAGTCTTGCAGCTTTTTCTGAGCGCTCCCCGAGAGGGTTGTGTGCGTGCCAAGTGGGGTCCGGACGGCGACAGGGCAGGAGCAAGAGGAGCATCTCGGAGCAGAGAGAGGCGCTCGCGGCTCGCGGCTCGAGGCTCGAGGCTCGAGGCCGGCTGCTGAGCGAGCGAGCAGGCGGCGGGCGTCCGGGGCGCTGCGGTGGCAGCAAGTGTCCGCCGCCGGTGGGTGGTCCGGGTCGCGGGGTGTCAGTTCCCATCGGGACCGCTAGGGGTCGGGCGCGCGTCGGCGCGTCGGGCGAGGTAGGCGGTGAGTGAGCGAGTGAGTGAGTGAGTGAGTGAGTGAGTGAGTGAGTGAGTGAGCGAGCGAGCGAGCTAGCGAGCTATGTAGCGAGGCAGCGCTGGAGCGCTGAATAGAGAGAGATTGGTTGAAGTGTTGTGGGCGTCGGTAGGGAGTGTTGTTGTTTGTGTTGGTGAGGAGGAAGCGTTTGAGGAGTGTGGGCGTATGTGTGTCGGCGTGTGTTGTGAGTGTGGGCGCTGTGAGCACGTGGTAGGCTCTGCGCGCTGGGCATGGATCGGGTGTGAAGGGTGGAGCTTGTGGGCTGGTGTGTCGTCATGGTTGGTGAGGTTGGAATATGTGCTTTTCGCCAGGCGCTCTCGCCGGTTGTGGTGGCGCACGCCGGTAGGATTTGCTGAAGGAGGCAGAGGCAGGAGGATCACGAGTTCGAGGCCAGCCTGGGCTACACATTTTTTCTTCTCCCTTATTTTCCTCTCCCTTATTCTCTTCCCACTGCACACACACGCACACGCACAAACACATTAACACTTTTCATCTCCACGCTCAATAGCACAACACACAGCTACCTTCAACCCTCACTTCTCACCCTTACCTTACACCCTTCACACACTAACTACACCAACTTCATACAATGCCAGGGACATCCTCTTGACAAAACAACACAAACAACAACAAAACTCACACACACTACACACAAACGCGCGCCGATTCACCTACTTTGCACAAACAACACCTTTGCACAAGCGCTCCATGCTCCCATCAACTCGGGGCCTTTTATGATTGCTTACCTCATGATGCATGCAGCAAAACATCTTCACCTGACTTCTCTGCTTCTTTTTGCCCTTCAGACTTTCAACAAGAGACATTCATTGACAGTGCTGACATGCTCTGATCAGGAGGAAGAAGCCAGTTGTGTGTCTGAGCTTCTGCACTAGCCTTGCCCAGCACTGCTTCCCTTGCTGGGTGTTCCTGCACTGCATGGCCTGGAGGATTCTGGGCAGTTGTCAGCTTGGGCTGGGGTCTGTGGGGTGTGGCCATTACCCAGCCCAAGCTGCTACTGCTGCTGCTGCTGCTGCTGCTGCTGCTGCTGCTGCTGCTGCTACTTCTACTTCTGTTGCCGCTGGTGATGGTGCTGGATGCGGGTGTGGTGTGGGCGGGTGGGTAGATGAGTGGGTGGATGAATGATGAGTAGATGGAAGGCCCAAAGGAGGAGACCTGGGCAGAAGGGAGGCCAGAGTCCTAAGGCCGGTCTGGGTCTGTAGAGGGCCTGAGGCCTGAGGTCTTTGGGCCTCCAGGTAAGCACTTGGAAGTCCTGGAACCTTAAACACCACCCCCGCACCCCCCTGCACAGGGTCGTCTCTTCCTGGGAAGGGATGTCGGCCTGTTCTCTGCCCAGGAGGCTCGGGACGGATGTAGTTCCTAGCCCGGTGAGTGGCCGGTGAGTGCGATCTGAAGGGCCTGACCACACTTGGATCCTCCCTAGGCACCCCCTCACCCCAGCCACAACCTCACTATGGAGCTGGTCTCAGGCTCTCCCTCCCAAGGCCTTCTTTCCCTTGAACACTGTTTCTCAGTCAGTAGAATGAATCCCTCCTCCTACATGGAGATGTCACACGTTGTACTGGCTGGTTTTGTGTGTCAACTTGACACAGGCTGGGGTCATCACAGAGAAAGGAGCTTCAGTTGGGGTAGCGCCACAACTGGGAAGACCCAGCTGTGGGGCATTTTCTCAATTAGTGCTCAAGGGGGGGAGGGCCCCTTGTGGGTGGTCCCATCTCTGGGCTGGTATCCTTGGGTTCGACAAGAGAGCAGGCTGAGCAAGCCAGGGGAAGCAAGCCAGTAAGAAACATGCCCTCCACGGCCTTCACATCAGCTCCTGCATCCTGACCTGCTTGAGGTCCAGTCCTGACTTCCTTTGGTGATGAACAGCTGTGTGGAAGTGTAAGCAGAATAAACCCTTTCCTCCCCAACGTGCTTCTTGGCCATGATGTTTGTGCAGGAATAGAAACCCTGACTAACACACACACACACACACACACACACACACACACACACACACTCTTACTGGCCACATGGCGCAGAACCCAGGTGGCTTCTGTGCCAACTTATGTACAGGGCCCAGCCATACCTGACTCCCCGGGGCCCGTTTGTCCATCTCAAACCTTCTCCCTAGCCCGGTGGCTCTCAGGGACCTTCCAAATGCTGTGACCTCGTGTTGTGGTAACGACGACTGACCTGAAGCCAATTTACTCCCTCTTTCCTAAGTGTTGTAACTTTGCCACTGCTCCGATCGGTCACGCACATATCCCTCTTTTCCGTTGGCCGTTGGTGGCCCCGGTGAAAGGATCCTTCCACCCACACGAGGGGTCTGGAACCACGGGTGGAGGACTGCTGCCCTAGGCCCTTGAGCATTGCCTCTCGGCTAAAGGGACCCATCTTTATCAACGAGGTCATATATGGCACTTTGCAAAGAGCTTCGATGCAAACACGTCTTAAGCATCGGGATACACACGGGACTGGGTGACTGACCATCAGGAGGCACTTCCTCATACTTTTGCTGTGCACCATTATGCCTGAAAGAGATGGCCCGGCAGTCAGGACCAAGAAGCTTGGAACCAACCCCGGCTCCTGAATCCCATGGAAGCTGGAAGCGCATTTCCTCTTTTGCCTTTCTCGGCTCCTTACTCTGCGCCCCCTGGAGCTTGCAGAGATCGCCCCCAACCCGCCATGCCCCACCCATGCACCCCCCCCCCAACCCCAATCTCAACCCTTCAACCACTCCACCAGCCACCCGGAACTCTCACCTCTCTGGACCCAGTCAACTCTGCCTTTACCGGCTGTCGGAGGCCAGCTTGGACCCCACAGGGTTAACTGAGGAAGGCTGAGTGTGGAATTGCCTGGAGTCTGGAGGGGGGTTGGGGCTGGCAACTGCTCTACACTTTTCTCTGACAAAATAAAGTTTCATTTATTAAAGGGGAGCACTCTCTGTGCCCGGGGGAGCGTACATGAGCCCCCCAAAAGGGAAGGAGTAAAAGGAGGAGGGAGCAGTCACACACACTCGAGTGAAAGCATTCTCTCTCTCTCTCTCTCTCTCTCTCTCTCTCTCTCTCCCTCTCTCTCTTTCTCCATCTCTGTACACATTTGGTGGGTGGAGCAAAATCTCAGGAGCTGGCTCCAAGAAGATTATTTTGTCTCTCAGCCTTTTTATACCACCTGAGACAGCAGCACGCTCTCCGTGTATGAAAAAGTTGACCTCCTCGCCACAAGTCATCACGTAGTCTCTAAAATCTATCACCACAGAAACATACTCTTTGAACACCTGAAGAAAATCACTACACAGAAGGAAATTCCACCGGGATTATTGATTGCATAGTTTTGACACTCAAACACAACCAAACATTTCCCATCCGTCATTCTCTCCACAAGTCGGAATTAACTCCAAAGCCATAATTCTCTTATAACGGATGAATAAAGTTTAAGCCAGCGGCTCCTATTTTAAGAAGTTTTGTTTTGTTTTGTTTTGTTTGTTTTGTTTTTCTGGTCTTAGCTGCTGACAATTTGTAGTCAGCAGGAGACAGATGATCGTCTGTCCTGCGGTCTTTTCTTTTGTGGAAGTCTTGTTGTTCAGGTCCTCTGGCTAATCACCCATCCTCTATCCCGACACTGGACACTCGAGTGGTAGAAGGATTTACTCTTTCTTCCTAGGCGCGTCTCTTCGCGCTGCACGCCGACTCCTACGGGCCACAGGCTTTAGATCATAAGATTCAGGAAGTCAGGCACAACCTTGAACCTATGGATGTTCTCTTTGAGCACGAACTTGTTGTCCCAGGCCTAATTTTCTTGCTGCTCCGGTTATGTGCTCATGAGGCCTGAAAGCTCACTGTATTCCTTCTCTCGAGGATGCAGCTCGTGCTGTTCTGTGAGGAAGGGGCACCTTCTAGTCTTGATCGCGACTTTAGGCTTTCTGTCAACTACCCTAACTTCTCCCAAATTATTTAGGTCCAACTAACTTCCTAAGCGACTTAGACCAAATCGGGCATTGCATCAGATCACGAATTCATCTTGTAAAGTACATCAGTATCTCAAAAGACGATCGGATCATCGTCCGTGCTGATCCGCAGGACTGTGGCCCAACAGAGCCGGCCATCCATCACCCGGGAAAGAAAGCAACCACACCAGGCTGTAGGCAGTTGAGTGTCTTGCCTTGTCCGCTGATCAGAGCACGGGCGGACTGGGGGTAGGGGGAGGTTCTAGCGATGAGAGAAGCATGAGCAGGCACACAGGAGCAGTAAGAAGGCGTCCTGGGCCAAAGGTCCCGGGGCCCTGCTTCTCCAGGATACACCCACCACGGCGGAGAGCAAGGGTGGGCCGGTGGGCCTTTGGGCCGGTGGGCCGGGGTGCAGGTGGGCGGGTTCCAGGAGGCTCCATTGCCCACCACTTGCAGGTCTTCCTGCAAGGCTAGCACGGGCAGCCCCAGCCCGCACGGGGCGTGGGATCCCTAGTGTGGGGGACTCTGCGTGGGTCAAAGGGTAGGGGCCGGCTCCTGGCCCTGGAGACCGGCTGTGGTCAGGGCGGTGTTGGGGCCCGAGGCCCAGGCCTTCCCGAAAGGGGAGAGAGGAAAAGCAGAGCTGTGGGTGTTGGAGGAGCACTGGGTTGGAGGACTGGGTGCTCCCGCTGAGCCTCCCCTCCGGGCTCGCTGGAGGAGGAGTGGAGAACTGTGAGCGAGGGCTTGAGCTCCGGGAAGGCGGTAACGGGGTGCGGGGGGCTGGGGGGCCGGTGGAGACGAAGGGCAGCTAGCGTTCAGAGTTGGCGGGTTTGGCCTCGCTGTCGTGGGTCACTCGCCAGCGAGGACGGGCCAAGCTCGCCGAGCAGCCGGCAGCAGTCTTGCAGCTTTTTCTGAGCGCTCCCCGAGAGGGTTGTGTGCGTGCCAAGTGGGGTCCGGACGGCGACAGGGCAGGAGCAAGAGGAGCATCTCGGAGCAGAGAGAGGCGCTCGCGGCTCGCGGCTCGAGGCTCGAGGCTCGAGGCCGGCTGCTGAGCGAGCGAGCAGGCGGCGGGCGTCCGGGGCGCTGCGGTGGCAGCAAGTGTCCGCCGCCGGTGGGTGGTCCGGGTCGCGGGGTGTCAGTTCCCATCGGGACCGCTAGGGGTCGGGCGCGCGTCGGCGCGTCGGGCGAGGTAGGCGGTGAGTGAGCGAGTGAGTGAGTGAGTGAGTGAGTGAGTGAGTGAGTGAGTGAGCGAGCGAGCGAGCTAGCGAGCTATGTAGCGAGGCAGCGCTGGAGCGCTGAATAGAGAGAGATTGGTTGAAGTGTTGTGGGCGTCGGTAGGGAGTGTTGTTGTTTGTGTTGGTGAGGAGGAAGCGTTTGAGGAGTGTGGGCGTATGTGTGTCGGCGTGTGTTGTGAGTGTGGGCGCTGTGAGCACGTGGTAGGCTCTGCGCGCTGGGCATGGATCGGGTGTGAAGGGTGGAGCTTGTGGGCTGGTGTGTCGTCATGGTTGGTGAGGTTGGAATATGTGCTTTTCGCCAGGCGCTCTCGCCGGTTGTGGTGGCGCACGCCGGTAGGATTTGCTGAAGGAGGCAGAGGCAGGAGGATCACGAGTTCGAGGCCAGCCTGGGCTACACATTTTTTCTTCTCCCTTATTTTCCTCTCCCTTATTCTCTTCCCACTGCACACACACGCACACGCACAAACACATTAACACTTTTCATCTCCACGCTCAATAGCACAACACACAGCTACCTTCAACCCTCACTTCTCACCCTTACCTTACACCCTTCACACACTAACTACACCAACTTCATACAATGCCAGGGACATCCTCTTGACAAAACAACACAAACAACAACAAAACTCACACACACTACACACAAACGCGCACCGATTCACCTACTTTGCAAAAACAACACCTTTGCACAAGCGCTCCATGCTCCCATCAACTCGGGGCCTTTTATGATTGCTTACCTCATGATGCATGCAGCAAAACATCTTCACCTGACTTCTCTGCTTCTTTTTGCCCTTCAGACTTTCAACAAGAGACATTCATTGACAGTGCTGACATGCTCTGATCAGGAGGAAGAAGCCAGTTGTGTGTCTGAGCTTCTGCACTAGCCTTGCCCAGCACTGCTTCCCTTGCTGGGTGTTCCTGCACTGCATGGCCTGGAGGATTCTGGGCAGTTGTCAGCTTGGGCTGGGGTCTGTGGGGTGTGGCCATTACCCAGCCCAAGCTGCTACTGCTGCTGCTGCTGCTGCTGCTGCTGCTGCTGCTGCTGCTACTTCTACTTCTGTTGCCGCTGGTGATGGTACTGGATGCGGGTGTGGTGTGGGCGGGTGGGTAGATGAGTGGGTGGATGAATGATGAGTAGATGGAAGGCCCAAAGGAGGAGACCTGGGCAGAAGGGAGGCCAGAGTCCTAAGGCCGGTCTGGGTCTGTAGAGGGCCTGAGGCCTGAGGTCTTTGGGCCTCCAGGCAAGCACTTGGAAGTCCTGGAACCTTAAACACCACCCCCGCACCCCCCTGCACAGGGTCGTCTCTTCCTGGGAAGGGATGTCGGCCTGTTCTCTGCCCAGGAGGCTCGGGACGGATGTAGTTCCTAGCCCGGTGAGTGGCCGGTGAGTGCGATCTGAAGGGCCTGACCACACTTGGATCCTCCCTAGGCACCCCCTCACCCCAGCCACAACCTCACTATGGAGCTGGTCTCAGGCTCTCCCTCCCAAGGCCTTCTTTCCCTTGAACACTGTTTCTCAGTCAGTAGAATGAATCCCTCCTCCTACATGGAGATGTCACACGTTGTACTGGCTGGTTTTGTGTGTCAACTTGACACAGGCTGGGGTCATCACAGAGAAAGGAGCTTCAGTTGGGGTAGCGCCACAACTGGGAAGACCCAGCTGTGGGGCATTTTCTCAATTAGTGCTCAAGGGGGGGAGGGCCCCTTGTGGGTGGTCCCATCTCTGGGCTGGTATCCTTGGGTTCGACAAGAGAGCAGGCTGAGCAAGCCAGGGGAAGCAAGCCAGTAAGAAACATGCCCTCCACGGCCTTCACATCAGCTCCTGCATCCTGACCTGCTTGAGGTCCAGTCCTGACTTCCTTTGGTGATGAACAGCTGTGTGGAAGTGTAAGCAGAATAAACCCTTTCCTCCCCAACGTGCTTCTTGGCCATGATGTTTGTGCAGGAATAGAAACCCTGACTAACACACACACACACACACACACACACACACACACACACACACTCTTACTGGCCACATGGCGCAGAACCCAGGTGGCTTCTGTGCCAACTTATGTACAGGGCCCAGCCATACCTGACTCCCCGGGGCCCGTTTGTCCATCTCAAACCTTCTCCCTAGCCCGGTGGCTCTCAGGGACCTTCCAAATGCTGTGACCTCGTGTTGTGGTAACGACGACTGACCTGAAGCCAATTTACTCCCTCTTTCCTAAGTGTTGTAACTTTGCCACTGCTCCGATCGGTCACGCACATATCCCTCTTTTCCGTTGGCCGTTGGTGGCCCCGGTGAAAGGATCCTTCCACCCACACGAGGGGTCTGGAACCACGGGTGGAGGACTGCTGCCCTAGGCCCTTGAGCATTGCCTCTCGGCTAAAGGGACCCATCTTTATCAACGAGGTCATATATGGCACTTTGCAAAGAGCTTCGATGCAAACACGTCTTAAGCATCGGGATACACACGGGACTGGGTGACTGACCATCAGGAGGCACTTCCTCATACTTTTGCTGTGCACCATTATGCCTGAAAGAGATGGCCCGGCAGTCAGGACCAAGAAGCTTGGAACCAACCCCGGCTCCTGAATCCCATGGAAGCTGGAAGCGCATTTCCTCTTTTGCCTTTCTCGGCTCCTTACTCTGCGCCCCCTGGAGCTTGCAGAGATCGCCCCCAACCCGCCATGCCCCACCCATGCACCCCCCCCAACCCCAATCTCAACCCTTCAACCACTCCACCAGCCACCCGGAACTCTCACCTCTCTGGACCCAGTCAACTCTGCCTTTACCGGCTGTCGGAGGCCAGCTTGGACCCCACAGGGTTAACTGAGGAAGGCTGAGTGTGGAATTGCCTGGAGTCTGGAGGGGGGGTGGGGCTGGCAACTGCTCTACACTTTTCTCTGACAAAATAAAGTTTCATTTATTAAAGGGGAGCACTCTCTGTGCCCGGGGGAGCGTACATGAGCCCCCCAAAAGGGAAGGAGTAAAAGGAGGAGGGAGCAGTCACACACACTCGAGTGAAAGCATTCTCTCTCTCTCTCTCTCTCTCTCTCTCCCTCTCTCTCTTTCTCCGTCTCTGTACACATTTGGTGGGTGGAGCAAAATCTCAGGAGCTGGCTCCAAGAAGATTATTTTGTCTCTCAGCCTTTTTATACCACCTGAGACAGCAGCACGCTCTCCGTGTATGAAAAAGTTGACCTCCTCGCCACAAGTCATCACGTAGTCTCTAAAATCTATCACCACAGAAACATACTCTTTGAACACCTGAAGAAAATCACTACACAGAAGGAAATTCCACCGGGATTATTGATTGCATAGTTTTGACACTCAAACACAACCAAACATTTCCCATCCGTCATTCTCTCCACAAGTCGGAATTAACTCCAAAGCCATAATTCTCTTATAACGGATGAATAAAGTTTAAGCCAGCGGCTCCTATTTTAAGAAGTTTTGTTTTGTTTTGTTTTGTTTGTTTTGTTTTTCTGGTCTTAGCTGCTGACAATTTGTAGTCAGCAGGAGACAGATGATCGTCTGTCCTGCGGTCTTTTCTTTTGTGGAAGTCTTGTTGTTCAGGTCCTCTGGCTAATCACCCATCCTCTATCCCGACACTGGACACTCGAGTGGTAGAAGGATTTACTCTTTCTTCCTAGGCGCGTCTCTTCGCGCTGCACGCCGACTCCTACGGGCCACAGGCTTTAGATCATAAGATTCAGGAAGTCAGGCACAACCTTGAACCTATGGATGTTCTCTTTGAGCACGAACTTGTTGTCCCAGGCCTAATTTTCTTGCTGCTCCGGTTATGTGCTCATGAGGCCTGAAAGCTCACTGTATTCCTTCTCTCGAGGATGCAGCTCGTGCTGTTCTGTGAGGAAGGGGCACCTTCTAGTCTTGATCGCGACTTTAGGCTTTCTGTCAACTACCCTAACTTCTCCCAAATTATTTAGGTCCAACTAACTTCCTAAGCGACTTAGACCAAATCGGGCATTGCATCAGATCACGAATTCATCTTGTAAAGTACATCAGTATCTCAAAAGACGATCGGATCATCGTCCGTGCTGATCCGCAGGACTGTGGCCCAACAGAGCCGGCCATCCATCACCCGGGAAAGAAAGCAACCACACCAGGCTGTAGGCAGTTGAGTGTCTTGCCTTGTCCGCTGATCAGAGCACGGGCGGACTGGGGGTAGGGGGAGGTTCTAGCGATGAGAGAGGCATGAGCAGGCACACAGGAGCAGTAAGAAGGCGTCCTGGGCCAAAGGTCCCGGGGCCCTGCTTCTCCAGGATACACCCACCACGGCGGAGAGCAAGGGTGGGCCGGTGGGCCTTTGGGCCGGTGGGCCGGGGTGCAGGTGGGCGGGTTCCAGGAGGCTCCATTGCCCACCACTTGCAGGTCTTCCTGCAAGGCTAGCACGGGCAGCCCCAGCCCGCACGGGGCGTGGGATCCCTAGTGTGGGGGACTCTGCGTGGGTCAAAGGGTAGGGGCCGGCTCCTGGCCCTGGAGACCGGCTGTGGTCAGGGCGGTGTTGGGGCCCGAGGCCCAGGCCTTCCCGAAAGGGGAGAGAGGAAAAGCAGAGCTGTGGGTGTTGGAGGAGCACTGGGTTGGAGGACTGGGTGCTCCCGCTGAGCCTCCCCTCCGGGCTCGCTGGAGGAGGAGTGGAGAACTGTGAGCGAGGGCTTGAGCTCCGGGAAGGCGGTAACGGGGTGCGGGGGGCTGGGGGGCCGGTGGAGACGAAGGGCAGCTAGCGTTCAGAGTTGGCGGGTTTGGCCTCGCTGTCGTGGGTCACTCGCCAGCGAGGACGGGCCAAGCTCGCCGAGCAGCCGGCAGCAGTCTTGCAGCTTTTTCTGAGCGCTCCCCGAGAGGGTTGTGTGCGTGCCAAGTGGGGTCCGGACGGCGACAGGGCAGGAGCAAGAGGAGCATCTCGGAGCAGAGAGAGGCGCTCGCGGCTCGCGGCTCGAGGCTCGAGGCTCGAGGCCGGCTGCTGAGCGAGCGAGCAGGCGGCGGGCGTCCGGGGCGCTGCGGTGGCAGCAAGTGTCCGCCGCCGGTGGGTGGTCCGGGTCGCGGGGTGTCAGTTCCCATCGGGACCGCTAGGGGTCGGGCGCGCGTCGGCGCGTCGGGCGAGGTAGGCGGTGAGTGAGCGAGTGAGTGAGTGAGTGAGTGAGTGAGTGAGTGAGCGAGCGAGCGAGCTAGCGAGCTATGTAGCGAGGCAGCGCTGGAGCGCTGAATAGAGAGAGATTGGTTGAAGTGTTGTGGGCGTCGGTAGGGAGTGTTGTTGTTTGTGTTGGTGAGGAGGAAGCGTTTGAGGAGTGTGGGCGTATGTGTGTCGGCGTGTGTTGTGAGTGTGGGCGCTGTGAGCACGTGGTAGGCTCTGCGCGCTGGGCATGGATCGGGTGTGAAGGGTGGAGCTTGTGGGCTGGTGTGTCGTCATGGTTGGTGAGGTTGGAATATGTGCTTTTCGCCAGGCGTTCTCGCCGGTTGTGGTGGCGCACGCCGGTAGGATTTGCTGAAGGAGGCAGAGGCAGGAGGATCACGAGTTCGAGGCCAGCCTGGGCTACACATTTTTTCTTCTCCCTTATTTTCCTCTCCCTTATTCTCTTCCCACTGCACACACACGCACACGCACAAACACATTAACACTTTTCATCTCCACGCTCAATAGCACAACACACAGCTACCTTCAACCCTCACTTCTCACCCTTACCTTACACCCTTCACACACTAACTACACCAACTTCATACAATGCCAGGGACATCCTCTTGACAAAACAACACAAACAACAACAAAACTCACACACACTACACACAAACGCGCACCGATTCACCTACTTTGCAAAAACAACACCTTTGCACAAGCGCTCCATGCTCCCATCAACTCGGGGCCTTTTATGATTGCTTACCTCATGATGCATGCAGCAAAACATCTTCACCTGACTTCTCTGCTTCTTTTTGCCCTTCAGACTTTCAACAAGAGACATTCATTGACAGTGCTGACATGCTCTGATCAGGAGGAAGAAGCCAGTTGTGTGTCTGAGCTTCTGCACTAGCCTTGCCCAGCACTGCTTCCCTTGCTGGGTGTTCCTGCACTGCATGGCCTGGAGGATTCTGGGCAGTTGTCAGCTTGGGCTGGGGTCTGTGGGGTGTGGCCATTACCCAGCCCAAGCTGCTACTGCTGCTGCTGCTGCTGCTGCTGCTGCTGCTGCTGCTGCTGCTACTTCTTCTTCTGTTGCCGCTGGTGATGGTGCTGGATGCGGGTGTGGTGTGGGCGGGTGGGTAGATGAGTGGGTGGATGAATGATGAGTAGATGGAAGGCCCAAAGGAGGAGACCTGGGCAGAAGGGAGGCCAGAGTCCTAAGGCCGGTCTGGGTCTGTAGAGGGCCTGAGGCCTGAGGTCTTTGGGCCTCCAGGTAAGCACTTGGAAGTCCTGGAACCTTAAACACCACCCCCGCACCCCCCTGCACAGGGTCGTCTCTTCCTGGGAAGGGATGTCGGCCTGTTCTCTGCCCAGGAGGCTCGGGACGGATGTAGTTCCTAGCCCGGTGAGTGGCCGGTGAGTGCGATCTGAAGGGCCTGACCACACTTGGATCCTCCCTAGGCACCCCCTCACCCCAGCCACAACCTCACTATGGAGCTGGTCTCAGGCTCTCCCTCCCAAGGCCTTCTTTCCCTTGAACACTGTTTCTCAGTCAGTAGAATGAATCCCTCCTCCTACATGGAGATGTCACACGTTGTACTGGCTGGTTTTGTGTGTCAACTTGACACAGGCTGGGGTCATCACAGAGAAAGGAGCTTCAGTTGGGGTAGCGCCACAACTGGGAAGACCCAGCTGTGGGGCATTTTCTCAATTAGTGCTCAAGGGGGGGAGGGCCCCTTGTGGGTGGTCCCATCTCTGGGCTGGTATCCTTGGGTTCGACAAGAGAGCAGGCTGAGCAAGCCAGGGGAAGCAAGCCAGTAAGAAACATGCCCTCCACGGCCTTCACATCAGCTCCTGCATCCTGACCTGCTTGAGGTCCAGTCCTGACTTCCTTTGGTGATGAACAGCTGTGTGGAAGTGTAAGCAGAATAAACCCTTTCCTCCCCAACGTGCTTCTTGGCCATGATGTTTGTGCAGGAATAGAAACCCTGACTAACACACACACACACACACACACACACACACACTCTTACTGGCCACATGGCGCAGAACCCAGGTGGCTTCTGTGCCAACTTATGTACAGGGCCCAGCCATACCTGACTCCCCGGGGCCCGTTTGTCCATCTCAAACCTTCTCCCTAGCCCGGTGGCTCTCAGGGACCTTCCAAATGCTGTGACCTCGTGTTGTGGTAACGACGACTGACCTGAAGCCAATTTACTCCCTCTTTCCTAAGTGTTGTAACTTTGCCACTGCTCCGATCGGTCACGCACATATCCCTCTTTTCCGTTGGCCGTTGGTGGCCCCGGTGAAAGGATCCTTCCACCCACACGAGGGGTCTGGAACCACGGGTGGAGGACTGCTGCCCTAGGCCCTTGAGCATTGCCTCTCGGCTAAAGGGACCCATCTTTATCAACGAGGTCATATATGGCACTTTGCAAAGAGCTTCGATGCAAACACGTCTTAAGCATCGGGATACACACGGGACTGGGTGACTGACCATCAGGAGGCACTTCCTCATACTTTTGCTGTGCACCATTATGCCTGAAAGAGATGGCCCGGCAGTCAGGACCAAGAAGCTTGGAACCAACCCCGGCTCCTGAATCCCATGGAAGCTGGAAGCGCATTTCCTCTTTTGCCTTTCTCGGCTCCTTACTCTGCGCCCCCTGGAGCTTGCAGAGATCGCCCCCAACCCGCCATGCCCCACCCATGCACCCCCCCCAACCCCAATCTCAACCCTTCAACCACTCCACCAGCCACCCGGAACTCTCACCTCTCTGGACCCAGTCAACTCTGCCTTTACCGGCTGTCGGAGGCCAGCTTGGACCCCACAGGGTTAACTGAGGAAGGCTGAGTGTGGAATTGCCTGGAGTCTGGAGGGGGGGTGAGGCTGGCAACTGCTCTACACTTTTCTCTGACAAAATAAAGTTTCATTTATTAAAGGGGAGCACTCTCTGTGCCCGGGGGAGCGTACATGAGCCCCCCAAAAGGGAAGGAGTAAAAGGAGGAGGGAGCAGTCACACACACTCGAGTGAAAGCATTCTCTCTCTCTCTCTCTCTCTCTCTCTCTCTCTCTCTCTCTCTCTCCTCTCTCTCTTTCTCCGTCTCTGTACACATTTGGTGGGTGGAGCAAAATCTCAGGAGCTGGCTCCAAGAAGATTATTTTGTCTCTCAGCCTTTTTATACCACCTGAGACAGCAGCACGCTCTCCGTGTATGAAAAAGTTGACCTCCTCGCCACAAGTCATCACGTAGTCTCTAAAATCTATCACCACAGAAACATACTCTTTGAACACCTGAAGAAAATCACTACACAGAAGGAAATTCCACCGGGATTATTGATTGCATAGTTTTGACACTCAAACACAACCAAACATTTCCCATCCGTCATTCTCTCCACAAGTCGGAATTAACTCCAAAGCCATAATTCTCTTATAACGGATGAATAAAGTTTAAGCCAGCGGCTTCTATTTTAAGAAGTTTTGTTTTGTTTTGTTTTGTTTGTTTTGTTTTTCTGGTCTTAGCTGCTGACAATTTGTAGTCAGCAGGAGACAGATGATCGTCTGTCCTGCGGTCTTTTCTTTTGTGGAAGTCTTGTTGTTCAGGTCCTCTGGCTAATCACCCATCCTCTATCCCGACACTGGACACTCGAGTGGTAGAAGGATTTACTCTTTCTTCCTAGGCGCGTCTCTTCGCGCTGCACGCCGACTCCTACGGGCCACAGGCTTTAGATCATAAGATTCAGGAAGTCAGGCACAACCTTGAACCTATGGATGTTCTCTTTGAGCACGAACTTGTTGTCCCAGGCCTAATTTTCTTGCTGCTCCGGTTATGTGCTCATGAGGCCTGAAAGCTCACTGTATTCCTTCTCTCGAGGATGCAGCTCGTGCTGTTCTGTGAGGAAGGGGCACCTTCTAGTCTTGATCGCGACTTTAGGCTTTCTGTCAACTACCCTAACTTCTCCCAAATTATTTAGGTCCAACTAACTTCCTAAGCGACTTAGACCAAATCGGGCATTGCATCAGATCACGAATTCATCTTGTAAAGTACATCAGTATCTCAAAAGACGATCGGATCATCGTCCGTGCTGATCCGCAGGACTGTGGCCCAACAGAGCCGGCCATCCATCACCCGGGAAAGAAAGCAACCACACCAGGCTGTAGGCAGTTGAGTGTCTTGCCTTGTCCGCTGATCAGAGCACGGGCGGACTGGGGGTAGGGGGAGGTTCTAGCGATGAGAGAGGCATGAGCAGGCACACAGGAGCAGTAAGAAGGCGTCCTGGGCCAAAGGTCCCGGGGCCCTGCTTCTCCAGGATACACCCACCACGGCGGAGAGCAAGGGTGGGCCGGTGGGCCTTTGGGCCGGTGGGCCGGGGTGCAGGTGGGCGGGTTCCAGGAGGCTCCATTGCCCACCACTTGCAGGTCTTCCTGCAAGGCTAGCACGGGCAGCCCCAGCCCGCACGGGGCGTGGGATCCCTAGTGTGGGGGACTCTGCGTGGGTCAAAGGGTAGGGGCCGGCTCCTGGCCCTGGAGACCGGCTGTGGTCAGGGCGGTGTTGGGGCCCGAGGCCCAGGCCTTCCCGAAAGGGGAGAGAGGAAAAGCAGAGCTGTGGGTGTTGGAGGAGCACTGGGTTGGAGGACTGGGTGCTCCCGCTGAGCCTCCCCTCCGGGCTCGCTGGAGGAGGAGTGGAGAACTGTGAGCGAGGGCTTGAGCTCCGGGAAGGCGGTAACGGGGTGCGGGGGGCTGGGGGGCCGGTGGAGACGAAGGGCAGCTAGCGTTCAGAGTTGGCGGGTTTGGCCTCGCTGTCGTGGGTCACTCGCCAGCGAGGACGGGCCAAGCTCGCCGAGCAGCCGGCAGCAGTCTTGCAGCTTTTTCTGAGCGCTCCCCGAGAGGGTTGTGTGCGTGCCAAGTGGGGTCCGGACGGCGACAGGGCAGGAGCAAGAGGAGCATCTCGGAGCAGAGAGAGGCGCTCGCGGCTCGCGGCTCGAGGCTCGAGGCTCGAGGCCGGCTGCTGAGCGAGCGAGCAGGCGGCGGGCGTCCGGGGCGCTGCGGTGGCAGCAAGTGTCCGCCGCCGGTGGGTGGTCCGGGTCGCGGGGTGTCAGTTCCCATCGGGACCGCTAGGGGTCGGGCGCGCGTCGGCGCGTCGGGCGAGGTAGGCGGTGAGTGAGCGAGTGAGTGAGTGAGTGAGTGAGTGAGTGAGCGAGCGAGCGAGCTAGCGAGCTATGTAGCGAGGCAGCGCTGGAGCGCTGAATAGAGAGAGATTGGTTGAAGTGTTGTGGGCGTCGGTAGGGAGTGTTGTTGTTTGTGTTGGTGAGGAGGAAGCGTTTGAGGAGTGTGGGCGTATGTGTGTCGGCGTGTGTTGTGAGTGTGGGCGCTGTGAGCACGTGGTAGGCTCTGCGCGCTGGGCATGGATCGGGTGTGAAGGGTGGAGCTTGTGGGCTGGTGTGTCGTCATGGTTGGTGAGGTTGGAATATGTGCTTTTCGCCAGGCGCTCTCGCCGGTTGTGGTGGCGCACGCCGGTAGGATTTGCTGAAGGAGGCAGAGGCAGGAGGATCACGAGTTCGAGGCCAGCCTGGGCTACACATTTTTTCTTCTCCCTTATTTTCCTCTCCCTTATTCTCTTCCCACTGCACACACACGCACACGCACAAACACATTAACACTTTTCATCTCCACGCTCAATAGCACAACACACAGCTACCTTCAACCCTCACTTCTCACCCTTACCTTACACCCTTCACACACTAACTACACCAACTTCATACAATGCCAGGGACATCCTCTTGACAAAACAACACAAACAACAACAAAACTCACACACACTACACACAAACGCGCACCGATTCACCTACTTTGCAAAAACAACACCTTTGCACAAGCGCTCCATGCTCCCATCAACTCGGGGCCTTTTATGATTGCTTACCTCATGATGCATGCAGCAAAACATCTTCACCTGACTTCTCTGCTTCTTTTTGCCCTTCAGACTTTCAACAAGAGACATTCATTGACAGTGCTGACATGCTCTGATCAGGAGGAAGAAGCCAGTTGTGTGTCTGAGCTTCTGCACTAGCCTTGCCCAGCACTGCTTCCCTTGCTGGGTGTTCCTGCACTGCATGGCCTGGAGGATTCTGGGCAGTTGTCAGCTTGGGCTGGGGTCTGTGGGGTGTGGCCATTACCCAGCCCAAGCTGCTACTGCTGCTGCTGCTGCTGCTGCTGCTGCTGCTGCTGCTGCTACTTCTACTTCTGTTGCCGCTGGTGATGGTGCTGGATGCGGGTGTGGTGTGGGCGGGTGGGTAGATGAGTGGGTGGATGAATGATGAGTAGATGGAAGGCCCAAAGGAGGAGACCTGGGCAGAAGGGAGGCCAGAGTCCTAAGGCCGGTCTGGGTCTGTAGAGGGCCTGAGGCCTGAGGTCTTTGGGCCTCCAGGCAAGCACTTGGAAGTCCTGGAACCTTAAACACCACCCCCGCACCCCCCTGCACAGGGTCGTCTCTTCCTGGGAAGGGATGTCGGCCTGTTCTCTGCCCAGGAGGCTCGGGACGGATGTAGTTCCTAGCCCGGTGAGTGGCCGGTGAGTGCGATCTGAAGGGCCTGACCACACTTGGATCCTCCCTAGGCACCCCCTCACCCCAGCCACAACCTCACTATGGAGCTGGTCTCAGGCTCTCCCTCCCAAGGCCTTCTTTCCCTTGAACACTGTTTCTCAGTCAGTAGAATGAATCCCTCCTCCTACATGGAGATGTCACACGTTGTACTGGCTGGTTTTGTGTGTCAACTTGACACAGGCTGGGGTCATCACAGAGAAAGGAGCTTCAGTTGGGGTAGCGCCACAACTGGGAAGACCCAGCTGTGGGGCATTTTCTCAATTAGTGCTCAAGGGGGGGAGGGCCCCTTGTGGGTGGTCCCATCTCTGGGCTGGTATCCTTGGGTTCGACAAGAGAGCAGGCTGAGCAAGCCAGGGGAAGCAAGCCAGTAAGAAACATGCCCTCCACGGCCTTCACATCAGCTCCTGCATCCTGACCTGCTTGAGGTCCAGTCCTGACTTCCTTTGGTGATGAACAGCTGTGTGGAAGTGTAAGCAGAATAAACCCTTTCCTCCCCAACGTGCTTCTTGGCCATGATGTTTGTGCAGGAATAGAAACCCTGACTAACACACACACACACACACACACACACACACACACACACACACACTCTTACTGGCCACATGGCGCAGAACCCAGGTGGCTTCTGTGCCAACTTATGTACAGGGCCCAGCCATACCTGACTCCCCGGGGCCCGTTTGTCCATCTCAAACCTTCTCCCTAGCCCGGTGGCTCTCAGGGACCTTCCAAATGCTGTGACCTCGTGTTGTGGTAACGACGACTGACCTGAAGCCAATTTACTCCCTCTTTCCTAAGTGTTGTAACTTTGCCACTGCTCCGATCGGTCACGCACATATCCCTCTTTTCCGTTGGCCGTTGGTGGCCCCGGTGAAAGGATCCTTCCACCCACACGAGGGGTCTGGAACCACGGGTGGAGGACTGCTGCCCTAGGCCCTTGAGCATTGCCTCTCGGCTAAAGGGACCCATCTTTATCAACGAGGTCATATATGGCACTTTGCAAAGAGCTTCGATGCAAACACGTCTTAAGCATCGGGATACACACGGGACTGGGTGACTGACCATCAGGAGGCACTTCCTCATACTTTTGCTGTGCACCATTATGCCTGAAAGAGATGGCCCGGCAGTCAGGACCAAGAAGCTTGGAACCAACCCCGGCTCCTGAATCCCATGGAAGCTGGAAGCGCATTTCCTCTATTGCCTTTCTCGGCTCCTTACTCTGCGCCCCCTGGAGCTTGCAGAGATCGCCCCCAACCCGCCATGCCCCACCCATGCACCCCCCCCCCAACCCCAATCTCAACCCTTCAACCACTCCACCAGCCACCCGGAACTCTCACCTCTCTGGACCCAGTCAACTCTGCCTTTACCGGCTGTCGGAGGCCAGCTTGGACCCCACAGGGTTAACTGAGGAAGGCTGAGTGTGGAATTGCCTGGAGTCTGGAGGGGGGGTGGGGCTGGCAACTGCTCTACACTTTTCTCTGACAAAATAAAGTTTCATTTATTAAAGGGGAGCACTCTCTGTGCCCGGGGGAGCGTACATGAGCCCCCCAAAAGGGAAGGAGTAAAAGGAGGAGGGAGCAGTCACACACACTCGAGTGAAAGCATTCTCTCTCTCTCTCTCTCTCTCTCTCTCTCTCTCTCTCTCTCTCTCTCCCTCTCTCTCTTTCTCCGTCTCTGTACACATTTGGTGGGTGGAGCAAAATCTCAGGAGCTGGCTCCAAGAAGATTATTTTGTCTCTCAGCCTTTTTATACCACCTGAGACAGCAGCACGCTCTCCGTGTATGAAAAAGTTGACCTCCTCGCCACAAGTCATCACGTAGTCTCTAAAATCTATCACCACAGAAACATACTCTTTGAACACCTGAAGAAAATCACTACACAGAAGGAAATTCCACCGGGATTATTGATTGCATAGTTTTGACACTCAAACACAACCAAACATTTCCCATCCGTCATTCTCTCCACAAGTCGGAATTAACTCCAAAGCCATAATTCTCTTATAACGGATGAATAAAGTTTAAGCCAGCGGCTCCTATTTTAAGAAGTTTTGTTTTGTTTTGTTTTGTTTGTTTTGTTTTTCTGGTCTTAGCTGCTGACAATTTGTAGTCAGCAGGAGACAGATGATCGTCTGTCCTGCGGTCTTTTCTTTTGTGGAAGTCTTGTTGTTCAGGTCCTCTGGCTAATCACCCATCCTCTATCCCGACACTGGACACTCGAGTGGTAGAAGGATTTACTCTTTCTTCCTAGGCGCGTCTCTTCGCGCTGCACGCCGACTCCTACGGGCCACAGGCTTTAGATCATAAGATTCAAGAAGTCAGGCACAACCTTGAACCTATGGATGTTCTCTTTGAGCACGAACTTGTTGTCCCAGGCCTAATTTTCTTGCTGCTCCGGTTATGTGCTCATGAGGCCTGAAAGCTCACTGTATTCCTTCTCTCGAGGATGCAGCTCGTGCTGTTCTGTGAGGAAGGGGCACCTTCTAGTCTTGATCGCGACTTTAGGCTTTCTGTCAACTACCCTAACTTCTCCCAAATTATTTAGGTCCAACTAACTTCCTAAGCGACTTAGACCAAATCGGGCATTGCATCAGATCACGAATTCATCTTGTAAAGTACATCAGTATCTCAAAAGACGATCGGATCATCGTCCGTGCTGATCCGCAGGACTGTGGCCCAACAGAGCCGGCCATCCATCACCCGGGAAAGAAAGCAACCACACCAGGCTGTAGGCAGTTGAGTGTCTTGCCTTGTCCGCTGATCAGAGCACGGGCGGACTGGGGGTAGGGGGAGGTTCTAGCGATGAGAGAGGCATGAGCAGGCACACAGGAGCAGTAAGAAGGCGTCCTGGGCCAAAGGTCCCGGGGCCCTGCTTCTCCAGGATACACCCACCACGGCGGAGAGCAAGGGTGGGCCGGTGGGCCTTTGGGCCGGTGGGCCGGGGTGCAGGTGGGCGGGTTCCAGGAGGCTCCATTGCCCACCACTTGCAGGTCTTCCTGCAAGGCTAGCACGGGCAGCCCCAGCCCGCACGGGGCGTGGGATCCCTAGTGTGGGGGACTCTGCGTGGGTCAAAGGGTAGGGGCCGGCTCCTGGCCCTGGAGACCGGCTGTGGTCAGGGCGGTGTTGGGGCCCGAGGCCCAGGCCTTCCCGAAAGGGGAGAGAGGAAAAGCAGAGCTGTGGGTGTTGGAGGAGCACTGGGTTGGAGGACTGGGTGCTCCCGCTGAGCCTCCCCTCCGGGCTCGCTGGAGGAGGAGTGGAGAACTGTGAGCGAGGGCTTGAGCTCCGGGAAGGCGGTAACGGGGTGCGGGGGGCTGGGGGGCCGGTGGAGACGAAGGGCAGCTAGCGTTCAGAGTTGGCGGGTTTGGCCTCGCTGTCGTGGGTCACTCGCCAGCGAGGACGGGCCAAGCTCGCCGAGCAGCCGGCAGCAGTCTTGCAGCTTTTTCTGAGCGCTCCCCGAGAGGGTTGTGTGCGTGCCAAGTGGGGTCCGGACGGCGACAGGGCAGGAGCAAGAGGAGCATCTCGGAGCAGAGAGAGGCGCTCGCGGCTCGCGGCTCGAGGCTCGAGGCTCGAGGCCGGCTGCTGAGCGAGCGAGCAGGCGGCGGGCGTCCGGGGCGCTGCGGTGGCAGCAAGTGTCCGCCGCCGGTGGGTGGTCCGGGTCGCGGGGTGTCAGTTCCCATCGGGACCGCTAGGGGTCGGGCGCGCGTCGGCGCGTCGGGCGAGGTAGGCGGTGAGTGAGCGAGTGAGTGAGTGAGTGAGTGAGTGAGTGAGCGAGCGAGCGAGCTAGCGAGCTATGTAGCGAGGCAGCGCTGGAGCGCTGAATAGAGAGAGATTGGTTGAAGTGTTGTGGGCGTCGGTAGGGAGTGTTGTTGTTTGTGTTGGTGAGGAGGAAGCGTTTGAGGAGTGTGGGCGTATGTGTGTCGGCGTGTGTTGTGAGTGTGGGCGCTGTGAGCACGTGGTAGGCTCTGCGCGCTGGGCATGGATCGGGTGTGAAGGGTGGAGCTTGTGGGCTGGTGTGTCGTCATGGTTGGTGAGGTTGGAATATGTGCTTTTCGCCAGGCGCTCTCGCCGGTTGTGGTGGCGCACGCCGGTAGGATTTGCTGAAGGAGGCAGAGGCATGAGGATCACGAGTTCGAGGCCAGCCTGGGCTACACATTTTTTCTTCTCCCTTATTTTCCTCTCCCTTATTCTCTTCCCACTGCACACACACGCACACGCACAAACACATTAACACTTTTCATCTCCACGCTCAATAGCACAACACACAGCTACCTTCAACCCTCACTTCTCACCCTTACCTTACACCCTTCACACACTAACTACACCAACTTCATACAATGCCAGGGACATCCTCTTGACAAAACAACACAAACAACAACAAAACTCACACACACTACACACAAACGCGCACCGATTCACCTACTTTGCAAAAACAACACCTTTGCACAAGCGCTCCATGCTCCCATCAACTCGGGGCCTTTTATGATTGCTTACCTCATGATGCATGCAGCAAAACATCTTCACCTGACTTCTCTGCTTCTTTTTGCCCTTCAGACTTTCAACAAGAGACATTCATTGACAGTGCTGACATGCTCTGATCAGGAGGAAGAAGCCAGTTGTGTGTCTGAGCTTCTGCACTAGCCTTGCCCAGCACTGCTTCCCTTGCTGGGTGTTCCTGCACTGCATGGCCTGGAGGATTCTGGGCAGTTGTCAGCTTGGGCTGGGGTCTGTGGGGTGTGGCCATTACCCAGCCCAAGCTGCTACTGCTGCTGCTGCTGCTGCTGCTGCTGCTGCTGCTGCTGCTGCTACTTCTTCTTCTGTTGCCGCTGGTGATGGTGCTGGATGCGGGTGTGGTGTGGGCGGGTGGGTAGATGAGTGGGTGGATGAATGATGAGTAGATGGAAGGCCCAAAGGAGGAGACCTGGGCAGAAGGGAGGCCAGAGTCCTAAGGCCGGTCTGGGTCTGTAGAGGGCCTGAGGCCTGAGGTCTTTGGGCCTCCAGGTAAGCACTTGGAAGTCCTGGAACCTTAAACACCACCCCCGCACCCCCCTGCACAGGGTCGTCTCTTCCTGGGAAGGGATGTCGGCCTGTTCTCTGCCCAGGAGGCTCGGGACGGATGTAGTTCCTAGCCCGGTGAGTGGCCGGTGAGTGCGATCTGAAGGGCCTGACCACACTTGGATCCTCCCTAGGCACCCCCTCACCCCAGCCACAACCTCACTATGGAGCTGGTCTCAGGCTCTCCCTCCCAAGGCCTTCTTTCCCTTGAACACTGTTTCTCAGTCAGTAGAATGAATCCCTCCTCCTACATGGAGATGTCACACGTTGTACTGGCTGGTTTTGTGTGTCAACTTGACACAGGCTGGGGTCATCACAGAGAAAGGAGCTTCAGTTGGGGTAGCGCCACAACTGGGAAGACCCAGCTGTGGGGCATTTTCTCAATTAGTGCTCAAGGGGGGGAGGGCCCCTTGTGGGTGGTCCCATCTCTGGGCTGGTATCCTTGGGTTCGACAAGAGAGCAGGCTGAGCAAGCCAGGGGAAGCAAGCCAGTAAGAAACATGCCCTCCACGGCCTTCACATCAGCTCCTGCATCCTGACCTGCTTGAGGTCCAGTCCTGACTTCCTTTGGTGATGAACAGCTGTGTGGAAGTGTAAGCAGAATAAACCCTTTCCTCCCCAACGTGCTTCTTGGCCATGATGTTTGTGCAGGAATAGAAACCCTGACTAACACACACACACACACACACACACACACACACTCTTACTGGCCACATGGCGCAGAACCCAGGTGGCTTCTGTGCCAACTTATGTACAGGGCCCAGCCATACCTGACTCCCCGGGGCCCGTTTGTCCATCTCAAACCTTCTCCCTAGCCCGGTGGCTCTCAGGGACCTTCCAAATGCTGTGACCTCGTGTTGTGGTAACGACGACTGACCTGAAGCCAATTTACTCCCTCTTTCCTAAGTGTTGTAACTTTGCCACTGCTCCGATCGGTCACGCACATATCCCTCTTTTCCGTTGGCCGTTGGTGGCCCCGGTGAAAGGATCCTTCCACCCACACGAGGGGTCTGGAACCACGGGTGGAGGACTGCTGCCCTAGGCCCTTGAGCATTGCCTCTCGGCTAAAGGGACCCATCTTTATCAACGAGGTCATATATGGCACTTTGCAAAGAGCTTCGATGCAAACACGTCTTAAGCATCGGGATACACACGGGACTGGGTGACTGACCATCAGGAGGCACTTCCTCATACTTTTGCTGTGCACCATTATGCCTGAAAGAGATGGCCCGGCAGTCAGGACCAAGAAGCTTGGAACCAACCCCGGCTCCTGAATCCCATGGAAGCTGGAAGCGCATTTCCTCTATTGCCTTTCTCGGCTCCTTACTCTGCGCCCCCTGGAGCTTGCAGAGATCGCCCCCAACCCGCCATGCCCCACCCATGCACCCCCCCCCCAACCCCAATCTCAACCCTTCAACCACTCCACCAGCCACCCGGAACTCTCACCTCTCTGGACCCAGTCAACTCTGCCTTTACCGGCTGTCGGAGGCCAGCTTGGACCCCACAGGGTTAACTGAGGAAGGCTGAGTGTGGAATTGCCTGGAGTCTGGAGGGGGGGTGGGGCTGGCAACTGCTCTACACTTTTCTCTGACAAAATAAAGTTTCATTTATTAAAGGGGAGCACTCTCTGTGCCCGGGGGAGCGTACATGAGCCCCCCAAAAGGGAAGGAGTAAAAGGAGGAGGGAGCAGTCACACACACTCGAGTGAAAGCATTCTCTCTCTCTCTCTCTCTCTCTCTCTCTCTCTCTCTCTCTCTCTCTCTCCCTCTCTCTCTTTCTCCGTCTCTGTACACATTTGGTGGGTGGAGCAAAATCTCAGGAGCTGGCTCCAAGAAGATTATTTTGTCTCTCAGCCTTTTTATACCACCTGAGACAGCAGCACGCTCTCCGTGTATGAAAAAGTTGACCTCCTCGCCACAAGTCATCACGTAGTCTCTAAAATCTATCACCACAGAAACATACTCTTTGAACACCTGAAGAAAATCACTACACAGAAGGAAATTCCACCGGGATTATTGATTGCATAGTTTTGACACTCAAACACAACCAAACATTTCCCATCCGTCATTCTCTCCACAAGTCGGAATTAACTCCAAAGCCATAATTCTCTTATAACGGATGAATAAAGTTTAAGCCAGCGGCTTCTATTTTAAGAAGTTTTGTTTTGTTTTGTTTTGTTTGTTTTGTTTTTCTGGTCTTAGCTGCTGACAATTTGTAGTCAGCAGGAGACAGATGATCGTCTGTCCTGCGGTCTTTTCTTTTGTGGAAGTCTTGTTGTTCAGGTCCTCTGGCTAATCACCCATCCTCTATCCCGACACTGGACACTCGAGTGGTAGAAGGATTTACTCTTTCTTCCTAGGCGCGTCTCTTCGCGCTGCACGCCGACTCCTACGGGCCACAGGCTTTAGATCATAAGATTCAGGAAGTCAGGCACAACCTTGAACCTATGGATGTTCTCTTTGAGCACGAACTTGTTGTCCCAGGCCTAATTTTCTTGCTGCTCCGGTTATGTGCTCATGAGGCCTGAAAGCTCACTGTATTCCTTCTCTCGAGGATGCAGCTCGTGCTGTTCTGTGAGGAAGGGGCACCTTCTAGTCTTGATCGCGACTTTAGGCTTTCTGTCAACTACCCTAACTTCTCCCAAATTATTTAGGTCCAACTAACTTCCTAAGCGACTTAGACCAAATCGGGCATTGCATCAGATCACGAATTCATCTTGTAAAGTACATCAGTATCTCAAAAGACGATCGGATCATCGTCCGTGCTGATCCGCAGGACTGTGGCCCAACAGAGCCGGCCATCCATCACCCGGGAAAGAAAGCAACCACACCAGGCTGTAGGCAGTTGAGTGTCTTGCCTTGTCCGCTGATCAGAGCACGGGCGGACTGGGGGTAGGGGGAGGTTCTAGCGATGAGAGAGGCATGAGCAGGCACACAGGAGCAGTAAGAAGGCGTCCTGGGCCAAAGGTCCCGGGGCCCTGCTTCTCCAGGATACACCCACCACGGCGGAGAGCAAGGGTGGGCCGGTGGGCCTTTGGGCCGGTGGGCCGGGGTGCAGGTGGGCGGGTTCCAGGAGGCTCCATTGCCCACCACTTGCAGGTCTTCCTGCAAGGCTAGCACGGGCAGCCCCAGCCCGCACGGGGCGTGGGATCCCTAGTGTGGGGGACTCTGCGTGGGTCAAAGGGTAGGGGCCGGCTCCTGGCCCTGGAGACCGGCTGTGGTCAGGGCGGTGTTGGGGCCCGAGGCCCAGGCCTTCCCGAAAGGGGAGAGAGGAAAAGCAGAGCTGTGGGTGTTGGAGGAGCACTGGGTTGGAGGACTGGGTGCTCCCGCTGAGCCTCCCCTCCGGGCTCGCTGGAGGAGGAGTGGAGAACTGTGAGCGAGGGCTTGAGCTCCGGGAAGGCGGTAACGGGGTGCGGGGGGCTGGGGGGCCGGTGGAGACGAAGGGCAGCTAGCGTTCAGAGTTGGCGGGTTTGGCCTCGCTGTCGTGGGTCACTCGCCAGCGAGGACGGGCCAAGCTCGCCGAGCAGCCGGCAGCAGTCTTGCAGCTTTTTCTGAGCGCTCCCCGAGAGGGTTGTGTGCGTGCCAAGTGGGGTCCGGACGGCGACAGGGCAGGAGCAAGAGGAGCATCTCGGAGCAGAGAGAGGCGCTCGCGGCTCGCGGCTCGAGGCTCGAGGCTCGAGGCCGGCTGCTGAGCGAGCGAGCAGGCGGCGGGCGTCCGGGGCGCTGCGGTGGCAGCAAGTGTCCGCCGCCGGTGGGTGGTCCGGGTCGCGGGGTGTCAGTTCCCATCGGGACCGCTAGGGGTCGGGCGCGCGTCGGCGCGTCGGGCGAGGTAGGCGGTGAGTGAGCGAGTGAGTGAGTGAGTGAGTGAGTGAGTGAGTGAGTGAGCGAGCGAGCGAGCTAGCGAGCTATGTAGCGAGGCAGCGCTGGAGCGCTGAATAGAGAGAGATTGGTTGAAGTGTTGTGGGCGTCGGTAGGGAGTGTTGTTGTTTGTGTTGGTGAGGAGGAAGCGTTTGAGGAGTGTGGGCGTATGTGTGTCGGCGTGTGTTGTGAGTGTGGGCGCTGTGAGCACGTGGTAGGCTCTGCGCGCTGGGCATGGATCGGGTGTGAAGGGTGGAGCTTGTGGGCTGGTGTGTCGTCATGGTTGGTGAGGTTGGAATATGTGCTTTTCGCCAGGCGCTCTCGCCGGTTGTGGTGGCGCACGCCGGTAGGATTTGCTGAAGGAGGCAGAGGCAGGAGGATCACGAGTTCGAGGCCAGCCTGGGCTACACATTTTTTCTTCTCCCTTATTTTCCTCTCCCTTATTCTCTTCCCACTGCACACACACGCACACGCACAAACACATTAACACTTTTCATCTCCACGCTCAATAGCACAACACACAGCTACCTTCAACCCTCACTTCTCACCCTTACCTTACACCCTTCACACACTAACTACACCAACTTCATACAATGCCAGGGACATCCTCTTGACAAAACAACACAAACAACAACAAAACTCACACACACTACACACAAACGCGCACCGATTCACCTACTTTGCAAAAACAACACCTTTGCACAAGCGCTCCATGCTCCCATCAACTCGGGGCCTTTTATGATTGCTTACCTCATGATGCATGCAGCAAAACATCTTCACCTGACTTCTCTGCTTCTTTTTGCCCTTCAGACTTTCAACAAGAGACATTCATTGACAGTGCTGACATGCTCTGATCAGGAGGAAGAAGCCAGTTGTGTGTCTGAGCTTCTGCACTAGCCTTGCCCAGCACTGCTTCCCTTGCTGGGTGTTCCTGCACTGCATGGCCTGGAGGATTCTGGGCAGTTGTCAGCTTGGGCTGGGGTCTGTGGGGTGTGGCCATTACCCAGCCCAAGCTGCTACTGCTGCTGCTGCTGCTGCTGCTGCTGCTGCTGCTGCTGCTACTTCTACTTCTGTTGCCGCTGGTGATGGTGCTGGATGCGGGTGTGGTGTGGGCGGGTGGGTAGATGAGTGGGTGGATGAATGATGAGTAGATGGAAGGCCCAAAGGAGGAGACCTGGGCAGAAGGGAGGCCAGAGTCCTAAGGCCGGTCTGGGTCTGTAGAGGGCCTGAGGCCTGAGGTCTTTGGGCCTCCAGGCAAGCACTTGGAAGTCCTGGAACCTTAAACACCACCCCCGCACCCCCCTGCACAGGGTCGTCTCTTCCTGGGAAGGGATGTCGGCCTGTTCTCTGCCCAGGAGGCTCGGGACGGATGTAGTTCCTAGCCCGGTGAGTGGCCGGTGAGTGCGATCTGAAGGGCCTGACCACACTTGGATCCTCCCTAGGCACCCCCTCACCCCAGCCACAACCTCACTATGGAGCTGGTCTCAGGCTCTCCCTCCCAAGGCCTTCTTTCCCTTGAACACTGTTTCTCAGTCAGTAGAATGAATCCCTCCTCCTACATGGAGATGTCACACGTTGTACTGGCTGGTTTTGTGTGTCAACTTGACACAGGCTGGGGTCATCACAGAGAAAGGAGCTTCAGTTGGGGTAGCGCCACAACTGGGAAGACCCAGCTGTGGGGCATTTTCTCAATTAGTGCTCAAGGGGGGGAGGGCCCCTTGTGGGTGGTCCCATCTCTGGGCTGGTATCCTTGGGTTCGACAAGAGAGCAGGCTGAGCAAGCCAGGGGAAGCAAGCCAGTAAGAAACATGCCCTCCACGGCCTTCACATCAGCTCCTGCATCCTGACCTGCTTGAGGTCCAGTCCTGACTTCCTTTGGTGATGAACAGCTGTGTGGAAGTGTAAGCAGAATAAACCCTTTCCTCCCCAACGTGCTTCTTGGCCATGATGTTTGTGCAGGAATAGAAACCCTGACTAACACACACACACACACACACACACACACACACACACACACACACACTCTTACTGGCCACATGGCGCAGAACCCAGGTGGCTTCTGTGCCAACTTATGTACAGGGCCCAGCCATACCTGACTCCCCGGGGCCCGTTTGTCCATCTCAAACCTTCTCCCTAGCCCGGTGGCTCTCAGGGACCTTCCAAATGCTGTGACCTCGTGTTGTGGTAACGACGACTGACCTGAAGCCAATTTACTCCCTCTTTCCTAAGTGTTGTAACTTTGCCACTGCTCCGATCGGTCACGCACATATCCCTCTTTTCCGTTGGCCGTTGGTGGCCCCGGTGAAAGGATCCTTCCACCCACACGAGGGGTCTGGAACCACGGGTGGAGGACTGCTGCCCTAGGCCCTTGAGCATTGCCTCTCGGCTAAAGGGACCCATCTTTATCAACGAGGTCATATATGGCACTTTGCAAAGAGCTTCGATGCAAACACGTCTTAAGCATCGGGATACACACGGGACTGGGTGACTGACCATCAGGAGGCACTTCCTCATACTTTTGCTGTGCACCATTATGCCTGAAAGAGATGGCCCGGCAGTCAGGACCAAGAAGCTTGGAACCAACCCCGGCTCCTGAATCCCATGGAAGCTGGAAGCGCATTTCCTCTATTGCCTTTCTCGGCTCCTTACTCTGCGCCCCCTGGAGCTTGCAGAGATCGCCCCCAACCCGCCATGCCCCACCCATGCACCCCCCCCCCCAACCCCAATCTCAACCCTTCAACCACTCCACCAGCCACCCGGAACTCTCACCTCTCTGGACCCAGTCAACTCTGCCTTTACCGGCTGTCGGAGGCCAGCTTGGACCCCACAGGGTTAACTGAGGAAGGCTGAGTGTGGAATTGCCTGGAGTCTGGAGGGGGGGTGGGGCTGGCAACTGCTCTACACTTTTCTCTGACAAAATAAAGTTTCATTTATTAAAGGGGAGCACTCTCTGTGCCCGGGGGAGCGTACATGAGCCCCCCAAAAGGGAAGGAGTAAAAGGAGGAGGGAGCAGTCACACACACTCGAGTGAAAGCATTCTCTCTCTCTCTCTCTCTCTCTCTCTCTCTCTCTCTCTCTCTCTCCCTCTCTCTCTTTCTCCGTCTCTGTACACATTTGGTGGGTGGAGCAAAATCTCAGGAGCTGGCTCCAAGAAGATTATTTTGTCTCTCAGCCTTTTTATACCACCTGAGACAGCAGCACGCTCTCCGTGTATGAAAAAGTTGACCTCCTCGCCACAAGTCATCACGTAGTCTCTAAAATCTATCACCACAGAAACATACTCTTTGAACACCTGAAGAAAATCACTACACAGAAGGAAATTCCACCGGGATTATTGATTGCATAGTTTTGACACTCAAACACAACCAAACATTTCCCATCCGTCATTCTCTCCACAAGTCGGAATTAACTCCAAAGCCATAATTCTCTTATAACGGATGAATAAAGTTTAAGCCAGCGGCTCCTATTTTAAGAAGTTTTGTTTTGTTTTGTTTTGTTTGTTTTGTTTTTCTGGTCTTAGCTGCTGACAATTTGTAGTCAGCAGGAGACAGATGATCGTCTGTCCTGCGGTCTTTTCTTTTGTGGAAGTCTTGTTGTTCAGGTCCTCTGGCTAATCACCCATCCTCTATCCCGACACTGGACACTCGAGTGGTAGAAGGATTTACTCTTTCTTCCTAGGCGCGTCTCTTCGCGCTGCACGCCGACTCCTACGGGCCACAGGCTTTAGATCATAAGATTCAGGAAGTCAGGCACAACCTTGAACCTATGGATGTTCTCTTTGAGCACGAACTTGTTGTCCCAGGCCTAATTTTCTTGCTGCTCCGGTTATGTGCTCATGAGGCCTGAAAGCTCACTGTATTCCTTCTCTCGAGGATGCAGCTCGTGCTGTTCTGTGAGGAAGGGGCACCTTCTAGTCTTGATCGCGACTTTAGGCTTTCTGTCAACTACCCTAACTTCTCCCAAATTATTTAGGTCCAACTAACTTCCTAAGCGACTTAGACCAAATCGGGCATTGCATCAGATCACGAATTCATCTTGTAAAGTACATCAGTATCTCAAAAGACGATCGGATCATCGTCCGTGCTGATCCGCAGGACTGTGGCCCAACAGAGCCGGCCATCCATCACCCGGGAAAGAAAGCAACCACACCAGGCTGTAGGCAGTTGAGTGTCTTGCCTTGTCCGCTGATCAGAGCACGGGCGGACTGGGGGTAGGGGGAGGTTCTAGCGATGAGAGAGGCATGAGCAGGCACACAGGAGCAGTAAGAAGGCGTCCTGGGCCAAAGGTCCCGGGGCCCTGCTTCTCCAGGATACACCCACCACGGCGGAGAGCAAGGGTGGGCCGGTGGGCCTTTGGGCCGGTGGGCCGGGGTGCAGGTGGGCGGGTTCCAGGAGGCTCCATTGCCCACCACTTGCAGGTCTTCCTGCAAGGCTAGCACGGGCAGCCCCAGCCCGCACGGGGCGTGGGATCCCTAGTGTGGGGGACTCTGCGTGGGTCAAAGGGTAGGGGCCGGCTCCTGGCCCTGGAGACCGGCTGTGGTCAGGGCGGTGTTGGGGCCCGAGGCCCAGGCCTTCCCGAAAGGGGAGAGAGGAAAAGCAGAGCTGTGGGTGTTGGAGGAGCACTGGGTTGGAGGACTGGGTGCTCCCGCTGAGCCTCCCCTCCGGGCTCGCTGGAGGAGGAGTGGAGAACTGTGAGCGAGGGCTTGAGCTCCGGGAAGGCGGTAACGGGGTGCGGGGGGCTGGGGGGCCGGTGGAGACGAAGGGCAGCTAGCGTTCAGAGTTGGCGGGTTTGGCCTCGCTGTCGTGGGTCACTCGCCAGCGAGGACGGGCCAAGCTCGCCGAGCAGCCGGCAGCAGTCTTGCAGCTTTTTCTGAGCGCTCCCCGAGAGGGTTGTGTGCGTGCCAAGTGGGGTCCGGACGGCGACAGGGCAGGAGCAAGAGGAGCATCTCGGAGCAGAGAGAGGCGCTCGCGGCTCGCGGCTCGAGGCTCGAGGCTCGAGGCCGGCTGCTGAGCGAGCGAGCAGGCGGCGGGCGTCCGGGGCGCTGCGGTGGCAGCAAGTGTCCGCCGCCGGTGGGTGGTCCGGGTCGCGGGGTGTCAGTTCCCATCGGGACCGCTAGGGGTCGGGCGCGCGTCGGCGCGTCGGGCGAGGTAGGCGGTGAGTGAGCGAGTGAGTGAGTGAGTGAGTGAGTGAGTGAGTGAGTGAGCGAGCGAGCGAGCTAGCGAGCTATGTAGCGAGGCAGCGCTGGAGCGCTGAATAGAGAGAGATTGGTTGAAGTGTTGTGGGCGTCGGTAGGGAGTGTTGTTGTTTGTGTTGGTGAGGAGGAAGCGTTTGAGGAGTGTGGGCGTATGTGTGTCGGCGTGTGTTGTGAGTGTGGGCGCTGTGAGCACGTGGTAGGCTCTGCGCGCTGGGCATGGATCGGGTGTGAAGGGTGGAGCTTGTGGGCTGGTGTGTCGTCATGGTTGGTGAGGTTGGAATATGTGCTTTTCGCCAGGCGCTCTCGCCGGTTGTGGTGGCGCACGCCGGTAGGATTTGCTGAAGGAGGCAGAGGCAGGAGGATCACGAGTTCGAGGCCAGCCTGGGCTACACATTTTTTCTTCTCCCTTATTTTCCTCTCCCTTATTCTCTTCCCACTGCACACACACGCACACGCACAAACACATTAACACTTTTCATCTCCACGCTCAATAGCACAACACACAGCTACCTTCAACCCTCACTTCTCACCCTTACCTTACACCCTTCACACACTAACTACACCAACTTCATACAATGCCAGGGACATCCTCTTGACAAAACAACACAAACAACAACAAAACTCACACACACTACACACAAACGCGCACCGATTCACCTACTTTGCAAAAACAACACCTTTGCACAAGCGCTCCATGCTCCCATCAACTCGGGGCCTTTTATGATTGCTTACCTCATGATGCATGCAGCAAAACATCTTCACCTGACTTCTCTGCTTCTTTTTGCCCTTCAGACTTTCAACAAGAGACATTCATTGACAGTGCTGACATGCTCTGATCAGGAGGAAGAAGCCAGTTGTGTGTCTGAGCTTCTGCACTAGCCTTGCCCAGCACTGCTTCCCTTGCTGGGTGTTCCTGCACTGCATGGCCTGGAGGATTCTGGGCAGTTGTCAGCTTGGGCTGGGGTCTGTGGGGTGTGGCCATTACCCAGCCCAAGCTGCTACTGCTGCTGCTGCTGCTGCTGCTGCTGCTGCTGCTGCTGCTGCTGCTGCTACTTCTACTTCTGTTGCCGCTGGTGATGGTGCTGGATGCGGGTGTGGTGTGGGCGGGTGGGTAGATGAGTGGGTGGATGAATGATGAGTAGATGGAAGGCCCAAAGGAGGAGACCTGGGCAGAAGGGAGGCCAGAGTCCTAAGGCCGGTCTGGGTCTGTAGAGGGCCTGAGGCCTGAGGTCTTTGGGCCTCCAGGTAAGCACTTGGAAGTCCTGGAACCTTAAACACCACCCCCGCACCCCCCTGCACAGGGTCGTCTCTTCCTGGGAAGGGATGTCGGCCTGTTCTCTGCCCAGGAGGCTCGGGACGGATGTAGTTCCTAGCCCGGTGAGTGGCCGGTGAGTGCGATCTGAAGGGCCTGACCACACTTGGATCCTCCCTAGGCACCCCCTCACCCCAGCCACAACCTCACTATGGAGCTGGTCTCAGGCTCTCCCTCCCAAGGCCTTCTTTCCCTTGAACACTGTTTCTCAGTCAGTAGAATGAATCCCTCCTCCTACATGGAGATGTCACACGTTGTACTGGCTGGTTTTGTGTGTCAACTTGACACAGGCTGGGGTCATCACAGAGAAAGGAGCTTCAGTTGGGGTAGCGCCACAACTGGGAAGACCCAGCTGTGGGGCATTTTCTCAATTAGTGCTCAAGGGGGGGAGGGCCCCTTGTGGGTGGTCCCATCTCTGGGCTGGTATCCTTGGGTTCGACAAGAGAGCAGGCTGAGCAAGCCAGGGGAAGCAAGCCAGTAAGAAACATGCCCTCCACGGCCTTCACATCAGCTCCTGCATCCTGACCTGCTTGAGGTCCAGTCCTGACTTCCTTTGGTGATGAACAGCTGTGTGGAAGTGTAAGCAGAATAAACCCTTTCCTCCCCAACGTGCTTCTTGGCCATGATGTTTGTGCAGGAATAGAAACCCTGACTAACACACACACACACACACACACACACACACACACACACACACACACTCTTACTGGCCACATGGCGCAGAACCCAGGTGGCTTCTGTGCCAACTTATGTACAGGGCCCAGCCATACCTGACTCCCCGGGGCCCGTTTGTCCATCTCAAACCTTCTCCCTAGCCCGGTGGCTCTCAGGGACCTTCCAAATGCTGTGACCTCGTGTTGTGGTAACGACGACTGACCTGAAGCCAATTTACTCCCTCTTTCCTAAGTGTTGTAACTTTGCCACTGCTCCGATCGGTCACGCACATATCCCTCTTTTCCGTTGGCCGTTGGTGGCCCCGGTGAAAGGATCCTTCCACCCACACGAGGGGTCTGGAACCACGGGTGGAGGACTGCTGCCCTAGGCCCTTGAGCATTGCCTCTCGGCTAAAGGGACCCATCTTTATCAACGAGGTCATATATGGCACTTTGCAAAGAGCTTCGATGCAAACACGTCTTAAGCATCGGGATACACACGGGACTGGGTGACTGACCATCAGGAGGCACTTCCTCATACTTTTGCTGTGCACCATTATGCCTGAAAGAGATGGCCCGGCAGTCAGGACCAAGAAGCTTGGAACCAACCCCGGCTCCTGAATCCCATGGAAGCTGGAAGCGCATTTCCTCTATTGCCTTTCTCGGCTCCTTACTCTGCGCCCCCTGGAGCTTGCAGAGATCGCCCCCAACCCGCCATGCCCCACCCATGCACCCCCCCCCCCCAACCCCAATCTCAACCCTTCAACCACTCCACCAGCCACCCGGAACTCTCACCTCTCTGGACCCAGTCAACTCTGCCTTTACCGGCTGTCGGAGGCCAGCTTGGACCCCACAGGGTTAACTGAGGAAGGCTGAGTGTGGAATTGCCTGGAGTCTGGAGGGGGGGTGGGGCTGGCAACTGCTCTACACTTTTCTCTGACAAAATAAAGTTTCATTTATTAAAGGGGAGCACTCTCTGTGCCCGGGGGAGCGTACATGAGCCCCCCAAAAGGGAAGGAGTAAAAGGAGGAGGGAGCAGTCACACACACTCGAGTGAAAGCATTCTCTCTCTCTCTCTCTCTCTCTCTCTCTCTCTCTCTCTCTCTCTCTCTCTCTCCCTCTCTCTCTTTCTCCGTCTCTGTACACATTTGGTGGGTGGAGCAAAATCTCAGGAGCTGGCTCCAAGAAGATTATTTTGTCTCTCAGCCTTTTTATACCACCTGAGACAGCAGCACGCTCTCCGTGTATGAAAAAGTTGACCTCCTCGCCACAAGTCATCACGTAGTCTCTAAAATCTATCACCACAGAAACATACTCTTTGAACACCTGAAGAAAATCACTACACAGAAGGAAATTCCACCGGGATTATTGATTGCATAGTTTTGACACTCAAACACAACCAAACATTTCCCATCCGTCATTCTCTCCACAAGTCGGAATTAACTCCAAAGCCATAATTCTCTTATAACGGATGAATAAAGTTTAAGCCAGCGGCTCCTATTTTAAGAAGTTTTGTTTTGTTTTGTTTTGTTTGTTTTGTTTTTCTGGTCTTAGCTGCTGACAATTTGTAGTCAGCAGGAGACAGATGATCGTCTGTCCTGCGGTCTTTTCTTTTGTGGAAGTCTTGTTGTTCAGGTCCTCTGGCTAATCACCCATCCTCTATCCCGACACTGGACACTCGAGTGGTAGAAGGATTTACTCTTTCTTCCTAGGCGCGTCTCTTCGCGCTGCACGCCGACTCCTACGGGCCACAGGCTTTAGATCATAAGATTCAGGAAGTCAGGCACAACCTTGAACCTATGGATGTTCTCTTTGAGCACGAACTTGTTGTCCCAGGCCTAATTTTCTTGCTGCTCCGGTTATGTGCTCATGAGGCCTGAAAGCTCACTGTATTCCTTCTCTCGAGGATGCAGCTCGTGCTGTTCTGTGAGGAAGGGGCACCTTCTAGTCTTGATCGCGACTTTAGGCTTTCTGTCAACTACCCTAACTTCTCCCAAATTATTTAGGTCCAACTAACTTCCTAAGCGACTTAGACCAAATCGGGCATTGCATCAGATCACGAATTCATCTTGTAAAGTACATCAGTATCTCAAAAGACGATCGGATCATCGTCCGTGCTGATCCGCAGGACTGTGGCCCAACAGAGCCGGCCATCCATCACCCGGGAAAGAAAGCAACCACACCAGGCTGTAGGCAGTTGAGTGTCTTGCCTTGTCCGCTGATCAGAGCACGGGCGGACTGGGGGTAGGGGGAGGTTCTAGCGATGAGAGAGGCATGAGCAGGCACACAGGAGCAGTAAGAAGGCGTCCTGGGCCAAAGGTCCCGGGGCCCTGCTTCTCCAGGATACACCCACCACGGCGGAGAGCAAGGGTGGGCCGGTGGGCCTTTGGGCCGGTGGGCCGGGGTGCAGGTGGGCGGGTTCCAGGAGGCTCCATTGCCCACCACTTGCAGGTCTTCCTGCAAGGCTAGCACGGGCAGCCCCAGCCCGCACGGGGCGTGGGATCCCTAGTGTGGGGGACTCTGCGTGGGTCAAAGGGTAGGGGCCGGCTCCTGGCCCTGGAGACCGGCTGTGGTCAGGGCGGTGTTGGGGCCCGAGGCCCAGGCCTTCCCGAAAGGGGAGAGAGGAAAAGCAGAGCTGTGGGTGTTGGAGGAGCACTGGGTTGGAGGACTGGGTGCTCCCGCTGAGCCTCCCCTCCGGGCTCGCTGGAGGAGGAGTGGAGAACTGTGAGCGAGGGCTTGAGCTCCGGGAAGGCGGTAACGGGGTGCGGGGGGCTGGGGGGCCGGTGGAGACGAAGGGCAGCTAGCGTTCAGAGTTGGCGGGTTTGGCCTCGCTGTCGTGGGTCACTCGCCAGCGAGGACGGGCCAAGCTCGCCGAGCAGCCGGCAGCAGTCTTGCAGCTTTTTCTGAGCGCTCCCCGAGAGGGTTGTGTGCGTGCCAAGTGGGGTCCGGACGGCGACAGGGCAGGAGCAAGAGGAGCATCTCGGAGCAGAGAGAGGCGCTCGCGGCTCGCGGCTCGAGGCTCGAGGCTCGAGGCCGGCTGCTGAGCGAGCGAGCAGGCGGCGGGCGTCCGGGGCGCTGCGGTGGCAGCAAGTGTCCGCCGCCGGTGGGTGGTCCGGGTCGCGGGGTGTCAGTTCCCATCGGGACCGCTAGGGGTCGGGCGCGCGTCGGCGCGTCGGGCGAGGTAGGCGGTGAGTGAGCGAGTGAGTGAGTGAGTGAGTGAGTGAGTGAGTGAGCGAGCGAGCGAGCTAGCGAGCTATGTAGCGAGGCAGCGCTGGAGCGCTGAATAGAGAGAGATTGGTTGAAGTGTTGTGGGCGTCGGTAGGGAGTGTTGTTGTTTGTGTTGGTGAGGAGGAAGCGTTTGAGGAGTGTGGGCGTATGTGTGTCGGCGTGTGTTGTGAGTGTGGGCGCTGTGAGCACGTGGTAGGCTCTGCGCGCTGGGCATGGATCGGGTGTGAAGGGTGGAGCTTGTGGGCTGGTGTGTCGTCATGGTTGGTGAGGTTGGAATATGTGCTTTTCGCCAGGCGCTCTCGCCGGTTGTGGTGGCGCACGCCGGTAGGATTTGCTGAAGGAGGCAGAGGCAGGAGGATCACGAGTTCGAGGCCAGCCTGGGCTACACATTTTTTCTTCTCCCTTATTTTCCTCTCCCTTATTCTCTTCCCACTGCACACACACGCACACGCACAAACACATTAACACTTTTCATCTCCACGCTCAATAGCACAACACACAGCTACCTTCAACCCTCACTTCTCACCCTTACCTTACACCCTTCACACACTAACTACACCAACTTCATACAATGCCAGGGACATCCTCTTGACAAAACAACACAAACAACAACAAAACTCACACACACTACACACAAACGCGCACCGATTCACCTACTTTGCACAAACAACACCTTTGCACAAGCGCTCCATGCTCCCATCAACTCGGGGCCTTTTATGATTGCTTACCTCATGATGCATGCAGCAAAACATCTTCACCTGACTTCTCTGCTTCTTTTTGCCCTTCAGACTTTCAACAAGAGACATTCATTGACAGTGCTGACATGCTCTGATCAGGAGGAAGAAGCCAGTTGTGTGTCTGAGCTTCTGCACTAGCCTTGCCCAGCACTGCTTCCCTTGCTGGGTGTTCCTGCACTGCATGGCCTGGAGGATTCTGGGCAGTTGTCAGCTTGGGCTGGGGTCTGTGGGGTGTGGCCATTACCCAGCCCAAGCTGCTACTGCTGCTGCTGCTGCTGCTGCTGCTGCTGCTGCTGCTGCTGCTGCTGCTACTTCTACTTCTGTTGCCGCTGGTGATGGTGCTGGATGCGGGTGTGGTGTGGGCGGGTGGGTAGATGAGTGGGTGGATGAATGATGAGTAGATGGAAGGCCCAAAGGAGGAGACCTGGGCAGAAGGGAGGCCAGAGTCCTAAGGCCGGTCTGGGTCTGTAGAGGGCCTGAGGCCTGAGGTCTTTGGGCCTCCAGGTAAGCACTTGGAAGTCCTGGAACCTTAAACACCACCCCCGCACCCCCCTGCACAGGGTCGTCTCTGGAAGGGATGTCGGCCTGTTCTCTGCCCAGGAGGCTCGGGACGGATGTAGTTCCTAGCCCGGTGAGTGGCCGGTGAGTGCGATCTGAAGGGCCTGACCACACTTGGATCCTCCCTAGGCACCCCCTCACCCCAGCCACAACCTCACTATGGAGCTGGTCTCAGGCTCTCCCTCCCAAGGCCTTCTTTCCCTTGAACACTGTTTCTCAGTCAGTAGAATGAATCCCTCCTCCTACATGGAGATGTCACACGTTGTACTGGCTGGTTTTGTGTGTCAACTTGACACAGGCTGGGGTCATCACAGAGAAAGGAGCTTCAGTTGGGGTAGCGCCACAACTGGGAAGACCCAGCTGTGGGGCATTTTCTCAATTAGTGCTCAAGGGGGGGAGGGCCCCTTGTGGGTGGTCCCATCTCTGGGCTGGTATCCTTGGGTTCGACAAGAGAGCAGGCTGAGCAAGCCAGGGGAAGCAAGCCAGTAAGAAACATGCCCTCCACGGCCTTCACATCAGCTCCTGCATCCTGACCTGCTTGAGGTCCAGTCCTGACTTCCTTTGGTGATGAACAGCTGTGTGGAAGTGTAAGCAGAATAAACCCTTTCCTCCCCAACGTGCTTCTTGGCCATGATGTTTGTGCAGGAATAGAAACCCTGACTAACACACACACACACACACACACACACACACACACACACACACTCTTACTGGCCACATGGCGCAGAACCCAGGTGGCTTCTGTGCCAACTTATGTACAGGGCCCAGCCATACCTGACTCCCCGGGGCCCGTTTGTCCATCTCAAACCTTCTCCCTAGCCCGGTGGCTCTCAGGGACCTTCCAAATGCTGTGACCTCGTGTTGTGGTAACGACGACTGACCTGAAGCCAATTTACTCCCTCTTTCCTAAGTGTTGTAACTTTGCCACTGCTCCGATCGGTCACGCACATATCCCTCTTTTCCGTTGGCCGTTGGTGGCCCCGGTGAAAGGATCCTTCCACCCACACGAGGGGTCTGGAACCACGGGTGGAGGACTGCTGCCCTAGGCCCTTGAGCATTGCCTCTCGGCTAAAGGGACCCATCTTTATCAACGAGGTCATATATGGCACTTTGCAAAGAGCTTCGATGCAAACACGTCTTAAGCATCGGGATACACACGGGACTGGGTGACTGACCATCAGGAGGCACTTCCTCATACTTTTGCTGTGCACCATTATGCCTGAAAGAGATGGCCCGGCAGTCAGGACCAAGAAGCTTGGAACCAACCCCGGCTCCTGAATCCCATGGAAGCTGGAAGCGCATTTCCTCTATTGCCTTTCTCGGCTCCTTACTCTGCGCCCCCTGGAGCTTGCAGAGATCGCCCCCAACCCGCCATGCCCCACCCATGCACCCCCCCCCCCCAACCCCAATCTCAACCCTTCAACCACTCCACCAGCCACCCGGAACTCTCACCTCTCTGGACCCAGTCAACTCTGCCTTTACCGGCTGTCGGAGGCCAGCTTGGACCCCACAGGGTTAACTGAGGAAGGCTGAGTGTGGAATTGCCTGGAGTCTGGAGGGGGGGTGGGGCTGGCAACTGCTCTACACTTTTCTCTGACAAAATAAAGTTTCATTTATTAAAGGGGAGCACTCTCTGTGCCCGGGGGAGCGTACATGAGCCCCCCAAAAGGGAAGGAGTAAAAGGAGGAGGGAGCAGTCACACACACTCGAGTGAAAGCATTCTCTCTCTCTCTCTCTCTCTCTCTCTCTCTCTCTCTCTCTCTCTCTCTCTCCCTCTCTCTCTTTCTCCGTCTCTGTACACATTTGGTGGGTGGAGCAAAATCTCAGGAGCTGGCTCCAAGAAGATTATTTTGTCTCTCAGCCTTTTTATACCACCTGAGACAGCAGCACGCTCTCCGTGTATGAAAAAGTTGACCTCCTCGCCACAAGTCATCACGTAGTCTCTAAAATCTATCACCACAGAAACATACTCTTTGAACACCTGAAGAAAATCACTACACAGAAGGAAATTCCACCGGGATTATTGATTGCATAGTTTTGACACTCAAACACAACCAAACATTTCCCATCCGTCATTCTCTCCACAAGTCGGAATTAACTCCAAAGCCATAATTCTCTTATAACGGATGAATAAAGTTTAAGCCAGCGGCTCCTATTTTAAGAAGTTTTGTTTTGTTTTGTTTTGTTTGTTTTGTTTTTCTGGTCTTAGCTGCTGACAATTTGTAGTCAGCAGGAGACAGATGATCGTCTGTCCTGCGGTCTTTTCTTTTGTGGAAGTCTTGTTGTTCAGGTCCTCTGGCTAATCACCCATCCTCTATCCCGACACTGGACACTCGAGTGGTAGAAGGATTTACTCTTTCTTCCTAGGCGCGTCTCTTCGCGCTGCACGCGACTCCTACGGGCCACAGGCTTTAGATCATAAGATTCAGGAAGTCAGGCACAACCTTGAACCTATGGATGTTCTCTTTGAGCACGAACTTGTTGTCCCAGGCCTAATTTTCTTGCTGCTCCGGTTATGTGCTCATGAGGCCTGAAAGCTCACTGTATTCCTTCTCTCGAGGATGCAGCTCGTGCTGTTCTGTGAGGAAGGGGCACCTTCTAGTCTTGATCGCGACTTTAGGCTTTCTGTCAACTACCCTAACTTCTCCCAAATTATTTAGGTCCAACTAACTTCCTAAGCGACTTAGACCAAATCGGGCATTGCATCAGATCACGAATTCATCTTGTAAAGTACATCAGTATCTCAAAAGACGATCGGATCATCGTCCGTGCTGATCCGCAGGACTGTGGCCCAACAGAGCCGGCCATCCATCACCCGGGAAAGAAAGCAACCACACCAGGCTGTAGGCAGTTGAGTGTCTTGCCTTGTCCGCTGATCAGAGCACGGGCGGACTGGGGGTAGGGGGAGGTTCTAGCGATGAGAGAGGCATGAGCAGGCACACAGGAGCAGTAAGAAGGCGTCCTGGGCCAAAGGTCCCGGGGCCCTGCTTCTCCAGGATACACCCACCACGGCGGAGAGCAAGGGTGGGCCGGTGGGCCTTTGGGCCGGTGGGCCGGGGTGCAGGTGGGCGGGTTCCAGGAGGCTCCATTGCCCACCACTTGCAGGTCTTCCTGCAAGGCTAGCACGGGCAGCCCCAGCCCGCACGGGGCGTGGGATCCCTAGTGTGGGGGACTCTGCGTGGGTCAAAGGGTAGGGGCCGGCTCCTGGCCCTGGAGACCGGCTGTGGTCAGGGCGGTGTTGGGGCCCGAGGCCCAGGCCTTCCCGAAAGGGGAGAGAGGAAAAGCAGAGCTGTGGGTGTTGGAGGAGCACTGGGTTGGAGGACTGGGTGCTCCCGCTGAGCCTCCCCTCCGGGCTCGCTGGAGGAGGAGTGGAGAACTGTGAGCGAGGGCTTGAGCTCCGGGAAGGCGGTAACGGGGTGCGGGGGGCTGGGGGGCCGGTGGAGACGAAGGGCAGCTAGCGTTCAGAGTTGGCGGGTTTGGCCTCGCTGTCGTGGGTCACTCGCCAGCGAGGACGGGCCAAGCTCGCCGAGCAGCCGGCAGCAGTCTTGCAGCTTTTTCTGAGCGCTCCCCGAGAGGGTTGTGTGCGTGCCAAGTGGGGTCCGGACGGCGACAGGGCAGGAGCAAGAGGAGCATCTCGGAGCAGAGAGAGGCGCTCGCGGCTCGCGGCTCCAGGCTCGAGGCTCGAGGCCGGCTGCTGAGCGAGCGAGCAGGCGGCGGGCGTCCGGGGCGCTGCGGTGGCAGCAAGTGTCCGCCGCCGGTGGGTGGTCCGGGTCGCGGGGTGTCAGTTCCCATCGGGACCGCTAGGGGTCGGGCGCGCGTCGGCGCGTCGGGCGAGGTAGGCGGTGAGTGAGCGAGTGAGTGAGTGAGTGAGTGAGTGAGTGAGTGAGCGAGCGAGCGAGCTAGCGAGCTATGTAGCGAGGCAGCGCTGGAGCGCTGAATAGAGAGAGATTGGTTGAAGTGTTGTGGGCGTCGGTAGGGAGTGTTGTTGTTTGTGTTGGTGAGGAGGAAGCGTTTGAGGAGTGTGGGCGTATGTGTGTCGGCGTGTGTTGTGAGTGTGGGCGCTGTGAGCACGTGGTAGGCTCTGCGCGCTGGGCATGGATCGGGTGTGAAGGGTGGAGCTTGTGGGCTGGTGTGTCGTCATGGTTGGTGAGGTTGGAATATGTGCTTTTCGCCAGGCGCTCTCGCCGGTTGTGGTGGCGCACGCCGGTAGGATTTGCTGAAGGAGGCAGAGGCAGGAGGATCACGAGTTCGAGGCCAGCCTGGGCTACACATTTTTTCTTCTCCCTTATTTTCCTCTCCCTTATTCTCTTCCCACTGCACACACACGCACACGCACAAACACATTAACACTTTTCATCTCCACGCTCAATAGCACAACACACAGCTACCTTCAACCCTCACTTCTCACCCTTACCTTACACCCTTCACACACTAACTACACCAACTTCATACAATGCCAGGGACATCCTCTTGACAAAACAACACAAACAACAACAAAACTCACACACACTACACACAAACGCGCACCGATTCACCTACTTTGCACAAACAACACCTTTGCACAAGCGCTCCATGCTCCCATCAACTCGGGGCCTTTTATGATTGCTTACCTCATGATGCATGCAGCAAAACATCTTCACCTGACTTCTCTGCTTCTTTTTGCCCTTCAGACTTTCAACAAGAGACATTCATTGACAGTGCTGACATGCTCTGATCAGGAGGAAGAAGCCAGTTGTGTGTCTGAGCTTCTGCACTAGCCTTGCCCAGCACTGCTTCCCTTGCTGGGTGTTCCTGCACTGCATGGCCTGGAGGATTCTGGGCAGTTGTCAGCTTGGGCTGGGGTCTGTGGGGTGTGGCCATTACCCAGCCCAAGCTGCTACTGCTGCTGCTGCTGCTGCTGCTGCTGCTGCTGCTGCTGCTGCTGCTGCTACTTCTACTTCTGTTGCCGCTGGTGATGGTGCTGGATGCGGGTGTGGTGTGGGCGGGTGGGTAGATGAGTGGGTGGATGAATGATGAGTAGATGGAAGGCCCAAAGGAGGAGACCTGGGCAGAAGGGAGGCCAGAGTCCTAAGGCCGGTCTGGGTCTGTAGAGGGCCTGAGGCCTGAGGTCTTTGGGCCTCCAGGTAAGCACTTGGAAGTCCTGGAACCTTAAACACCACCCCCGCACCCCCCTGCACAGGGTCGTCTCTTCCTGGGAAGGGATGTCGGCCTGTTCTCTGCCCAGGAGGCTCGGGACGGATGTAGTTCCTAGCCCGGTGAGTGGCCGGTGAGTGCGATCTGAAGGGCCTGACCACACTTGGATCCTCCCTAGGCACCCCCTCACCCCAGCCACAACCTCACTATGGAGCTGGTCTCAGGCTCTCCCTCCCAAGGCCTTCTTTCCCTTGAACACTGTTTCTCAGTCAGTAGAATGAATCCCTCCTCCTACATGGAGATGTCACACGTTGTACTGGCTGGTTTTGTGTGTCAACTTGACACAGGCTGGGGTCATCACAGAGAAAGGAGCTTCAGTTGGGGTAGCGCCACAACTGGGAAGACCCAGCTGTGGGGCATTTTCTCAATTAGTGCTCAAGGGGGGGAGGGCCCCTTGTGGGTGGTCCCATCTCTGGGCTGGTATCCTTGGGTTCGACAAGAGAGCAGGCTGAGCAAGCCAGGGGAAGCAAGCCAGTAAGAAACATGCCCTCCACGGCCTTCACATCAGCTCCTGCATCCTGACCTGCTTGAGGTCCAGTCCTGACTTCCTTTGGTGATGAACAGCTGTGTGGAAGTGTAAGCAGAATAAACCCTTTCCTCCCCAACGTGCTTCTTGGCCATGATGTTTGTGCAGGAATAGAAACCCTGACTAACACACACACACACACACACACACACACACACACACACACACACACTCTTACTGGCCACATGGCGCAGAACCCAGGTGGCTTCTGTGCCAACTTATGTACAGGGCCCAGCCATACCTGACTCCCCGGGGCCCGTTTGTCCATCTCAAACCTTCTCCCTAGCCCGGTGGCTCTCAGGGACCTTCCAAATGCTGTGACCTCGTGTTGTGGTAACGACGACTGACCTGAAGCCAATTTACTCCCTCTTTCCTAAGTGTTGTAACTTTGCCACTGCTCCGATCGGTCACGCACATATCCCTCTTTTCCGTTGGCCGTTGGTGGCCCCGGTGAAAGGATCCTTCCACCCACACGAGGGGTCTGGAACCACGGGTGGAGGACTGCTGCCCTAGGCCCTTGAGCATTGCCTCTCGGCTAAAGGGACCCATCTTTATCAACGAGGTCATATATGGCACTTTGCAAAGAGCTTCGATGCAAACACGTCTTAAGCATCGGGATACACACGGGACTGGGTGACTGACCATCAGGAGGCACTTCCTCATACTTTTGCTGTGCACCATTATGCCTGAAAGAGATGGCCCGGCAGTCAGGACCAAGAAGCTTGGAACCAACCCCGGCTCCTGAATCCCATGGAAGCTGGAAGCGCATTTCCTCTATTGCCTTTCTCGGCTCCTTACTCTGCGCCCCCTGGAGCTTGCAGAGATCGCCCCCAACCCGCCATGCCCCACCCATGCACCCCCCCCCCCAACCCCAATCTCAACCCTTCAACCACTCCACCAGCCACCCGGAACTCTCACCTCTCTGGACCCAGTCAACTCTGCCTTTACCGGCTGTCGGAGGCCAGCTTGGACCCCACAGGGTTAACTGAGGAAGGCTGAGTGTGGAATTGCCTGGAGTCTGGAGGGGGGGTGGGGCTGGCAACTGCTCTACACTTTTCTCTGACAAAATAAAGTTTCATTTATTAAAGGGGAGCACTCTCTGTGCCCGGGGGAGCGTACATGAGCCCCCCAAAAGGGAAGGAGTAAAAGGAGGAGGGAGCAGTCACACACACTCGAGTGAAAGCATTCTCTCTCTCTCTCTCTCTCTCTCTCTCTCTCTCTCTCTCTCTCTCTCTCTCTCTCTCTTTCTCCGTCTCTGTACACATTTGGTGGGTGGAGCAAAATCTCAGGAGCTGGCTCCAAGAAGATTATTTTGTCTCTCAGCCTTTTTATACCACCTGAGACAGCAGCACGCTCTCCGTGTATGAAAAAGTTGACCTCCTCGCCACAAGTCATCACGTAGTCTCTAAAATCTATCACCACAGAAACATACTCTTTGAACACCTGAAGAAAATCACTACACAGAAGGAAATTCCACCGGGATTATTGATTGCATAGTTTTGACACTCAAACACAACCAAACATTTCCCATCCGTCATTCTCTCCACAAGTCGGAATTAACTCCAAAGCCATAATTCTCTTATAACGGATGAATAAAGTTTAAGCCAGCGGCTCCTATTTTAAGAAGTTTTGTTTTGTTTTGTTTTGTTTGTTTTGTTTTTCTGGTCTTAGCTGCTGACAATTTGTAGTCAGCAGGAGACAGATGATCGTCTGTCCTGCGGTCTTTTCTTTTGTGGAAGTCTTGTTGTTCAGGTCCTCTGGCTAATCACCCATCCTCTATCCCGACACTGGACACTCGAGTGGTAGAAGGATTTACTCTTTCTTCCTAGGCGCGTCTCTTCGCGCTGCACGCCGACTCCTACGGGCCACAGGCTTTAGATCATAAGATTCAGGAAGTCAGGCACAACCTTGAACCTATGGATGTTCTCTTTGAGCACGAACTTGTTGTCCCAGGCCTAATTTTCTTGCTGCTCCGGTTATGTGCTCATGAGGCCTGAAAGCTCACTGTATTCCTTCTCTCGAGGATGCAGCTCGTGCTGTTCTGTGAGGAAGGGGCACCTTCTAGTCTTGATCGCGACTTTAGGCTTTCTGTCAACTACCCTAACTTCTCCCAAATTATTTAGGTCCAACTAACTTCCTAAGCGACTTAGACCAAATCGGGCATTGCATCAGATCACGAATTCATCTTGTAAAGTACATCAGTATCTCAAAAGACGATCGGATCATCGTCCGTGCTGATCCGCAGGACTGTGGCCCAACAGAGCCGGCCATCCATCACCCGGGAAAGAAAGCAACCACACCAGGCTGTAGGCAGTTGAGTGTCTTGCCTTGTCCGCTGATCAGAGCACGGGCGGACTGGGGGTAGGGGGAGGTTCTAGCGATGAGAGAGGCATGAGCAGGCACACAGGAGCAGTAAGAAGGCGTCCTGGGCCAAAGGTCCCGGGGCCCTGCTTCTCCAGGATACACCCACCACGGCGGAGAGCAAGGGTGGGCCGGTGGGCCTTTGGGCCGGTGGGCCGGGGTGCAGGTGGGCGGGTTCCAGGAGGCTCCATTGCCCACCACTTGCAGGTCTTCCTGCAAGGCTAGCACGGGCAGCCCCAGCCCGCACGGGGCGTGGGATCCCTAGTGTGGGGGACTCTGCGTGGGTCAAAGGGTAGGGGCCGGCTCCTGGCCCTGGAGACCGGCTGTGGTCAGGGCGGTGTTGGGGCCCGAGGCCCAGGCCTTCCCGAAAGGGGAGAGAGGAAAAGCAGAGCTGTGGGTGTTGGAGGAGCACTGGGTTGGAGGACTGGGTGCTCCCGCTGAGCCTCCCCTCCGGGCTCGCTGGAGGAGGAGTGGAGAACTGTGAGCGAGGGCTTGAGCTCCGGGAAGGCGGTAACGGGGTGCGGGGGGCTGGGGGGCCGGTGGAGACGAAGGGCAGCTAGCGTTCAGAGTTGGCGGGTTTGGCCTCGCTGTCGTGGGTCACTCGCCAGCGAGGACGGGCCAAGCTCGCCGAGCAGCCGGCAGCAGTCTTGCAGCTTTTTCTGAGCGCTCCCCGAGAGGGTTGTGTGCGTGCCAAGTGGGGTCCGGACGGCGACAGGGCAGGAGCAAGAGGAGCATCTCGGAGCAGAGAGAGGCGCTCGCGGCTCGCGGCTCGAGGCTCGAGGCTCGAGGCCGGCTGCTGAGCGAGCGAGCAGGCGGCGGGCGTCCGGGGCGCTGCGGTGGCAGCAAGTGTCCGCCGCCGGTGGGTGGTCCGGGTCGCGGGGTGTCAGTTCCCATCGGGACCGCTAGGGGTCGGGCGCGCGTCGGCGCGTCGGGCGAGGTAGGCGGTGAGTGAGCGAGTGAGTGAGTGAGTGAGTGAGTGAGTGAGCGAGCGAGCGAGCTAGCGAGCTATGTAGCGAGGCAGCGCTGGAGCGCTGAATAGAGAGAGATTGGTTGAAGTGTTGTGGGCGTCGGTAGGGAGTGTTGTTGTTTGTGTTGGTGAGGAGGAAGCGTTTGAGGAGTGTGGGCGTATGTGTGTCGGCGTGTGTTGTGAGTGTGGGCGCTGTGAGCACGTGGTAGGCTCTGCGCGCTGGGCATGGATCGGGTGTGAAGGGTGGAGCTTGTGGGCTGGTGTGTCGTCATGGTTGGTGAGGTTGGAATATGTGCTTTTCGCCAGGCGCTCTCGCCGGTTGTGGTGGCGCACGCCGGTAGGATTTGCTGAAGGAGGCAGAGGCAGGAGGATCACGAGTTCGAGGCCAGCCTGGGCTACACATTTTTTCTTCTCCCTTATTTTCCTCTCCCTTATTCTCTTCCCACTGCACACACACGCACACGCACAAACACATTAACACTTTTCATCTCCACGCTCAATAGCACAACACACAGCTACCTTCAACCCTCACTTCTCACCCTTACCTTACACCCTTCACACACTAACTACACCAACTTCATACAATGCCAGGGACATCCTCTTGACAAAACAACACAAACAACAACAAAACTCACACACACTACACACAAACGCGCACCGATTCACCTACTTTGCACAAACAACACCTTTGCACAAGCGCTCCATGCTCCCATCAACTCGGGGCCTTTTATGATTGCTTACCTCATGATGCATGCAGCAAAACATCTTCACCTGACTTCTCTGCTTCTTTTTGCCCTTCAGACTTTCAACAAGAGACATTCATTGACAGTGCTGACATGCTCTGATCAGGAGGAAGAAGCCAGTTGTGTGTCTGAGCTTCTGCACTAGCCTTGCCCAGCACTGCTTCCCTTGCTGGGTGTTCCTGCACTGCATGGCCTGGAGGATTCTGGGCAGTTGTCAGCTTGGGCTGGGGTCTGTGGGGTGTGGCCATTACCCAGCCCAAGCTGCTACTGCTGCTGCTGCTGCTGCTGCTGCTGCTGCTGCTGCTGCTGCTGCTACTTCTACTTCTGTTGCCGCTGGTGATGGTGCTGGATGCGGGTGTGGTGTGGGCGGGTGGGTAGATGAGTGGGTGGATGAATGATGAGTAGATGGAAGGCCCAAAGGAGGAGACCTGGGCAGAAGGGAGGCCAGAGTCCTAAGGCCGGTCTGGGTCTGTAGAGGGCCTGAGGCCTGAGGTCTTTGGGCCTCCAGGTAAGCACTTGGAAGTCCTGGAACCTTGGAACCTTAAACACCACCCCCGCACCCCCCTGCACAGGGTCGTCTCTTCCTGGGAAGGGATGTCGGCCTGTTCTCTGCCCAGGAGGCTCGGGACGGATGTAGTTCCTAGCCCGGTGAGTGGCCGGTGAGTGCGATCTGAAGGGCCTGACCACACTTGGATCCTCCCTAGGCACCCCCTCACCCCAGCCACAACCTCACTATGGAGCTGGTCTCAGGCTCTCCCTCCCAAGGCCTTCTTTCCCTTGAACACTGTTTCTCAGTCAGTAGAATGAATCCCTCCTCCTACATGGAGATGTCACACGTTGTACTGGCTGGTTTTGTGTGTCAACTTGACACAGGCTGGGGTCATCACAGAGAAAGGAGCTTCAGTTGGGGTAGCGCCACAACTGGGAAGACCCAGCTGTGGGGCATTTTCTCAATTAGTGCTCAAGGGGGGGAGGGCCCCTTGTGGGTGGTCCCATCTCTGGGCTGGTATCCTTGGGTTCGACAAGAGAGCAGGCTGAGCAAGCCAGGGGAAGCAAGCCAGTAAGAAACATGCCCTCCACGGCCTTCACATCAGCTCCTGCATCCTGACCTGCTTGAGGTCCAGTCCTGACTTCCTTTGGTGATGAACAGCTGTGTGGAAGTGTAAGCAGAATAAACCCTTTCCTCCCCAACGTGCTTCTTGGCCATGATGTTTGTGCAGGAATAGAAACCCTGACTAACACACACACACACACACACACACACACACACACTCTTACTGGCCACATGGCGCAGAACCCAGGTGGCTTCTGTGCCAACTTATGTACAGGGCCCAGCCATACCTGACTCCCCGGGGCCCGTTTGTCCATCTCAAACCTTCTCCCTAGCCCGGTGGCTCTCAGGGACCTTCCAAATGCTGTGACCTCGTGTTGTGGTAACGACGACTGACCTGAAGCCAATTTACTCCCTCTTTCCTAAGTGTTGTAACTTTGCCACTGCTCCGATCGGTCACGCACATATCCCTCTTTTCCGTTGGCCGTTGGTGGCCCCGGTGAAAGGATCCTTCCACCCACACGAGGGGTCTGGAACCACGGGTGGAGGACTGCTGCCCTAGGCCCTTGAGCATTGCCTCTCGGCTAAAGGGACCCATCTTTATCAACGAGGTCATATATGGCACTTTGCAAAGAGCTTCGATGCAAACACGTCTTAAGCATCGGGATACACACGGGACTGGGTGACTGACCATCAGGAGGCACTTCCTCATACTTTTGCTGTGCACCATTATGCCTGAAAGAGATGGCCCGGCAGTCAGGACCAAGAAGCTTGGAACCAACCCCGGCTCCTGAATCCCATGGAAGCTGGAAGCGCATTTCCTCTATTGCCTTTCTCGGCTCCTTACTCTGCGCCCCCTGGAGCTTGCAGAGATCGCCCCCAACCCGCCATGCCCCACCCATGCACCCCCCCCCAACCCCAATCTCAACCCTTCAACCACTCCACCAGCCACCCGGAACTCTCACCTCTCTGGACCCAGTCAACTCTGCCTTTACCGGCTGTCGGAGGCCAGCTTGGACCCCACAGGGTTAACTGAGGAAGGCTGAGTGTGGAATTGCCTGGAGTCTGGAGGGGGGGTGGGGCTGGCAACTGCTCTACACTTTTCTCTGACAAAATAAAGTTTCATTTATTAAAGGGGAGCACTCTCTGTGCCCGGGGGAGCGTACATGAGCCCCCCAAAAGGGAAGGAGTAAAAGGAGGAGGGAGCAGTCACACACACTCGAGTGAAAGCATTCTCTCTCTCTCTCTCTCTCTCTCTCTCTCTCTCTCTCTCTCTCTCTCTCTCTCTCTCTCTCTTCTCCGTCTCTGTACACATTTGGTGGGTGGAGCAAAATCTCAGGAGCTGGCTCCAAGAAGATTATTTTGTCTCTCAGCCTTTTTATACCACCTGAGACAGCAGCACGCTCTCCGTGTATGAAAAAGTTGACCTCCTCGCCACAAGTCATCACGTAGTCTCTAAAATCTATCACCACAGAAACATACTCTTTGAACACCTGAAGAAAATCACTACACAGAAGGAAATTCCACCGGGATTATTGATTGCATAGTTTTGACACTCAAACACAACCAAACATTTCCCATCCGTCATTCTCTCCACAAGTCGGAATTAACTCCAAAGCCATAATTCTCTTATAACGGATGAATAAAGTTTAAGCCAGCGGCTCCTATTTTAAGAAGTTTTGTTTTGTTTTGTTTTGTTTGTTTTGTTTTTCTGGTCTTAGCTGCTGACAATTTGTAGTCAGCAGGAGACAGATGATCGTCTGTCCTGCGGTCTTTTCTTTTGTGGAAGTCTTGTTGTTCAGGTCCTCTGGCTAATCACCCATCCTCTATCCCGACACTGGACACTCGAGTGGTAGAAGGATTTACTCTTTCTTCCTAGGCGCGTCTCTTCGCGCTGCACGCCGACTCCTACGGGCCACAGGCTTTAGATCATAAGATTCAGGAAGTCAGGCACAACCTTGAACCTATGGATGTTCTCTTTGAGCACGAACTTGTTGTCCCAGGCCTAATTTTCTTGCTGCTCCGGTTATGTGCTCATGAGGCCTGAAAGCTCACTGTATTCCTTCTCTCGAGGATGCAGCTCGTGCTGTTCTGTGAGGAAGGGGCACCTTCTAGTCTTGATCGCGACTTTAGGCTTTCTGTCAACTACCCTAACTTCTCCCAAATTATTTAGGTCCAACTAACTTCCTAAGCGACTTAGACCAAATCGGGCATTGCATCAGATCACGAATTCATCTTGTAAAGTACATCAGTATCTCAAAAGACGATCGGATCATCGTCCGTGCTGATCCGCAGGACTGTGGCCCAACAGAGCCGGCCATCCATCACCCGGGAAAGAAAGCAACCACACCAGGCTGTAGGCAGTTGAGTGTCTTGCCTTGTCCGCTGATCAGAGCACGGGCGGACTGGGGGTAGGGGGAGGTTCTAGCGATGAGAGAGGCATGAGCAGGCACACAGGAGCAGTAAGAAGGCGTCCTGGGCCAAAGGTCCCGGGGCCCTGCTTCTCCAGGATACACCCACCACGGCGGAGAGCAAGGGTGGGCCGGTGGGCCTTTGGGCCGGTGGGCCGGGGTGCAGGTGGGCGGGTTCCAGGAGGCTCCATTGCCCACCACTTGCAGGTCTTCCTGCAAGGCTAGCACGGGCAGCCCCAGCCCGCACGGGGCGTGGGATCCCTAGTGTGGGGGACTCTGCGTGGGTCAAAGGGTAGGGGCCGGCTCCTGGCCCTGGAGACCGGCTGTGGTCAGGGCGGTGTTGGGGCCCGAGGCCCAGGCCTTCCCGAAAGGGGAGAGAGGAAAAGCAGAGCTGTGGGTGTTGGAGGAGCACTGGGTTGGAGGACTGGGTGCTCCCGCTGAGCCTCCCCTCCGGGCTCGCTGGAGGAGGAGTGGAGAACTGTGAGCGAGGGCTTGAGCTCCGGGAAGGCGGTAACGGGGTGCGGGGGGCTGGGGGGCCGGTGGAGACGAAGGGCAGCTAGCGTTCAGAGTTGGCGGGTTTGGCCTCGCTGTCGTGGGTCACTCGCCAGCGAGGACGGGCCAAGCTCGCCGAGCAGCCGGCAGCAGTCTTGCAGCTTTTTCTGAGCGCTCCCCGAGAGGGTTGTGTGCGTGCCAAGTGGGGTCCGGACGGCGACAGGGCAGGAGCAAGAGGAGCATCTCGGAGCAGAGAGAGGCGCTCGCGGCTCGCGGCTCGAGGCTCGAGGCTCGAGGCCGGCTGCTGAGCGAGCGAGCAGGCGGCGGGCGTCCGGGGCGCTGCGGTGGCAGCAAGTGTCCGCCGCCGGTGGGTGGTCCGGGTCGCGGGGTGTCAGTTCCCATCGGGACCGCTAGGGGTCGGGCGCGCGTCGGCGCGTCGGGCGAGGTAGGCGGTGAGTGAGCGAGTGAGTGAGTGAGTGAGTGAGTGAGTGAGTGAGTGAGTGAGCGAGCGAGCGAGCTAGCGAGCTATGTAGCGAGGCAGCGCTGGAGCGCTGAATAGAGAGAGATTGGTTGAAGTGTTGTGGGCGTCGGTAGGGAGTGTTGTTGTTTGTGTTGGTGAGGAGGAAGCGTTTGAGGAGTGTGGGCGTATGTGTGTCGGCGTGTGTTGTGAGTGTGGGCGCTGTGAGCACGTGGTAGGCTCTGCGCGCTGGGCATGGATCGGGTGTGAAGGGTGGAGCTTGTGGGCTGGTGTGTCGTCATGGTTGGTGAGGTTGGAATATGTGCTTTTCGCCAGGCGCTCTCGCCGGTTGTGGTGGCGCACGCCGGTAGGATTTGCTGAAGGAGGCAGAGGCAGGAGGATCACGAGTTCGAGGCCAGCCTGGGCTACACATTTTTTCTTCTCCCTTATTTTCCTCTCCCTTATTCTCTTCCCACTGCACACACACGCACACGCACAAACACATTAACACTTTTCATCTCCACGCTCAATAGCACAACACACAGCTACCTTCAACCCTCACTTCTCACCCTTACCTTACACCCTTCACACACTAACTACACCAACTTCATACAATGCCAGGGACATCCTCTTGACAAAACAACACAAACAACAACAAAACTCACACACACTACACACAAACGCGCACCGATTCACCTACTTTGCACAAACAACACCTTTGCACAAGCGCTCCATGCTCCCATCAACTCGGGGCCTTTTATGATTGCTTACCTCATGATGCATGCAGCAAAACATCTTCACCTGACTTCTCTGCTTCTTTTTGCCCTTCAGACTTTCAACAAGAGACATTCATTGACAGTGCTGACATGCTCTGATCAGGAGGAAGAAGCCAGCTGTGTGTCTGAGCTTCTGCACTAGCCTTGCCCAGCACTGCTTCCCTTGCTGGGTGTTCCTGCACTGCATGGCCTGGAGGATTCTGGGCAGTTGTCAGCTTGGGCTGGGGTCTGTGGGGTGTGGCCATTACCCAGCCCAAGCTGCTACTGCTGCTGCTGCTGCTGCTGCTGCTGCTGCTGCTGCTGCTGCTGCTACTTCTACTTCTGTTGCCGCTGGTGATGGTGCTGGATGCGGGTGTGGTGTGGGCGGGTGGGTAGATGAGTGGGTGGATGAATGATGAGTAGATGGAAGGCCCAAAGGAGGAGACCTGGGCAGAAGGGAGGCCAGAGTCCTAAGGCCGGTCTGGGTCTGTAGAGGGCCTGAGGCCTGAGGTCTTTGGGCCTCCAGGTAAGCACTTGGAAGTCCTGGAACCTTAAACACCACCCCCGCACCCCCCTGCACAGGGTCGTCTCTTCCTGGGAAGGGATGTCGGCCTGTTCTCTGCCCAGGAGGCTCGGGACGGATGTAGTTCCTAGCCCGGTGAGTGGCCGGTGAGTGCGATCTGAAGGGCCTGACCACACTTGGATCCTCCCTAGGCACCCCCTCACCCCAGCCACAACCTCACTATGGAGCTGGTCTCAGGCTCTCCCTCCCAAGGCCTTCTTTCCCTTGAACACTGTTTCTCAGTCAGTAGAATGAATCCCTCCTCCTACATGGAGATGTCACACGTTGTACTGGCTGGTTTTGTGTGTCAACTTGACACAGGCTGGGGTCATCACAGAGAAAGGAGCTTCAGTTGGGGTAGCGCCACAACTGGGAAGACCCAGCTGTGGGGCATTTTCTCAATTAGTGCTCAAGGGGGGGAGGGCCCCTTGTGGGTGGTCCCATCTCTGGGCTGGTATCCTTGGGTTCGACAAGAGAGCAGGCTGAGCAAGCCAGGGGAAGCAAGCCAGTAAGAAACATGCCCTCCACGGCCTTCACATCAGCTCCTGCATCCTGACCTGCTTGAGGTCCAGTCCTGACTTCCTTTGGTGATGAACAGCTGTGTGGAAGTGTAAGCAGAATAAACCCTTTCCTCCCCAACGTGCTTCTTGGCCATGATGTTTGTGCAGGAATAGAAACCCTGACTAACACACACACACACACACACACACACACACACACTCTTACTGGCCACATGGCGCAGAACCCAGGTGGCTTCTGTGCCAACTTATGTACAGGGCCCAGCCATACCTGACTCCCCGGGGCCCGTTTGTCCATCTCAAACCTTCTCCCTAGCCCGGTGGCTCTCAGGGACCTTCCAAATGCTGTGACCTCGTGTTGTGGTAACGACGACTGACCTGAAGCCAATTTACTCCCTCTTTCCTAAGTGTTGTAACTTTGCCACTGCTCCGATCGGTCACGCACATATCCCTCTTTTCCGTTGGCCGTTGGTGGCCCCGGTGAAAGGATCCTTCCACCCACACGAGGGGTCTGGAACCACGGGTGGAGGACTGCTGCCCTAGGCCCTTGAGCATTGCCTCTCGGCTAAAGGGACCCATCTTTATCAACGAGGTCATATATGGCACTTTGCAAAGAGCTTCGATGCAAACACGTCTTAAGCATCGGGATACACACGGGACTGGGTGACTGACCATCAGGAGGCACTTCCTCATACTTTTGCTGTGCACCATTATGCCTGAAAGAGATGGCCCGGCAGTCAGGACCAAGAAGCTTGGAACCAACCCCGGCTCCTGAATCCCATGGAAGCTGGAAGCGCATTTCCTCTATTGCCTTTCTCGGCTCCTTACTCTGCGCCCCCTGGAGCTTGCAGAGATCGCCCCCAACCCGCCATGCCCCACCCATGCACCCCCCCCCAACCCCAATCTCAACCCTTCAACCACTCCACCAGCCACCCGGAACTCTCACCTCTCTGGACCCAGTCAACTCTGCCTTTACCGGCTGTCGGAGGCCAGCTTGGACCCCACAGGGTTAACTGAGGAAGGCTGAGTGTGGAATTGCCTGGAGTCTGGAGGGGGGGTGGGGCTGGCAACTGCTCTACACTTTTCTCTGACAAAATAAAGTTTCATTTATTAAAGGGGAGCACTCTCTGTGCCCGGGGGAGCGTACATGAGCCCCCCAAAAGGGAAGGAGTAAAAGGAGGAGGGAGCAGTCACACACACTCGAGTGAAAGCATTCTCTCTCTCTCTCTCTCTCTCTCTCTCTCTCTCTCTCTCTCTCTCTCTCTCTCTCTCTTCTCCGTCTCTGTACACATTTGGTGGGTGGAGCAAAATCTCAGGAGCTGGCTCCAAGAAGATTATTTTGTCTCTCAGCCTTTTTATACCACCTGAGACAGCAGCACGCTCTCCGTGTATGAAAAAGTTGACCTCCTCGCCACAAGTCATCACGTAGTCTCTAAAATCTATCACCACAGAAACATACTCTTTGAACACCTGAAGAAAATCACTACACAGAAGGAAATTCCACCGGGATTATTGATTGCATAGTTTTGACACTCAAACACAACCAAACATTTCCCATCCGTCATTCTCTCCACAAGTCGGAATTAACTCCAAAGCCATAATTCTCTTATAACGGATGAATAAAGTTTAAGCCAGCGGCTCCTATTTTAAGAAGTTTTGTTTTGTTTTGTTTTGTTTGTTTTGTTTTTCTGGTCTTAGCTGCTGACAATTTGTAGTCAGCAGGAGACAGATGATCGTCTGTCCTGCGGTCTTTTCTTTTGTGGAAGTCTTGTTGTTCAGGTCCTCTGGCTAATCACCCATCCTCTATCCCGACACTGGACACTCGAGTGGTAGAAGGATTTACTCTTTCTTCCTAGGCGCGTCTCTTCGCGCTGCACGCCGACTCCTACGGGCCACAGGCTTTAGATCATAAGATTCAGGAAGTCAGGCACAACCTTGAACCTATGGATGTTCTCTTTGAGCACGAACTTGTTGTCCCAGGCCTAATTTTCTTGCTGCTCCGGTTATGTGCTCATGAGGCCTGAAAGCTCACTGTATTCCTTCTCTCGAGGATGCAGCTCGTGCTGTTCTGTGAGGAAGGGGCACCTTCTAGTCTTGATCGCGACTTTAGGCTTTCTGTCAACTACCCTAACTTCTCCCAAATTATTTAGGTCCAACTAACTTCCTAAGCGACTTAGACCAAATCGGGCATTGCATCAGATCACGAATTCATCTTGTAAAGTACATCAGTATCTCAAAAGACGATCGGATCATCGTCCGTGCTGATCCGCAGGACTGTGGCCCAACAGAGCCGGCCATCCATCACCCGGGAAAGAAAGCAACCACACCAGGCTGTAGGCAGTTGAGTGTCTTGCCTTGTCCGCTGATCAGAGCACGGGCGGACTGGGGGGAGGGGGAGGTTCTAGCGATGAGAGAGGCATGAGCAGGCACACAGGAGCAGTAAGAAGGCGTCCTGGGCCAAAGGTCCCGGGGCCCTGCTTCTCCAGGATACACCCACCACGGCGGAGAGCAAGGGTGGGCCGGTGGGCCTTTGGGCCGGTGGGCCGGGGTGCAGGTGGGCGGGTTCCAGGAGGCTCCATTGCCCACCACTTGCAGGTCTTCCTGCAAGGCTAGCACGGGCAGCCCCAGCCCGCACGGGGCGTGGGATCCCTAGTGTGGGGGACTCTGCGTGGGTCAAAGGGTAGGGGCCGGCTCCTGGCCCTGGAGACCGGCTGTGGTCAGGGCGGTGTTGGGGCCCGAGGCCCAGGCCTTCCCGAAAGGGGAGAGAGGAAAAGCAGAGCTGTGGGTGTTGGAGGAGCACTGGGTTGGAGGACTGGGTGCTCCCGCTGAGCCTCCCCTCCGGGCTCGCTGGAGGAGGAGTGGAGAACTGTGAGCGAGGGCTTGAGCTCCGGGAAGGCGGTAACGGGGTGCGGGGGGCTGGGGGGCCGGTGGAGACGAAGGGCAGCTAGCGTTCAGAGTTGGCGGGTTTGGCCTCGCTGTCGTGGGTCACTCGCCAGCGAGGACGGGCCAAGCTCGCCGAGCAGCCGGCAGCAGTCTTGCAGCTTTTTCTGAGCGCTCCCCGAGAGGGTTGTGTGCGTGCCAAGTGGGGTCCGGACGGCGACAGGGCAGGAGCAAGAGGAGCATCTCGGAGCAGAGAGAGGCGCTCGCGGCTCGCGGCTCGAGGCTCGAGGCTCGAGGCTCGAGGCCGGCTGCTGAGCGAGCGAGCAGGCGGCGGGCGTCCGGGGCGCTGCGGTGGCAGCAAGTGTCCGCCGCCGGTGGGTGGTCCGGGTCGCGGGGTGTCAGTTCCTATCGGGACCGCTAGGGGTCGGGCGCGCGTCGGCGCGTCGGGCGAGGTAGGCGGTGAGTGAGCGAGTGAGTGAGTGAGTGAGTGAGTGAGCGAGCGAGCGAGCTAGCGAGCTATGTAGCGAGGCAGCGCTGGAGCGCTGAATAGAGAGAGATTGGTTGAAGTGTTGTGGGCGTCGGTAGGGAGTGTTGTTGTTTGTGTTGGTGAGGAGGAAGCGTTTGAGGAGTGTGGGCGTATGTGTGTCGGCGTGTGTTGTGAGTGTGGGCGCTGTGAGCACGTGGTAGGCTCTGCGCGCTGGGCATGGATCGGGTGTGAAGGGTGGAGCTTGTGGGCTGGTGTGTCGTCATGGTTGGTGAGGTTGGAATATGTGCTTTTCGCCAGGCGCTCTCGCCGGTTGTGGTGGCGCACGCCGGTAGGATTTGCTGAAGGAGGCAGAGGCAGGAGGATCACGAGTTCGAGGCCAGCCTGGGCTACACATTTTTTCTTCTCCCTTATTTTCCTCTCCCTTATTCTCTTCCCACTGCACACACACGCACACGCACAAACACATTAACACTTTTCATCTCCACGCTCAATAGCACAACACACAGCTACCTTCAACCCTCACTTCTCACCCTTACCTTACACCCTTCACACACTAACTACACCAACTTCATACAATGCCAGGGACATCCTCTTGACAAAACAACACAAACAACAACAAAACTCACACACACTACACACAAACGCGCACCGATTCACCTACTTTGCACAAACAACACCTTTGCACAAGCGCTCCATGCTCCCATCAACTCGGGGCCTTTTATGATTGCTTACCTCATGATGCATGCAGCAAAACATCTTCACCTGACTTCTCTGCTTCTTTTTGCCCTTCAGACTTTCAACAAGAGACATTCATTGACAGTGCTGACATGCTCTGATCAGGAGGAAGAAGCCAGCTGTGTGTCTGAGCTTCTGCACTAGCCTTGCCCAGCACTGCTTCCCTTGCTGGGTGTTCCTGCACTGCATGGCCTGGAGGATTCTGGGCAGTTGTCAGCTTGGGCTGGGGTCTGTGGGGTGTGGCCATTACCCAGCCCAAGCTGCTACTGCTGCTGCTGCTGCTGCTGCTGCTGCTGCTGCTGCTGCTGCTGCTACTTCTACTTCTGTTGCCGCTGGTGATGGTGCTGGATGCGGGTGTGGTGTGGGCGGGTGGGTAGATGAGTGGGTGGATGAATGATGAGTAGATGGAAGGCCCAAAGGAGGAGACCTGGGCAGAAGGGAGGCCAGAGTCCTAAGGCCGGTCTGGGTCTGTAGAGGGCCTGAGGCCTGAGGTCTTTGGGCCTCCAGGTAAGCACTTGGAAGTCCTGGAACCTTAAACACCACCCCCGCACCCCCCTGCACAGGGTCGTCTCTTCCTGGGAAGGGATGTCGGCCTGTTCTCTGCCCAGGAGGCTCGGGACGGATGTAGTTCCTAGCCCGGTGAGTGGCCGGTGAGTGCGATCTGAAGGGCCTGACCACACTTGGATCCTCCCTAGGCACCCCCTCACCCCAGCCACAACCTCACTATGGAGCTGGTCTCAGGCTCTCCCTCCCAAGGCCTTCTTTCCCTTGAACACTGTTTCTCAGTCAGTAGAATGAATCCCTCCTCCTACATGGAGATGTCACACGTTGTACTGGCTGGTTTTGTGTGTCAACTTGACACAGGCTGGGGTCATCACAGAGAAAGGAGCTTCAGTTGGGGTAGCGCCACAACTGGGAAGACCCAGCTGTGGGGCATTTTCTCAATTAGTGCTCAAGGGGGGGAGGGCCCCTTGTGGGTGGTCCCATCTCTGGGCTGGTATCCTTGGGTTCGACAAGAGAGCAGGCTGAGCAAGCCAGGGGAAGCAAGCCAGTAAGAAACATGCCCTCCACGGCCTTCACATCAGCTCCTGCATCCTGACCTGCTTGAGGTCCAGTCCTGACTTCCTTTGGTGATGAACAGCTGTGTGGAAGTGTAAGCAGAATAAACCCTTTCCTCCCCAACGTGCTTCTTGGCCATGATGTTTGTGCAGGAATAGAAACCCTGACTAACACACACACACACACACACACACACACACACACTCTTACTGGCCACATGGCGCAGAACCCAGGTGGCTTCTGTGCCAACTTATGTACAGGGCCCAGCCATACCTGACTCCCCGGGGCCCGTTTGTCCATCTCAAACCTTCTCCCTAGCCCGGTGGCTCTCAGGGACCTTCCAAATGCTGTGACCTCGTGTTGTGGTAACGACGACTGACCTGAAGCCAATTTACTCCCTCTTTCCTAAGTGTTGTAACTTTGCCACTGCTCCGATCGGTCACGCACATATCCCTCTTTTCCGTTGGCCGTTGGTGGCCCCGGTGAAAGGATCCTTCCACCCACACGAGGGGTCTGGAACCACGGGTGGAGGACTGCTGCCCTAGGCCCTTGAGCATTGCCTCTCGGCTAAAGGGACCCATCTTTATCAACGAGGTCATATATGGCACTTTGCAAAGAGCTTCGATGCAAACACGTCTTAAGCATCGGGATACACACGGGACTGGGTGACTGACCATCAGGAGGCACTTCCTCATACTTTTGCTGTGCACCATTATGCCTGAAAGAGATGGCCCGGCAGTCAGGACCAAGAAGCTTGGAACCAACCCCGGCTCCTGAATCCCATGGAAGCTGGAAGCGCATTTCCTCTATTGCCTTTCTCGGCTCCTTACTCTGCGCCCCCTGGAGCTTGCAGAGATCGCCCCCAACCCGCCATGCCCCACCCATGCACCCCCCCCCAACCCCAATCTCAACCCTTCAACCACTCCACCAGCCACCCGGAACTCTCACCTCTCTGGACCCAGTCAACTCTGCCTTTACCGGCTGTCGGAGGCCAGCTTGGACCCCACAGGGTTAACTGAGGAAGGCTGAGTGTGGAATTGCCTGGAGTCTGGAGGGGGGGTGGGGCTGGCAACTGCTCTACACTTTTCTCTGACAAAATAAAGTTTCATTTATTAAAGGGGAGCACTCTCTGTGCCCGGGGGAGCGTACATGAGCCCCCCAAAAGGGAAGGAGTAAAAGGAGGAGGGAGCAGTCACACACACTCGAGTGAAAGCATTCTCTCTCTCTCTCTCTCTCTCTCTCTCTCTCTCTCTCTCTCTCTCTCTCTCTCTTTCTCCGTCTCTGTACACATTTGGTGGGTGGAGCAAAATCTCAGGAGCTGGCTCCAAGAAGATTATTTTGTCTCTCAGCCTTTTTATACCACCTGAGACAGCAGCACGCTCTCCGTGTATGAAAAAGTTGACCTCCTCGCCACAAGTCATCACGTAGTCTCTAAAATCTATCACCACAGAAACATACTCTTTGAACACCTGAAGAAAATCACTACACAGAAGGAAATTCCACCGGGATTATTGATTGCATAGTTTTGACACTCAAACACAACCAAACATTTCCCATCCGTCATTCTCTCCACAAGTCGGAATTAACTCCAAAGCCATAATTCTCTTATAACGGATGAATAAAGTTTAAGCCAGCGGCTCCTATTTTAAGAAGTTTTGTTTTGTTTTGTTTTGTTTGTTTTGTTTTTCTGGTCTTAGCTGCTGACAATTTGTAGTCAGCAGGAGACAGATGATCGTCTGTCCTGCGGTCTTTTCTTTTGTGGAAGTCTTGTTGTTCAGGTCCTCTGGCTAATCACCCATCCTCTATCCCGACACTGGACACTCGAGTGGTAGAAGGATTTACTCTTTCTTCCTAGGCGCGTCTCTTCGCGCTGCACGCCGACTCCTACGGGCCACAGGCTTTAGATCATAAGATTCAGGAAGTCAGGCACAACCTTGAACCTATGGATGTTCTCTTTGAGCACGAACTTGTTGTCCCAGGCCTAATTTTCTTGCTGCTCCGGTTATGTGCTCATGAGGCCTGAAAGCTCACTGTATTCCTTCTCTCGAGGATGCAGCTCGTGCTGTTCTGTGAGGAAGGGGCACCTTCTAGTCTTGATCGCGACTTTAGGCTTTCTGTCAACTACCCTAACTTCTCCCAAATTATTTAGGTCCAACTAACTTCCTAAGCGACTTAGACCAAATCGGGCATTGCATCAGATCACGAATTCATCTTGTAAAGTACATCAGTATCTCAAAAGACGATCGGATCATCGTCCGTGCTGATCCGCAGGACTGTGGCCCAACAGAGCCGGCCATCCATCACCCGGGAAAGAAAGCAACCACACCAGGCTGTAGGCAGTTGAGTGTCTTGCCTTGTCCGCTGATCAGAGCACGGGCGGACTGGGGGGAGGGGGAGGTTCTAGCGATGAGAGAGGCATGAGCAGGCACACAGGAGCAGTAAGAAGGCGTCCTGGGCCAAAGGTCCCGGGGCCCTGCTTCTCCAGGATACACCCACCACGGCGGAGAGCAAGGGTGGGCCGGTGGGCCTTTGGGCCGGTGGGCCGGGGTGCAGGTGGGCGGGTTCCAGGAGGCTCCATTGCCCACCACTTGCAGGTCTTCCTGCAAGGCTAGCACGGGCAGCCCCAGCCCGCACGGGGCGTGGGATCCCTAGTGTGGGGGACTCTGCGTGGGTCAAAGGGTAGGGGCCGGCTCCTGGCCCTGGAGACCGGCTGTGGTCAGGGCGGTGTTGGGGCCCGAGGCCCAGGCCTTCCCGAAAGGGGAGAGAGGAAAAGCAGAGCTGTGGGTGTTGGAGGAGCACTGGGTTGGAGGACTGGGTGCTCCCGCTGAGCCTCCCCTCCGGGCTCGCTGGAGGAGGAGTGGAGAACTGTGAGCGAGGGCTTGAGCTCCGGGAAGGCGGTAACGGGGTGCGGGGGGCTGGGGGGCCGGTGGAGACGAAGGGCAGCTAGCGTTCAGAGTTGGCGGGTTTGGCCTCGCTGTCGTGGGTCACTCGCCAGCGAGGACGGGCCAAGCTCGCCGAGCAGCCGGCAGCAGTCTTGCAGCTTTTTCTGAGCGCTCCCCGAGAGGGTTGTGTGCGTGCCAAGTGGGGTCCGGACGGCGACAGGGCAGGAGCAAGAGGAGCATCTCGGAGCAGAGAGAGGCGCTCGCGGCTCGCGGCTCGAGGCTCGAGGCTCGAGGCTCGAGGCCGGCTGCTGAGCGAGCGAGCAGGCGGCGGGCGTCCGGGGCGCTGCGGTGGCAGCAAGTGTCCGCCGCCGGTGGGTGGTCCGGGTCGCGGGGTGTCAGTTCCTATCGGGACCGCTAGGGGTCGGGCGCGCGTCGGCGCGTCGGGCGAGGTAGGCGGTGAGTGAGCGAGTGAGTGAGTGAGTGAGTGAGTGAGCGAGCGAGCGAGCTAGCGAGCTATGTAGCGAGGCAGCGCTGGAGCGCTGAATAGAGAGAGATTGGTTGAAGTGTTGTGGGCGTCGGTAGGGAGTGTTGTTGTTTGTGTTGGTGAGGAGGAAGCGTTTGAGGAGTGTGGGCGTATGTGTGTCGGCGTGTGTTGTGAGTGTGGGCGCTGTGAGCACGTGGTAGGCTCTGCGCGCTGGGCATGGATCGGGTGTGAAGGGTGGAGCTTGTGGGCTGGTGTGTCGTCATGGTTGGTGAGGTTGGAATATGTGCTTTTCGCCAGGCGCTCTCGCCGGTTGTGGTGGCGCACGCCGGTAGGATTTGCTGAAGGAGGCAGAGGCAGGAGGATCACGAGTTCGAGGCCAGCCTGGGCTACACATTTTTTCTTCTCCCTTATTTTCCTCTCCCTTATTCTCTTCCCACTGCACACACACGCACACGCACAAACACATTAACACTTTTCATCTCCACGCTCAATAGCACAACACACAGCTACCTTCAACCCTCACTTCTCACCCTTACCTTACACCCTTCACACACTAACTACACCAACTTCATACAATGCCAGGGACATCCTCTTGACAAAACAACACAAACAACAACAAAACTCACACACACTACACACAAACGCGCACCGATTCACCTACTTTGCAAAAACAACACCTTTGCACAAGCGCTCCATGCTCCCATCAACTCGGGGCCTTTTATGATTGCTTACCTCATGATGCATGCATGCATGCATGCAGGAGTTTGCATGCAGCAAAACATCTTCACCTGACTTCTCTGCTTCTTTTTGCCCTTCAGACTTTCAACAAGAGACATTCATTGACAGTGCTGACATGCTCTGATCAGGAGGAAGAAGCCAGTTGTGTGTCTGAGCTTCTGCACTAGCCTTGCCCAGCACTGCTTCCTTAGCTGGGTGTTCCTGCACTGCATGGCCTGGAGGATTCTGGGCAGTTGTCAGCCTGGGCTGGGGTCTGTGGAGTGTGGCCATTACCCAGCCCAAGCTGCTGCTGCTCCTGCTGCTGCTGCTGCTGCTGCTGCTGCTGCTGCTACTGCTACTGCTACTGCTATTGCTACTGCTATTGCTACTGCTACTGCTACTGCTCTACTTCTGTTGCTGCTGGTGATGGTGCTGGATGCGGGTGTGGTGTGGACGGGTGGGTAGATGAGTGGGTGGATGAATGATGAGTAGATGGAAGGCCCAAAGGAGGAGGCCTGGGCAGAAGGGAGGCCGGAGTCCTAGGGCCGGTCTGGGTCTGTAGAGGGCCTGAGGCCTAAGGTCTTTGGGCCTCCAGGTAAGCACTTGGAAGTCCTGGAACCTTAAACACCACCCCCGCACCCCCCTGCACAGGGTCGTCTCTTCCTGGGAAGGGATGCCGGCCTGTTCTCTGCCCAGGAGGCTCCGGACAGATGTCGTTCCTAGCCCGGTGAGTGGCCGGTGAGTGCGATCTGAAGGGCCTGACCACACTTGGATCCTCCCTAGGCACCCCCTCACCCCAGCCACACCCCTACTATGAAGCCGGTCTCAGGCTCTCCCTCCCAAGGCCTTCTTTCCCTTGAACACTGTTTCTCAGTCAGTAGAATCCCTCCTCCTATATATGGAGATGTCACACGTTGTACTGGCTGGTTTTGTGTGTCAACTTGACACAGGCTGGAGTCATCACAGAGAAAGAAAGGAGCTTCAGTTGGGGAAGTGCCACAACTGGGGAGACCCAGCTGTGGGGCATTTTCTCAATCAGTGCTCAAGGGGATGGGGGGGAGGGCCCCTTGTGGGTGGTCCCATCTCTGGGCTGGTATCCTTGGGTTGGACAAGAGAGCAGGCTGAGCAAGACAGGGGAAGCAAGCCAGTAAGAAACATGCCCTCCACGGCCTTCACATCAGCTCCTGCATCCTGACCTGCTTGAGTTCCAGTCCTGACTTCCTTTGGTGATGAACAGCTGTGTGGAAGTGTAAGCAGAATAAACCCTTTCCTCCCCAACTTGCTTCTTGGCCATGATGTTTTTGTGGGAATAGAAACCCTGACTAACACACACACACACACACACACACTTACTGGCCACATGGCGCAGAACCCAGGTGGCTTCTGTGCCACCTTATGTACAGGGCCCAGCCATACCTGACTCCCCGGGGCCCGTTTGTCCATCTCAATCCTTCTCCCTAGCCCGGTGGCTCTCAGGGACCTTCCAAATGCTGTGACCTCGTGTTGTGGTGACGACGACTGATCTGAAGCCAATTTACTCCCTCTTTCCTAAGTGTTGTAACTTTGCCACTGCTCTGATCAGTCACGCACATATCCCTCTTTTCCGTTGGCCGTTGGTCGTCCCGGTAAAAAGGTCCTTCCACCCACACGAGGGGTCTGGAGCCACGGGTGGAGGACTGCTGCCCTAGGCCCTTGAGCATTGCCTCTCGGCTAAAGGAATCCATCTTTATCAACGAGGTCATATATGGCACTTTGTAAAGAGCTTCGATGCAAACACGTCTTATTATTTTCTCTGTACTCTAGCATTTCTGTTTAATCTTGTGTTGTTTTGCATCGAGTCTCCTACCCTATCCATCCATTCCCTTGTTCTGCCCTCAAGTCTTTGGATGGATTTAGTTTCTAGTCTGGTGTGTGTCCTGTGCAATATGCAGTGCCTGGTCACACTGTTATTTCTCAGATTATTTTTTTTCCCAGGCTGTGCCTTCCCAAAACTTTCCCTTGAGCACTCTTTCGCACTCAGTAGAGTCCCTTTTTCTACATGGAGGTGTCACATGTATTGGCCAAATGGAGCAGAACCTTGGTGGCCTCTGTGCTTTGTTATGTATAGGACCAGGCCATACCTGACTTCCTCAGGGTTTTATTTCCATCCCAATCGTTCTCCCTAGTCTAGTTGTTCTCAACCACCTTCCTAATGCTCTGGCCTTTCCATAGAGTTCCTCATTTTGTGAACTGTGACCATAACATTACACTTGTTGCTATCTCATGAATGTGATTTTGCTATTCTTCCAATCCCTCATACACATATCCTGTATTCCCTTGGTCTTTGCATGCACCAGTGAGGGTTCTGTTCCTACAGGACCTTCTGCTGCTGGAGGCTCTTGAGCATTGTTTCTAGAATGAGAAAAAAACATATGCGCTTATTATTTTAATTAAAGTTATCCCACCTGTTCCTATATATTCAGGCATTGGCTTTGGAGGTTTGGTTATTAGGTGCTGGGATACAGAATCTCTTTTCTTTCTTTTTCTATCTTCTGTTTCCAAATTTCAGCTGCTCTTGATAAATAAAGCCTTTAAAAATTTCCTTCCCTTTTCTACCAGGCATTAATGTGTGTTGTCCACCAGATTACACATTCTACAAGAGGAAACACATACGGAGAATTTTAATATTGATATTTGAGAAGTGATGATCATGCAGATTTAAAATTGAAGTAGGATTTATGTGTGGTGGCACACATGTTTAATTCCAGCACTCCAAAGGCACAGGCAGGTGGATCTTTGTGAGTTCAAAGCCTGCTGTACAAGGGTTTTCTAGGCCTTCCAGCATTACATAGAGGGATCCTGTCTCAAAAATGAAAGAAAGAGACAAACAAACAAGTGAACAAGTAAATCATAAAATTGGACAGGGCATAAAGATTCACATCTTTAATTCCACAACTGGGAGGCCAAGACAGGCAAATTCTTTGATTTACCAGCCTGCCAGTTTTAGCAAGTGAGGAGAGAGAGAGAGAGAGAGAGAGAGAGAGAGAGAGAGATTATGAGAAAACAGCAGGAAGAAAAATTTTTACACATAAACTTTAAAGTAGACAAAATAAAATCATATTAGGTTCACAAGTGTGGGAGAATTATACAAAATGAAATACAGCAAACTTAACATTGAAAGTGTGGAGTGGTATGCCAGCCAAGCCTGAGGACCTTGGTTTGATCCCTAGGACCCACATGATAAAAGGAGAAGACTGACTCCTTCGCGTTGTCCCTGACCTCCACACGCACTCCATGGCGTATGTGTATGTACACACACAAACCAACAAAGTAAGGAGAAAAGAATGAGGTAATTCTTACCAGAAACTGGGAAAGGAGATAAGGCTAATAAACATTCAATAAGAGGCATACATATGGAGTCTGTAGTGTGACCCTAGTTAACAGTCTATTAGTGTAACTAGAGGGAAAAAGAAAACATGTTTAAAAGTGATGACTGTCTGCTTTTCTCTGATGTAATGCCTACATGGTGTTCTCATGGGTTGAAATTCCAAGTTGTATCCTATCCTCTAATTTGCCTTGTTTTGCAGAAAATAATTTTTATCAACACAACTTTATATTGTCTCTTGGGGCTCTCGGTACCTTTAGCTAGTTTATTTGAGGATGAAGGGTATGCTGATCTCATGTTGTGTAGACTGGTGTGCAACTCCTAGACTCAAGACATCCTCTCTCTTTGGCCTCCCAGGACTTAAGACCCTGCACTGATGTGCCTGGCTACAAATGTAGATCATGTGTACAGTTCATAGCATGGGTATTTAGGAGAGAAATCATTACCTTTTTTTAAAAAGCACTTCACCAATTAGTAAGATGGATCACCAGGTAAAGGCAGCATTTGTTCTGCAAGCGTTGCAAGCTGAGTTTAATCCCTAGAGCTCCCAGAAATGTTGAAGACAACTCCTCACAGTTGTCCATATGTATGCTGTGGCATGGCCCTCCTCCATAACAGTAAGTTTAAAAATAAATAAATATAAGCAACCTGTGGTCTCGTGGGTAAAATGTTAGCTCTGCAAGCCTGAAAACTTGGATTTGATCTCAGAAAGAAGAGAACTAACTCCTGAAAGTTGTCCTCTGATTTCTCCATGTGTGCCCTGAAAACACACACACACACACACCACACTTTAAAAGTAGCTCCTGTAAGGCTAATGAAATTAATACAATTGTGTATCCATCACTGAAAATGTTATATTCTGCCTGGGTACATATACAAATTAGAAAACAATGTGTGACATGTTAACTCTACCAAAGAAAGGGAAGACCAGTCCCTTTTTAGTTTCCAGGACAGAGACACCAACTTAAGAGACTCTAGCCCCACCAAAGTCTAATTAAACTAGAACTTCTCTTTTTGTCAGAGCCAGGGGGGCACTCAGCAAGAACCCATCATAGACAAAGGAAGAGAATTAAAAAGGGAGATCACCAGAAGACGTGCTTTCTGGTGTGACCAGTACTTCTTTTGATGTCTCTAATAGCACCAAAACCAATACCTGGCATAAAGATCTCTTCCCAGAAACCAAACTTCAAATCTGGCAGAAGCTTTGATGATATTGCTGTTGGGCACACAGTCGTCAAACTGCTATGTGTTGCTAGGGTTTTCTTTTTTCTTTCTTTTCTTTTCTTTCTTTCTTTTTCTTTTTTTTCTTTTTTTTTTTTTCACATCAGGCATAAAGACCAAACTGTTCATTTGTTTCTTTAAACTTGCCCTTATTTAGATTTGGCCAAACTCAATTGCTGTGATCATTTTCCAGACTTTACGAAAATTGCATGAACACTGCAAGAGCTTCATGTTTTGTATGTTTTCGAAATTTGTCAATTTGAAATATTATTTGAATAAGGGCAAAATTGTATAGCAATGGATAGTAAGGAAGTTTTGCTGTTGTCTTGAACTTATCGTATGAGATACTAGATGTACAGAATAAACAGACACAGAAGCAAGACAGCTGTGTTGGAAAGGGAAGTCCCTAAAACTCTACTGCCTTCTTGAGACCCTGTCACCATATATGTGCCTTGGTCAAGTCTTTACCTCAGTTTTCTCATCTATAAAGTAGAGTTGGGGGCTATAGAGATGGCTTAGTCAATAATGTGCTTGCTGCATAAGCATCAGGCCCTGAGTTGGATTTCCAGAACAGTCCTGTCTATATAAACACACACAGGTAGGCAAGCTGGCCACAGTGGTGTGTGCCTTATACCAGCACTTGGGAGGCAGAAGCAAGAGAGCTCTGAGTTTGAGGCCATCCTGGGCTACACAGTGGGACTCTGTCTCAAAAAGGGAACGGGAGTGGTAAGATTTGAAGGCTGAAGAGATATTTCAGCAATTAAGCACCCATATCATAGCTCACAACCATCTGTAACTCCAATTTCAGGGAATCGGGTCTCCTCAGACTCTAGACACAAATATGGTACATGTATGCAGGCAAAATATTCGTACACAGTATAAATATCTTCAAAATAAAAACCTCCAAGAGTGGTGGGGAGGAATGCACAGGTGTGAACTTGCATAAACACAGGTAGCTGACGAGTGGCCTTGGGTTAGAGAGCGAATCCACCAGGATTTGCCACTGGAAGATTTGTATTTAATATGACGTACAAGATTAGGATGCTAGTAGTTGTGCCCAGCGATTGAGTTACCTGTTGATTCTGAACTAAGTTTTTGTGGTGTTTTCCTTCATGTGATGGCTCAACTGGGTTCCAGAGAGAAAGGTAGGGTGGGTTTGCAAGAAGTGCACCTCAAAAGGCCGTGAGAATTTGGAAGCGTGAGGCTGGTGTGGCAGCAATCCGCCATGGGAACTTAGCAAGTCGGGTAGAAAGATTTCGGAGCTCTGGGTCAGAGAGTCTCTACAAGCTGAGGACAGGCTGGTGCCATGAAGGCCGTAGCGTGGACTGCTTTTCTACATTTTCCACTACAGTACACAAAGACACAAAACCAGAGAAAACAAGAGGTAATAGCAATGATATAAATATCAGCAGTAGGAAATGACAGATGCTTGTTAAATGTTAAATAAACAGCACAATCTATTGATTAATACACGTATTGAATAGCCAACATGTTATACCTATCAAAATATTTACCTTGGATAAATTATTTTTATGACCTAGCCAGTGGTCATGTATATTCACAATCAAGTGAAATGTTCACAAAATACTCTTTTTGGTCTTCTGGTTTTTGTTGTTGTTGTTGGTTGGTTGATTTGGTGTTTTGTTTCGCTAGTGAATCTTGCCCTGTTTGGAGATAGTCTTACTTCTCAGACTCTGCAGTCCACTGGGGCACAGACCCTCAAGGCTGATGTGGAAAGGTTGGCAAGGACATTCTTGTCAAAAGCAAAGTGATTAAGGGCCATTAAAGTGTGTGTGTGTGTGTGTGTGTGTGTGTGTGTGCGTGTGTGTGTGTGTGTGATTTTTATGCTGAAGACACTTTTCAGAATGGAAGTGTTCCAGGTATGCTTAAGCAAGGGCTTCATTTCTTGGTAAAACTTTGGGTTGAATTCAACACTTGAAACTGCTCCCAATATCTGGAGATAAGGAATCTGGACGGGGTTAGCTGGATTTATGATGAAGGAAGGGGGACAAGGTTTTCCCCAAGGCTACACTGAATCTGTCATCTTGAAGCTCAAGTGGGAAAAGCTCTGCTGCCCAGTTCACTCAAATGGCTTTTGGCAGACTCCGGGTCTGGCTGGACATGTAGTTCCTGGTTTCTCTGTAGTACTGCTTATGATATGTGGCTTTCTCCAGAGCAAGGGAGTAGAAGAAGAAAACAGAGGGGGAGGGAGGAAAGGAGGAAGAAAGAGAGGAAGAGGAGGAGGAGAGAGCAAGAGAGACCACATTTTCCTTTTCTTTTGTTTTATTCTATTCCTTAGCGATGAGTCAATATGAGTTCAAGCCACACTCAGGAAGAAGAGATTGCACAGGGGCATGAATAATGAATACCAAGAGGCAGAATTGTGACATAATTCTTTAAAATGACAAGTGTGATGGCATTTGTTTTAGCAAGATCTCTCTTGGTGTCTCTTGTGTATACATACATACGTATGTATGTATGTATGTATGGTGGTTTTTAAACCTCTAGTCATTTTTAAAGAACACTACATCTTTTTCTATGATACGGATTTTTGTCTGGAGAGTTTTTAACATTGAAATGTGATCTTAATCATTGTCACTCTTTGGCTTGAGTTATGGGTTGAAGTCACTTATGCAAACCCTAGTTCTAATCCATTTCCTTCACAATTGAGTGATAGGCATTTTGGCATCTGTATCAGATACTGAAGTGCCTGCAATTTTATACAGTAAGCAAGGTTCTGTCATTTGAACCTTAGGATGTCAAATATTGTCAATGTTTTAAGTTCAGTGTCTAACTTAAGGATTAATAGTTCTGCAAGGTTGAATGACCAAGTTCTGTTTTTAGTTAGGTCTCTGCAGCTCCAAATGCTCCTCAGTATTAAGAAACATCCTTATCAAAATCTGTACACAACTTTGATCCCAGATCTTGGGAGACAGGGGCAGATATTATCACTGAGTTAAGAGGCTAACCCTGTCTACAAAGAGAATTCAGGACACCATGGGTTACGCAGAGAAGCCGTCTTGAAAATCCCCCCATCCCAATCTTCACTAAATGTTGCAGATATTGAGGGGAGGGGTTAAGGAGTTTCCTTCCACAGTTGCAAAAGCAAATTGATAATAAAGGATACATATCTTTCAACCGTGGTGTCAAGTGCATTTGTTAATGAAGAAAGCAAAGTCAGTTAATTGAGCCTGAGTGGAACTGAATAGACGCAGGTGTTGACAACACCCAGCTGCAGACTAGATGAAAAGCCAGCAAACACTGCTGGAAAACGTAACGAGACAGCAAACTCCTTTCCTATCTGGTTGCAAAAACAACACTGATTGATTGTCAATTATAGACCTGTATGATTTACCTGTGAAACAAACAAACAAATAAAATGCACATGTCTAAACCTGGCCTGGTTTGGAAAGCCTATGTGTCCAAAACTCAGGGAGGGAGATCAGAAGTTCAAGTCCATACATGGGCTATGTAGTACGTTTGAAGCCAGTTTGGACTATTGGAGGCTCTAGCCTCAAACACAAAAAGCAAAAACATTATCTTCCCATTCATAAGCACCCACACAAATACTGAAATTTAACAACATACTTTTAAAGACTTATTTTAGGTGTGTTAGTGTCTTTCTTACATGAATATGTTATCACTTGCATGCCTGGTGTCCATGGAGGCCAGGGGTGGGTGTCCCAAGATCTCCTGGGACTGTGAGCCATGACATTGGTGCTGGAAACGGAACCCAACAGAATCCTCGACAAGAGTAACCAGTACTCTTAACCTCTGAGCTATCACTAAGTCCCATAACTCATTAACTTTTTTTTTAAAGATTTATTTATTTATTATATGTAAATACACTGTAGCTGTCTTCAGACACACCAGAAGAGGGCGTCAGATCTCATTATGGATGGTTGTAAGCCACCATGTGGTTGCTGGGACTTGAACTCAGGACCTCTGGAAGAGCAGACAGTGCTCTTAATCGCTGAGCCATCTCTCCAGCCCCAACTCATTAACTTTTAAAATGTTGTATTTAGTGCCTATTTAAGTGTGAAAGTAGACTGCTAAAGACACCTGCCAATAAGACCAATGACCTGAGCTCTAGCCACATGTGGAAACAAGAGAACCAACCCTTGCAAGTATCCTCTGTCTATACTCCAGCAATGGCGCGTGTACACTCACACAGATATATACAAGCACACTAAATAAATAACTGTAACTTTTAAACTTGGAGGCTGTGGCGGCGGCTCGGTGTCGCAGCTGGGTGTGTGGGAGGCAAAGGCAGGAGGACCTCTTGGAGTTGGAAGCCTAGCTTGGTCTATGCAATGAGTGCCAGGATAGCCAGAGCTACACTGTGAGACTTTGTCTCAACAACAGAATAATTGCAGGGCATGGTGGCACACACCTACAATCCCAGCACTTGGGAGGCAGAGGCAGGAGGAGCTCTAGGAGTTCAGCCTGGTCTATGGATTGAGTTTTAGGACAGTCAGGACTACATTTAAAAAAGCCCTGGCCGGGCGGTGGTGGCGCACTCCTTTAATCCCAGCACTTGGGATGCAGAGGCAGGCAGGTTTCTGAGTTTGAAGCCAGCCTGGTCTATAGCCTGAGTTCCAGGACAGCAAGCCCTGTCTCAAAAACAAAACAAAATAAACCACCATCACCAAACAAACAAGCAACAAGAATACATGTTGCTTTTGCAAAAAACTAGAGTTCAGTTCCACTTTAGACAGTGCACAGCTGCCTCTAAGTCCAGCTGTGAAGGGTCAGATGCCCTCTCCTGGACTCCATAAACACCCCCTTCCATCTCACCCCCAGCTCCACCAGCTCATACTGAGAAAAACATAGTTCATTCTTAAGTGGTTACTGGAGTTGAACTCAGAGATAAGAGTTATGTAAACACTGTCAATAATTTGATGTATTATCTTCGAGATTTTTCCCCATCCACACACAATTATACAAGGAGAAATATTTTAACAAAGGGGACAAGTGATAAACACTTTCTTGGGGAGTTTAAGATCAGCCTAGGCTGTGGAAGTTGAGTCTGTCTCAAAAATCCAAACTAGATTAAATCATATCAGGACAGTGCATCAGGCATATAACCTCATGCTATCAATATCTGGGAAAGATGGTTTCTTCTGTAAGGGCTTCCCCTCCCTCCATAATTGCTTACAATGGAAACTTACTGCTGTTTAACAGAAAGCAATACACTCTTTAGTAAGCTAATTAAACACTTCTTAGGGTTTTAAAGTAATGACTCTTTTTTGCATATTTTTTCTTTCCAGACATTTTGAAGGTTAATACGTATGTGTAACTAGAAAGTTAATCTTACCAAAATACTTATAAACAAGTGATCTCTTTTTTTGAAGAGTTTTCTCCTGATAGCATGGACTAAATATAATCTTAATTTTCCCCAATTGCTAATCACAATAGCTCAAGTTAGTCAAGTATGGGTGTGTGTGGGAAGGGGGGAGAAACAGAAACAATTTAACAATAACCTACAACCCCAGACCAACTAAACAGTAATGCCAGTCTCTGGCTATTTATAATTCCTATCTAGGATCTTTTCTAATTAAGGAGTTGTTTTTTTGTTTTGTTTTGTTTTTAGGGTCTATGCCATAACCATTAAAAATAAAACATAAAATCAGCATGCCAAATGTGATGAAAATGAAACAAAGTTGCACTCTTATAAGTAGTGACTTGGAGAACTTGGTTAACCACCAAGCTTTTTGCATTTCAGTGTTTTACACATGCATTGTGGGTAAAGCCTAACTAAATATGAAAGTAAACTGGGAGAGCTGGGGCAGCCACGAGGGCTGCAAGTGATCTTCTGGGAACTCTCTCCCTGCCCCGAAACGTAAGGCAAAATAAAGAAACTGAGTCAAGAACCTGCTCTGACAGAAACGTGGGGCCGGAGGCAGAACCTCTGAGAATTGGAAGTGTACTGGGGCCCAGAGGCTTGTGGGTTAGGGAGCCTGGCCTTTTGGGGCTGGGCGGGTAGAGATAAAGAGTCACATCAGCAGGTGTCACCAGCAAGGATCTGAGCCTTCCAAGAGGAAGGCCCAATGTTGTCAAATGTTATGTGCAAGTAAAGTCCCCTTTATGCGTGATTTTTCCTTTTAAATCCCTCCCCACATTACTCACAACTTCTCACCCACTGTGGAACTGAGACAAAAAAATTAAATATGTATTCTAAGAACAAGAACAAAGAGGGAGATTACCTATACTTCGGTGTTATGCACATAAAAACTGCCAGAATCACACGAAGTTATATTCCATAAGAAAGGGTATTTCTCCTGAAGTTGTGGGTGGACCTGGGTGTTTTTGTCAGGTTTGAATTAAGCCCGAAACTAAAATATGAAACAGAGCTCACACATAAACCTTTCTCAAGATGTTTTTTTGTCTTTGTTGTTGTTTATTTATTTATTAGAATTTTTATTTATTTATTTAGAATTTTTGGGAAAGTGGCTCTGAGATGGGACATTTGAAGACATATACAAGTTCCTAGTCCAACACACACACACACACACACACACACACACACATACACACAGAATCTTATTGGGAAATTTTGGTAGAATGTTTCCACTGAGTCAAAATAAAGCAGTTCACCGAAAATATTTCTTAGGTTTTTCCTAGTAGGTTAATGTTCTTCCTGTGAAGTCAAAGCCAGAGAATTATTAGAAAAAAAAGGTCCAGGTGGCTTACTAAACCTCTACTGCAGTGAATGGGGAGAGGAGAAATGGGTCATTAGGGTTGCATTGGGAATTTCAGAAACGTGAACGAAACCCTAAATTTAAGCTAACATTTAAAAGTTGCCCTAGATAAAATGCTAGTGCCAGGGCCACAGAGACGGCTCAGCACTGTGTTTGCTGCTCTTTCAGAGGGCCAGAGTTCAGTTCACATCACATAATTGCAAATAGGAAAAATAAAACTACTGGCTTTGCAGAGGACCCAGATTCTATTTCAAGCACCCATGTGGCAGCTCCCAATTTTCTATAACTCTAGTTCTAGGAGATCCAACGCCTTCTTCTGGTCACCTCAGGCATTGCATACTTGTAGAACCCAGTCATTCATACCCGCATCCATACGCATAAAATAATACAACTTTTAAAAATTAAACCATGGTACCAAAAACTTAGAGGTTTCTGAAGACTAAGTTAGCTGACTCAATGATTTTCAATGATTTTTAAAAGCATTTAACTTAGCAAAAAATATTAGGAACGCTGTCAAATGTTATGTCTTCTTTTTTTTTAAGATTTTGTTTGTTTGTTTATTTATTTATTTATTTATTTAAAGTACACTGTTGCTGACTTTAGAGATATCAGAAGATGGCATCAGATCTCATTATAGATGGTTGTGAGCCACCATGTAGTTGCTGGGATTTGAACTCAGGACCTCTGCAAGAGCAGTCAGTGGTACTCTTAATCGCTGAGCCATTTCTCTAGCATCTCTCCCGTCTTATTTTCTTTTTAAAAAGATTTATTAGTTTATGTGTGTATGTGTGGGTGGGCATGGTTTTAGGAGTAGAGACCATAAGAGGATATCAGATCCCTCAGAACTGGAGTTAAAGGCATTTTGTGGGACATCTGGCTTATTGTGTGACTGAGATCCAAACTCTGGTCCTCATGACTGTAACCACTGAGTCATCTCACCAGCTCACAGATGCTATATGCTAATTAGAACCAATAAAAACATTATAACTGTAGAGATTTTGTCATATAACTAAAACGAGAACTGTGAGGGGCCGCCCGCTGCTCCTGCAAACTCCATTACAAGATGGCGTTCGCATCTAGCTAAAATGTATCATTAACCGGCGAACAAATCAGTGCGCATGCCTGAAGTGATTTAACGTCCTTCGGTCTCTGCCTACCTCGTGGCATAATATGGGCTGATGAGCTGCAACCAATTAGGAAGTGCCACGTCCTAGGCGGGCTTACCAGCCTATATAAGGGACGGTTTTTCAGACCGTTGGAGTCTCCGTGGTTGTAAGCTTATGCTCTCCCTCTCAAGAGCCATTAAAGCATTCTACAGAAGGATCCTGAGTGTGCCGCGTCGTTTTGCTGGCGAGACTGTAGCGCGGGACAGAGAACGTAATACTAATCATAATAGTTTGTCTAATAACTTACATGTTTCTTCATATTATATGTATGAATTCCAGGCCAGCCAAGTATTTTTAGTGAAACTGTCTCTTTAAAAACCCAATGACAACAACAGCCACACCACACCACACCACAGATTCAATATTATATGGCCTTGAAATCTCTATCATAGAAAATTTATTTTTAAAAAAAATTATTTTTCTTAATGTGTATAGGTGTTTTAGCTACATATATTTACATGTGCCACACAAGTCTGGTGACCACAGAAGCCAAAAGGTAGCTTTCAGCTCATGAAACTGAAGTCACAGATGGGTGTGAGTTGCCATGTGGGTGATGGGAATTGAATCTGGGTCCTCTGAAGGAACAGTCAGTGCCCTTAACCACTGAGCCCTCTCTCTGATCACACCTACATCACTTTTTAATCTAGTCTCAGAGAAGTTCTTAGGAAAGCAGCAGAAGGCATCACAATATTATAGGAATGACCTCTAACCCAGTTCTAATGACGGCTCCCTTCTAAAGTCTCTTGAACGGGAACCTCCATAGTCTGTGTTGCTCTCAGCGCTACTGTCTTTTAAGTTCCTACTAGGATGGTCCTTTAAGGTCAGCTTAATCATCTGTAAAACTGCCTTTTCTAGTCCAAAGTTCCAAAGTCTTCTACCACATCCCTTAAAAAAAATGGTCAAGTTCTTCACAATAAGAGCCCACACCTGGTACCAACTTCTGTATTAGTTACCACTGTTGCCGTGATAAAACACTTTATTAATGCACCGCATAGACTCGTTTAGGTTTGTATGTCCATAGTGATAGTTCATCACAGTGGGAAAGCGTGGCAGCAAGCAGCAGACGTGGCTGCTGGAGCAGGAGGCCAAGAACTTCTAAACAAACCACCACCACCAATAATAATAATGATGATGATGATGAGATGCAAAACAACAACAAACATAAAAACAATACATAAGGTAAACCTGAATTTTTAAGAAATAGTTTTTATTTTATGTATATACCATTGGCCTATATGTATGTCTGGGTACCACATGTGTGCCTGTTGCCTTTGGAAGTCAGAAGAGGGTGCTGATTCCCTGGAACTGAAGTCGCAGATGACTGTGAGCTGCCATGTGGATACTGGGAGCTGAACCCCAGTCCTCTGCATGAATAGCCAGTGCCCTTAACTGCAAGACCATCTCTTCAGTTTCTAACTTCTGCCATTTTTTGTAATAAAGGATACAATCATGGATTATGAGACTAAAAGGTTTTACAACTTCCTCTTCAAAGGCAACTTTCTGGTTTTCTTCCCATCCTGTATGAATGCATAACAAGAAGTGGTAGGAGGCTGGGATGGGGACCCGGCGTAGCTGGTGAAGAATTAATTCTGAAGACTGGAAGAAGGGGTTGGGACCTTCGGTTCTTTGTGTCACTTACAACCCCGGGGCTTAGTGACCTAACAGAGTTTATCACATTACATATTCTAGCAGTGGCTTGCCGAGACACTCTAAAGTGATTACAGATGACTCTGTAAGTATATACTTTTAGAAGAACACGACACAATCTGCTTTTTAGCCCAAAGCCCTGAAAATAATTAGGCTGGAGTTCAGACAAATGCCTTAAAAGACAATTGTGTCTGGTAAATCCAAACTACTTCTTCTTCTTCTTCTTCTTCTTCTTCTTCTTCTTCTTCTTCTTCTTCTTCTTCTTCTTCTTCTTCTCCTTCTCCTCCTCCTCCTCCTCCTCCTCCTCCTCCTCCTCCTCCTCCTCCTCCTCCTCCTCCTTCTCCTCCTCCTCTCTCTCTTTTTCTCTCTCTCTCTTTTTTTTTTTGGTTTTTTGGATTTGTTTTATTCAAGACAGGGTTTCTCTGTGTAGCCCTGGCTGTCCTGGAACTCACTCTGTAGACCAGGCTGGCCTCAAATTTAGAAATCCACCTGCCTCTGCCTCCCAGAGTGCTGGAATTACAGGCGTGCGCCACCATCGCCCGGCAAATCCAAACTTCTTGAAAAAAAATTTTGTTCTCATCCAAAGAGGTCTTGACTTTTAGATTCCTCCTGGTTTATTAAACAGTAAAGTAAATGACCTTGAAGTGTAAACTCAAGGGTTCTTTGGAAAGTTGGTTGGATGGTGTTTTGCTGGGGCAAACACATGAAGGAACATTTAGCTGAAGCGGACACAGGTGAGAGGATGTTCTGCTAAAGCAAGCATGTGAAAGGACACGTGATGAAGGATTCTTTGCCAACAACACACATGTATTGGTCTGCCTTACATTGTGTAATTGAGCTGCATTTGTCAGGACTCCATAGGAAGAAATGCAACAAAAAAAACCTTCTGGTGATGTGCTGCAGTTTCTTGCTGCTTCCATGGACTTGGACTTACTTGGACCGATTGGGAGCACGTGTTGAGGCCAGGCACGTGGACACGTGGTGTGTGGAGGGTATAAATAGGAATTGGTGGAGTGACGGAGACTGAGAGGCACAGCTGAGAATGGCTCCTCCTCGCGTCCCTCCTGGTCCCTCCTGCTAACTCGAGCTGAGGCTAGGGCCTGGCTGCCCCTGCTGCGTGGCGCCTCTGCTGCAGATTCCTGCTTGTCATCCTGACTCTGCCTATCTGGACTGCTGGTGCATCCATGAAAAATTTTCGGGTGGACTGAGCTACCGCTGCTGACTTGTGAACTGATTTCCAGACAACAACAGACAGGAGTTGCTCCAAAAAACCTTTCCAAACAGCTCCACTCCCCCCCCCCCCCCATATCCTTTCTTTCCCACTATCTCTGGTGGGTGGTGGGCTACAAGGGAAGTTAAAATGTTTAAGAAACATCCTTAAAAATAAGACTTGAAAAAAAAAGTTACATGGCCTTATCAGCTTTAAAAGTAAACAAGGCAAAAATTCAGTGCATCCTTCCAGAGTCAAGCCACGTACAGCAAAATTAGGAGAATATATTTTGCAATGCTGGAGTGAGCAATGTGGTCCTGTTTTTTGGAATCCTACTTTGGTCTGATTTGCCCCTTTAACATATGTCAGGCTGTCTGGCTTGTCTGGGGCCTTTTCTGCTTTGGTGTCTTTTGTCCCTACCCAGCTGGCTGGCCACCTTTCCTAGGATCTGAGAAGAGCTTTCTCAAGTGTGTGTCAGGGTCCAGTTCTGCCCACCCAGAGAAGGCAGAGCTTATTCAAAGAAGAGGAGAGGGGAAGGGAAGCCAAAGCTGGCGTGGGGCACACGGCCTGGAATTCCAGCAGCCAGGGCAGAGGCGGTGGATCTCTGTGAGTTAAAAGCAACCTAGCCTATTCCAGGCCATTTAGGACAGAGAGAGAGAGAGAGAGAGAGAGAGAGAGAGAGAGAGAGAGAGAGAGAGAGAGAGAGACAGAGACAGAGACAGAGAGAGACAGAGAGAGACAGAGAGACAGACTGGCAAACACAGACACACAGACACAGAGAGAGAGAGACAGAGAAGCAGAGAGACAGAGACAGAGACAGAGTGGTAGAGAGACAGAGCGACAGAGCGACAGAGACAGAGAGGCAGAGAGGCAGAGAGGCAGAGTGAAGTAGACATAGCCACACAAGTCTCACTTGGAGTCTGAGACAGGAAAGCTGTGATCCACAATCTAGCTTGGGCTAACGGAGAAACCTGTCTCCAAAAAAAGAAAAAAAAAAAGGAAAAAAAAGGACAGAGAGGAAGGTAGAAGGTGGATACCATCCATAATCTCATTTCTCAGAGCCATGGTGTGTGTGTATGTTGTGTGTGTGTGTGTGTGTGTTTCTTTGTTGCTATGGAATGTGAACAACCCAGAGATCGGAGGAGATTGACCCAAATCATCATGGCTGAATTAATTAAAGCAAGATTTTTTTTTGTTTTTTGTTTTTTGGATTTGTTTTTTCCAGACAGGGTTTCTCTGTATAGCCCTGGCTGTCCTGGAGCTCACTCTGTAGACCAGGCTGGCCTTGAACTCAGAAATCCGCCTGCCTCTGCCTCCCAGAGTGCTGGGATTACAGGCGTGCGCCACCTCCGCCCAGCAAAGCAAGATTTTTTTATTCATGTTCACAGGTTGCCTCGCCCTAAGATGGGGCTTGAGAAGGCAGCATTGGGTGTGAAGAAGACACGGTTTTTATACTGAACGACAGGAGGATATTCATTATTCATTTCACCACAATTTACTCTCCTCCTCTCCTCGTGGGGCTTAGGATTAGTGAGGGGACATAAACTAAAAAGTCAAATAACGACCGGTCACTGACTGTTAGGTGGCTAAGTATTGTAAGGAAAACTCAAGTGTGTATGTGTGTGTGTGTGTGTGAGTGTGTGTGCGTTGTGCTATGGGTTGAACCCCAGACTTTGTGCCCTCTAGTCTAGAGATCTCCCACAGAATTGCAGCCTTAAAAGGAAGTCTTTTATATTTAATTTAATTTTTTTTCTGGGTAATCACACACATGGATTTAGAGGAAAGTTTAAATAAGAAAATGGCTAGTTATAATTGCACATGCCTTAGGCAGATGGATCTCAATGTAGGTATAATTGAGGTGCAGCTTGTAATAAATCTTGGTTTCTCTGTGAATTTATTAGGGAATTGGCTCATTAAGGAATAACTGCTGATATATTAATTTTCATATTTACTTAATATATACCAAATATTAATTTTAATTATTTTTACATCTCTGTCAACTCAAAGTCAGCCTGGTCTACATAAAAAGTTCCAGGCCAGCCAAGACTACATAGAGAGATACTTCTAAAAAACCAGAGCAACAGCAATAAAAGTAATAGTAAATAGGTAAATAAACAGGTGGTGGTAGTGCAAATCTTTAATCCCAGCACTCCACTCGGGAAGTAGAGACAGGCAGATGTCTGAGTTTGAGGTCAGCCTAGTCTACAAAATGAATTCCAGGATAGCCAGGGCGACACAGAGAAATCCCGTCTTGAACAACAACAAAAGTCTCATAAACAAACACATAAGAAAATGAAGAGGGCACAGGAATGAGCTGCCTGGTCATTTTGTTGGTGGGATCGGATGGTGCCCACGTGTCCCAGGAGGAAGCCAGCAGGCACCGCAACCTGCATACCAAGGTGCTGCTGCTGCTCTGGCTTTGCAGAGACTGAGGAGGATCAAAGGGGGAAGTGGAAAACAACGGGTAGAATGTGGGTAGAAAATAGTGTTAGCTTCCTGGCTGCTGTAGCAAATTAGCACTAAGCGGGTGGGTTATGAGAGCACAAGTTTCTCCTTTCACAGTTCTGAGGCTGCCAGTCTGAAATCAAGGCATGGACAAGGTTGTCTCTTCCTGAACACAAATTGACCCTAGGCCTCTCTCCTGGCATCTGGCAGCAACCGACACATTTTTGTGGCCTTTGTCTTGCAGGTTAATCACCCAGGCTCTGCCTTTCTTCTCAGCTGCTTTTCTTTTAAGAATGCTTAAAAGACTGAAAGATTATTCCGGTGCAAGTGACTTCATCTCAGGAGCCTTCCTTAAGTCTGAAAAGAGCCTTTTCCCAAACAAGGTCTTCCTCTTGGGATCAACACTCATCCCACCTGAGCTCAGAATGAGGCTCTGATGTGTGGAGAAGGGTAGATGCAGCCAACTGTCTGAAACTCAGAATTCTCCACGGTTTCATAGGTAGGCGCCATCACCACCTCATTCTCTACAAACTTATTCATAAGATGGGTTCTGAACAAAACTTACTAAAAACCCGGCATCATAACCTTGCACCAACATCGGAGGCGTTTCCTCAGAAGAGAGAGCTACAGGGAATGATGTACCCTGATAAATAATCTACCAGTGCTATTGCTGTTTTCTCTAAAATGGGCTTTATTTGTGGGAATGAATGGCTAAATGGATGGTGATTAATTTAAATCTAACCGGTGCTCAGTGCTGAAATTAAGAAGAGCTCTCACAATTGACTTCTGGAGCGGGGATATGGTGCCACTTGCCTGTGATCAGCTCTTGCCTGTAGGTCTCCCTGACTGGCCTAGAACTCATATGTAGACTATCTGGACTTCAAGCCCCATTTTCTTTTCTTTTTAAATTTGTTTTTGTGTTTTCATTCTTGTTCAGATGTGTACCACATGAGTGCCAGTGCCCATTGAAGCCAGAAGGAGGAGATAAATCTGGAGTTACAAGCAGGAGAGAGTTGCCTGATATAGGTACTGGGAATCAAACCCTGGTCCTCTGCAAAAGCAGTTACGTGTTCCCAATCACTGAGTCATCTTTCCAGGTCCACAAGAGTACATGCTTTGTTTGTTTTAAGGTTCCCTCAGCATGTATGAACATGGATGTGGTTGTATTAGAACAAATGATGGGCAGGTTAAGAGGATTTCCTTGGAGCATGAGAGGCACTAGCAACAGGGTAAAGTGGAGAGGACTTCCATCTTTTCTGATGCATATTTTGCTATTGCTTGAATCTTTTAAATGAAAATACATTTACAATTTTACAAAAGCCAAAGAAAGAAAGACTTATACAGGTGCTATTGGCACCATCAGATCAATTTAAAGATACCTGGACTATCTAGAAAACTATCAGTTTTGTTAATCTTTTAAAGAACATAGTATATTTGGGGAGAAATTATTCACATGTCCACACACATCAGCACAACTTTTTATAGATGAGGTAGCTGAGCCCTGCATGGTTAAGGGACCTGCCCTGCCATACCAGTCTCATCACGTTTGTCTAGAAGATGATGCAATGCATTTAGAATACTTTTTTCCTAAGGGTTCTTTCAGAGAATTAAACTGACTCTGATTCAAATGGCGTAATTTATACTTTTTCCACTCTGAATTAAAGACATGGTACATTTGATTAAACTTAATACATTTCTGAGACCCAGAAATGTTGGCTGCAAAACTGTGTCACCAACATTTCCTTCCCTTTGATGCTCTGGATTATGAAGCCAGTGAACAGGAAGTTCCGTCCAGCATCAAAGCTCAGTTACGTCTTTAGTACTTTCAGTTATATGACTTTAAAGATTCTGTTTTGACTAATCTTGATTAATGTCTATATTTTTCAAGTCCCCAAAATATCTAGTCGGGCAAGTCTGAGTCACAAAGATCATTTGCAAAGAATCCAATGAGAGAGAGAGAGAGAGAGAGAGAGAGAGAGAGAGAAAGAGAGAGAGAGAGTTTTTTCCCCAGAAGTAGATCTTGAACCCAAGGCCTTAAACATAGCAGACAAATAAACTGAAACGTCCCTGGAGCAGCATCCACTACCACCATCCTTTCTATTCTTTTATTTTGAAGTAAGATGTCGCTTTAGACAGCCAGGCTGGTCTTGAATTTGTCCTTCTCCTGCTTTAGTCTTCCCAGGTAGCTGGGATCACAGGCATGTGCTCCCAACTTGTAGAGGAGTTTAACAAGGGAAGGAAGGAAGACTACTATGGCGGTGGGAGGGTGCCTGGGAGGCAGTGTTGATCATACATAATTTTCCTTGAAAACTGGAAGAAATTTCAAAGTTGTTATGGGTAAGTGTTAGGGTTGTTTGTTTGAAACTGGATCTGTATGCTGGAATCTTCCTCTAAATATGTCTAGTTTGAAGCTTTAATGATGGTAGGGACATTTATGTGAGCGAATTACTTCTAGAAATGACAATACAAACTAGGTAGGGGCACAAGGCACTCAGTGGGCAAAGGGTATTTTATAGTGTATTGTGAGGAAACTTAACGTCATGGTTAAAACCAGACAGTCTGACCCAGTAGTGACCAGATAATATGGATGAAGGGGAAGAAGACAAAGCCAGGATGGTGTGTGCTACCTGCTCAGGGCCTAATGGTAACACTGTGGCTCTGGATACTGAGTACCCAGAGTGGAGTGTCTGGTTTTGGAGCCCACAGGAAACTGAAGACCACATCTTTGTTACCAAGCAGAAGTAGCAACTTCATTCTCTATTCTCACATCCTCAGCAAAAGCTCCCCCCCCCCCCGTCCCATCTGTGGGAATTTTTTGCTTATAGTTTATCTGGCTGTGAGTCTGTAGGGGAGAAGTTTTTGTTCTCTTCAGTAACCTGGGATCTGCCCATGCCTCAGGTGCAGGAGGTGACAAGTGGACGATAGCCAGTCTCTTTCCTGTCCTTCAGCTGGCAGCTGTAAAGATACTGCAGTGACAGCACACAAGAAGGGGAGGAGGAATCATGCTGATTTAGAATAGAGTTCTCCCCTCAGACAGCTCCCAGCAGCCAAGCTATGTATCGTTTATACATCCCGGTCCCCATCCAGACTTCCCTTGGGCACAGGAACTTTCCAGCCTCTGTATTGCCTGGTGATGCTCTTCGGTCCTCAGCCCCTGGGCAGCTGGCTTCCTGGCACCTGCCTCTTACTCAGAGTGCAAGTACAAAAAGCCTCTCATGGTTTGCCTCAGAATTTCAGAATCACTCAGGATCTCCTTAGGGAGATTAAGATCATGACTCATACATACTAGTGATGAAAGAAAGGGAAGTGATCTCAAGAAAGTTTTGTGAAGTGATGGAGCACCTCTTCAGCATGTGTACACATGCGGTCTGCACGCCCTGCTTCCCCCGACGGAGAGGTCTGCAGAGCCGACTCACGCTCCTCCCCCCCTTAGACGGTCGGTGGTTTCTGATTTCTGGGAAGAAGCATGGCAGCTCCACCCCCAGCCTTAGGAGTCTGTCCTGTCATTCCTCTTGGGAAGTCTGCAGCAACACTTACGAGGACCGTGCCATGCCAGATTGAGCAGAAGAGCAAGGGTTTTCTGCCCAGCTATGACTTAAGAGGGCATTGAGATTTGCAGGATCTCTCTCAGTCGTTCCTGCCAGAGCCTGAGATGGTTGCCTCTTCAGTTGTCCTGGATGCTTCTTCAGAATTGTTTTCTTCCCACTTCCTGATCATTTCCATCCATGGATAGATGTGAGCCCAGTTCGGCCTTTCAGCTTTGCGCTCCCATAAAACAGACATCTCGAAGGACTTGGGAGATGGCCCAGTGGGTAAAGTGTTGCCCACAGGCATGAGCACTAGGGTTTATAACCCCAGCACCCACAGAGAGAGCGGCACAGTAGTGTGTCTGTACTGAGCAACTGGACAGGCAGAGACGGGCAGATCTCTGGAGCTTGCTGGCCAGCATAGTCTGACCAGCGAGCTTGCGATCCAGTAAGAGATCCTGTCTCAAAATAAAGTGCTGTCATGCATGCATGTACATACCCACCCAAGCATGTGTGTATAATACACATACAGCAGCACACAAACACACAAATTCCATTTTAACTTCTCAATTCACTTATTAAAATTTTCTTAGAACAACTTCCTTCATTTGTTTTATTTTTTCTTCAGGTGGTCAATCCATTGGTGTTTTTCACTGTGAAGTTTTTTTTTTTTTTTTGCTGCTTTCTCTCCTTTGTCCAATTCTGTTCTTTAACATAGAAATATGACTTCATAGGCCCAGAGTTCTTCAAAGTAGATATATCTAAATTTTGGTACATATATATAACAAACTGTGTTAGTTGAGATCCTTATTGATTAGTATTGTTCTAAAAAATATAGTGGACTATGACAGAGGAAGACACTGAACATTGACCTCTGGTCTCTACACATATGCATGCCCACACGCCTGAACATACGTGTGCGCACACACACACACACACACACACACACACACACACACAGGGGAAGGAGGGAGAAGAAGAGAGAAAGAGAAAAAGAATCTTACTATCAATTTCTATGTGTCAAATATTAAGGGTATCTCTTTCTCCCTCGTTTTCTTTTCTACTTTGTATCAAGACCATCTGGAAAGAGTCCAGTAACACCAATTTTCCAAAAAGGGGAATGAGTGCCATCAAACCGTCTCAGGGAGGAAGCACACACCCCATTAGCAGTTGAAAGTGTCCAGTGGAAGGAGGATAGCTACTCTCTCCACCACAAACACAAGCGAGCCAAGGAGAACCCGCACACTGTGAGTTATCAGCTAGTTCTGACCTGGTGTTGCAAGAGCCAGCTCACTGCTGCAGATATCTGCCAGGGAGCCTCTTTGCACTGGGCCCTTTCCACAGCAATTATTCCTACTCAAGCCTCACATCATACAAAGAAAAACATCATTGTCCCACTCCTCAGATGGACCAATGGTAGCCCTGAGAAATTAAAGAACTTCCTCATTCAGGCCTGAGTTGGATTCTTTGAACTATGTTTGGATCCAGCTGCTTCTGTATGCTCCTGTAGCCATAGCACTCCGGTAGTGAGATAGGAGGCAGGCAGAAAGAGGACCCCCGGGCAGCCCTCTGTACAACTCAGGAGTCTGCAAGGCAGTAACAGTAACAACACACACACTTAATTAAAATATGTTTCATGAATTGTCAGGAGCAGATGTGGACAAGTTCCTGTAAATGATTTTGTAACAAATATACCACCTATTTTCTAAAACTAGTTGTACAGATTAATAATCTTTTTCTATATTGTGTGTGTGTGTGTGTGTGTGTGTGTGTGTGTGTGTGTGTGTGATGTGTCTGCTATGGAATCATAACTGGATTTTGAAAGCAGCAACCCTGTGTTTTCTTTGCTGAAGCCTAAATTTCAAGAGAAAGTGGCAGAGTTAAAAATAGAAGCAAGAAAAAAATTAAATTAAAAAAAGGACTAAAGGAGTTAGGCAGTGACCAAGCCAGACTTCAGTAAGATCCCATTTATAAAAAGTCATGTTTATATTCTACTATGTTCATAGCAGCCCTATTTATAATTGCCAGATGCTGGAAAGAACCCAGGTATCCCTCAACAGAAGAGTGGATGCAAAAAATGTGGTATATCTACACAATGGAGTACTATTCAGCCATTAGAAACAATGAATTCATGAAATTCTTAGGCAAATGGATGGAGCTAGAGAATATCATATTAAGTGAGGTAACCCAGACTCAAAAGGTGAATCATGGTATGCACTCACTAATAAGTGGATATTAACCTAGAAAACTGGAATACCCAAAACATAATCCACACATCAAATGAGGTACAAGAAGAAAGGAGGAGTGGCCCCTGGTTCTGGAAAGACTCAGTGAAACAGTATTCGGCAAAACCAGACCGGGGAAGTGGGAAGGGGTGGGTGGGAGGACAGGGGCTTACGGGACTTTCGGGGAGTGGGGGGGGGGGGGCTAGAGAAGGGAAATCATTTGAAATGTAAATAAATTATATCGAATAAAAAAAAAGTCATGTTTATGTTTACGTTTCTTTTCTTTCTTTCCTGCCTCTAGGCTTCATCTCTAAAAAGCTGGATTACAGACAAGCATTATCATACCCAGTTCTGAGGCTTTTGGAAGAGGGGAGTTAAATGTATCTTTATTATTTTAAATTATGTGTATGTGTGTGTATCTGCACATGAATGCGTAGCCTCAGAAGCCAGGTGCTGGGTGAACTGGAGTAGGAGTTACAACTGGCTGTGAGTCATCTGACCTGGGTATACTGGGAATCAAACTTGTGTCCTGAGGAAGAGCAGCAATACTGTTAATTGTTAATCACTGAGATGTCTCTCAACCTCTTTCTGTTATTTATTTATTTATTTATTTATCTATCTATCTATCTATCTATTTACTTATTTTCATTTATTTGAGACAGGGTTACTCTAGCTTTGTAGACCAGCCTGGTCTTAAACTCCCCAAGATCTGACTGCATCTGCCTCCCAGGTGCTGGGATTAATGGCATGGACCACCACCTCCTAGCTTTTTTTCTTTCTTTGTTTCTTTTTTTTATTCTTTTATTTTTATTCATTCATTTATTTATTTGAGACAAAGTTTTCTGGGTTTTTGTTTGCTGTTGTTTTTAAGACAGTTTTTTTCCTATTCAGCCCTAAGAAGCCTAGAAGCCCCTCCTGCCTTAGCCTTCTGAAAACTGAGATGACTTGTACCACTGCCAGTCTGCTTGATCTGTTATGCTATTGTATCTTTTTCGATTGGTTAGTTTTGTTGTTGTTGTTGGTGGTGGTGGTGGTGGTAGTGGTGGTGGGTAAGTTTTGCTAGGGTTTTTGTTGTTTTGAGAGTCTGGCTATGTAACTCGTCTGGTCTAATCTGGAACTTTCTATAGAGACCAGAGTGGGCCCCAACTTACAGACCTACGCTTGCCTGTGTACAGATTAAAAACCTGTAAAATCTCACTTGTCTTATTTAGTTACATCTCGAAGACCCTTTTCCCTCTGCTTCTGGCATATTGTTTATTCAGAAGCCTGGAACTGCAAAGCTTTAGAAATCTGTCTGTAGTTTTTCTGGTAACTTTACTGAGTTCAAATTAGCATGTTTAGGTGAGTCTTACTAAAACCACCTAGTTTAGTCAGTCTATGGATGAAGGTCTGAAAATACTCCCTCTGCCTGGGACAAACACAAACCCTGAGATATACCATTGGAAACAGTGGTGCTCAAGCTTCCCAGTGCTAACACCCCTTAATACAGTTCCTCTGTGGTGACCCCTACCATAAAATTATTTTTGTTGTGGCCAGGTGTGGTGACTCATGCCTTTAATCCCAGCACTGGGGAGCAGAGGCAGGCAGATCTCTGTGAGTTTCAGGCCAGTATGGTCTACAGAGTAAGTTCAGGACAGCCAGAGCTGTTACACAGAAAAAACCCTGTCTTGGGGAGGTGGGAATTAACTTTGTTGCTACTTCATAACTCTAAGCTTGCTACTGTTATGAACTGTAATGTAAATATCTATGTTTTCTGCTAAAAGGCTGTTCCACCTGGAAAGGAGCCAGGACAAACAGATTGAGAACCACTTACTTAGAAACTGTCAGTGCAGGACTTTTCCACCTTGGTACTACTGACTTTGGAATCAAGAGTTCTTTGAGGTGAAAACCTTTCCTGGACATTGTAAAATGTTTAGCATTTCTTTGCCTAAGACAAAGGATCTCAATATGTATGTCATGACCTCCTTGGAGTAGAACAGACCCTTTCACAGGGGTCACATAGCAAATATTCTGCATGTTAGATATGTACATTATGATTCTTTACTGTAGCTAAGTTACTTGTAGTCTCCAGAATTGTGAGAGAAGACACTCTTGTTTCAATCCACACAGTTTGTGGGTACTGTTTTTGCTGTTGTTAGTTTATTAGTTTTTGGTTAGTTTTTTATTTGGTTAGTTTTTTTTTTTTTTTTTTTTTTTTTTTTTTTTTTTTTTTTTTTTTTTTTTGCTTTTGTTTTTGCAACAAGATCTCAAAATTAAGTAGCCCTGAAGGACCTGGAATATGTCTGTGTAGACCAGACTGGTGTTGAATACAGCAATTCTCCTGCCTCTGCCTCCTGAGTGCTGAGGTTATAGACATTCTCTACCATTGACCAGACTGTGGTTCTTTGTTACAGCAAAATTAACCCACTGCTCATGTTCCTATGGTTGACTGGCTTCACTAAGTTATTTTCAGTTCAAATACCTAAGATGATGGTTTAGTCTAAAGTCTGGACTGAATACTGAAGACTTGCATCATGGCTGCCATTCAATGCTGAGGATGGCTGGGATATCATCTGGGGGTGTAGACTGAAATATGGCCTCTCTGAGTAGCTTGTGTTTTATTAAGCTTAAACATGCTGGAAGATTCTGGACTTGGTGGCACACACTTTAATCTTAATACTTGAGAGCCAGAGGCAGGTGAATCTCTGTGTGTTCAAAGCCAGCCTGGTCTACATAGCAAGTCCCAGGAAAGCCAGGGCTGCACAGTGAAACCCATGTCTCAAAAAAAAAAATAAATAAAAAATACGGAATTAAAATAAATGGTTTCAAACCAAGAGGAGAGGAAACGTCTCCTTGAGTTCCCTGAACTATAACTGGTGAACACCTGCCTTATGATCTTGGGGCCAGTGATGTGGCTCAGTGGTTAAAGGCATTTGCTATGCAAGGTGGTCTGAGTTGGACTGCTGAAATATGCATAAAAGTAGAACCAACTCTGTAAACTATATGCTCACCATGGCATATCTTCCACATCATACAGATATACAGACACAGACAGACAGACAGACATAGACACACATCGTAAAATAAAATTTAACTTAAAAATTAGAAACCTTGGGGACTTCAGCAGCATTCCTGGTTCCCAACATATCACTCATTAAAGAAGAATATTTTCCTTAATTCTGGGATCAAAGGCATGCATCACTACCACCTGGCAACAAGTTCTTTTCTTAAAAAGAAATAAAAGTTAAGTCAGTTTGGCAAAATGAATTTTATAGTATGAGTAATAGTGGATTTTTTCAGTCATGTCAATGTTAAACTCCTGATTTTGGTATTGCAGAAGTGAAAGGGGAAAAATTGAGAGAGTTTCATGTATCCCAATCTGGTCTTAAAGTTGCTATGTAGTACAGGTTGGTCTGGAACTCCTAACCCTGCTGCCTCTATCGTTTGAGTGCTGGGATTATAGGAAGTCCATCATGACCATCTGGAAATAGTCTTTTTAGAAGGAAAACCATACTGAGTTATTTAAGGGGCAGAAGATTTATAGACAGGTTAGCAAATGTTTATTTTCAAATGTTTCTGGAGAAAAGATGAGTGTGTATACACGTTAAACTACATGCTATATATATATATCTGTCTGTCTGTTTATCTGTCTGTCTATAATCTATCTATCTATCTATCTATCTATCATCAGTCTATTTGTCTATTCATCTCTGAGTGTCTATTGTAAATAGAGAAACCAAGAATGATGAAGTCAGCTAATTTCATAAAGTCCTGGGAGCCCAAACAAACCAGAAAGTTGAATACATTGTATCTAACATTTGGAGGAGGAGGGTGGTGGAGGAGAGGAGTATCTGAATGTGTATATATATTGGAGTGGATAGGGAACAATAAAAACTAAATTGCACTAATTCCAAAGAAATTGGTTTTTTTCTTTTTTATTTGATATATTCTTTTATTACATTTCAAGTGAGTTTCCTTTTCCTGGATCCCCCCTCCCCGAAAGTTCCATAGGCCCTTTTCCTTCCCCCTGTTCCCCAATCCACCCCTTCCCACTTCCCTGGCCTGGTATTCCCAGACACTGCTGCACTGAGCTTTTCCAGGACCGGGGCCACTCCTTCCTTCTTCCAAAGAAATTGTTAATCATGCATCCTAATTCAGTAGTTGTATCAGCCTCTTAGATATTGTGAGAAGTAATCTCTTTGCTAGTTACAAAGACATTTAGTTAACTAAATCAGAAGAGAAAGTGAAAATATTCTGGTTTTTGTTATAGCGATTGTGAAATATACGTAAATCTCAGCTCAGAAAAAAGTAATTTCTATGACACAGATGTAAAATCAAAACTAATAGTGTTGTGCCAAATGTTGTGCCAGGAAGCATTTGTGAACCCCAAAAGACCACCAAGAAGTCTTTTCCAATTAATCACATTAGGGTCTCCTTATTGCAAACTTGAATTTGGGCTTACTCACCACAGATCGACAGGATGGTTTGGTGAAGTAGCCCCAAACTCGTTTGGGACAAGGTTTTATAGAAAATGGAAGTAAGTGACGGGGGTCCAGCTTGGCAAGCATTTAACTAAATATCTATTGTAAGCTGACAGGTGGGTGCTCTGAAGCAAGACCATATAAAATCACAAATGGTCTGAAAGTAGCACATCTGAAACAATCAGACTAATCTTTGATTAACTGTTGCTAGGGACTAACTCTGGCCAAGGACAAGTGTGGAGGCCTTCCTGGTATGTGGGTGCAGCTTGGGTTCTGCTGGGGGTCAAGTTTTCAGGCCTTTTTTTTTCTTTTAAGATGGAGGCTGGTTCCAAGATGGAGCAGGTTTGGTCTCTCAATAGTACTATAATCCTCTTAAGGATCTGCATTGTTCTAATGCTCTTATTGTTGTGGGGACATAGGACACAAGATTATCATTAGACACTTGGTAGTGGTGGGGGTGGTAAGTCATATGAAAGAAAGATACTGGCTACCATGTGACTGTATATTTAGAGAACATCTATTAGGAAAGATAGCCATGCCAACTGCATGGCTTGGGCTACTGATCTGGGAACCTGACCCCCAGAACAACTTCCTCAGATGAATTTTTACAAGGATTGAGACACAGATATGGACAGAGCATGTGGTCCTGATTGTATCAGAGAACTGGAGGCTTATAGATGATCCTCTGTCTCAAAGGAGACAGAGAGCACCCTTAATTAGTTAACATCTCATTAAAGTCTGGTGCTCTGGGTGGACCTCATCAAGAAAACAGGGCAGGTTGTTTATGTAACAAATATTTATTCAGTGTCTTCCATGCACAGGATATAGTACAAAAACATGGAACTACAATAAATAATAATAAAGAGATAGAGAAATAAAAAGAGAATAAAATAAATAGGATCTATGGCATCAGGCCACTTATAGGAGTTCCCATGAATCAGTTTTTCCATCTTTGAGGGGAACTTCCTCTCCTCCTATAGTAAATGTGAGATTAAAGGAACTGATAGCTATGAAATAAAGTCAACAACGGGCACATATTAAGTATCCCTTAGCTGTTGATTTCCCACTCCACCTCAGCTTCTCCTGCAGAGACTTCTCCAGTCACCTCTGCTTATTATAATCTTACCCACTCTTTTCTGTCAGGTGAGTCACATAGACCGCCAACTTTTGGCCTTTTGCTGTTATAACAGAGGTCTTAAGAACATCTGAACTTACCTTTGTGGTACACTTTACCCTGGTACTGAAGTTGCTCACTACAGGACAAATGTCATTTGCTTCAGAAATCCACTATGTAGTTCTGGCTGTCCTGGAACTCACTACTTAGACCAGGCTGGGATTGAGCTCACAGAGACCCATCTACCTTTGCTTCCCAAGTGCTGAGGCTAAAGGCATGAGCCACCATGTACAGCCCATATGTAAATGATGTTTGAGCTGCAACGGGAATTTCAATTTGGAGATTTTAATCATGATTGTGCTTTAAACAATGTTCAGGTTTATTAATTTTACATACATTTGAGTCTTTGAAATGGTTACCTAATTTGCATGGGGAAAATTTCATGAAATGAACTACATATTTGATATCAGAGCAAAAGAACTTCTAGATTATTAGACTGTCAGGGTTTAATCTAAATCTTATTTGTGTAAAAATAAGACTCAAAGAAAGCATACATTTAACAAAAAGAAAATTAGCAAGAAAAAGGCAATATATGTAAAGTCACTATACCTTTTACAGTGTTCAAGGGGAAATTTTCCACTGTTTTCACTGGGATCCAGGCCTTTATTCATCCTGTGAAGCTCTGGAAAGGTTGGAGATGCATTAGATCAGGAGCATCTTAGGAAGCTGAACTTGAGCTGGAGGCAGATAAGGTGCCAAAGGGGTGCAATTACAGGCAGCCAATAAGCACGGGCTTAGCTGACTGGGTCAAACAGGGAGGAAATTGGATCTTAAAGCCTTCTACTGAAACCTTAGCCTGACTCCCCATCCACAGAATCTAGGGTCTGCTCACCCTATCCCCTCTGATGTCAACCATTCTGATGTTTGCTGTGCAAAGGCTTTCCCTGACATCATCTTTATGGCATGGCCACTGCCTAACAGAAGGCTGCTTAAGGCTCTTCTGTCTTTTGAGTTAATTCTTCCATCTGCCCCAGGCTGCAACTCTATGGGAGTTGTTTCATAATTGCTTCAGAATGATTCAGGTCTTCATGAAATCAGAACCAGTGTAAAGAGTACAATCCTGCTGATACCAAACAAGAGAGACTGTCACATCAGAGAAGAATGTGATGATTTGAACCACAAACGTAGGGTTTTTTTTATTGGTTATTTAATTTATTTACATTTCAAATGGTATCCCCATTCCCAGTTTCCCTTCCACAAACTCCCTATCCCATCCCCTCTCCCCTGCCTCTATGAGGGTGCTCCCCCTCTTGCCCACCCACTCCTGCCTCAGCACCCTAGCACTCCTCTACCCTGGGTCTTCAAGCCTCCACAGGATGAGGGGCTCCGCTCTCAGTGATGCCTGATAAGGCAATCCTCTGCTACATATCCAGCTGGAGCCATGGGTGTCCCCCTGTGTACTCCTTGGTTGGTGGTTTAGTCGCTGGGAGCTTTGGGGAGTCTGGTTGGTTGATATTGTTGTTCTTCCCATGGGGTTGCAAACCCCTTCAGCTCCTTCAGTCCTTGCCCTAACTTCTCCATTAGGGTCCTCACGCTCAGTCCAATGTTTCCCAACATACATCCGTGTCTGTATTGGTCAGACTTTGGCAGAGACTATTAGTGGACAGCTATACCAGGTTCCTGTCAGCAAGCACTTTTTGCCATCAGCCATTCTGTCTGGGTTTGGTGTCTGCAGATGGGATGGATCCCTAGGTGGGGAAGTCTCTGCTGCACTCTTTGTCCCTGCATTTCCTTTCGACAGGAGGAATTCTGAATTAATATTTTTGAGGTGGATGGGTGACCCTATCCCTCAACCAGGAGCCATGCCTATCCACTGGATTTGGTCTCTACAGGTTCTATCTCCCCTTTATTGGGTATTTCAGCAAATGTCCTCCTTGTTGGGTTTTAGGATCCTCTTGAGTCCCTGGCATCTGGGACTTTCTAGTGGCTACCCCAGTTCCCCCTTCTCCCACTGCTATACACCTCCTTTCAAAATCCTGACCCTCTGCACTTCTCCCCCATCACCTCCCTTATCTGAACTGCATCCCCTTCCCCCCTTCTCCTCTCCCCCTCCCAGATCCCTCTCCTCCTTCCCAAGATTATCTTCTTCCCTCTACAGAGTAGGACTGTAACATCCACACTTAGATGTGGTCTTTCTTCTTGAGTTTCAATTGGTATATGAGCAGTATCATAGCTATTCTAAGCTTCTTTTTGGCTAATATCCACTTATCAAGGAGTACATACCATGTGTGTTCTTTTGTGACTGGGTTACCTCACTCAGGATGATACTTTCAAGTTCCATCCAATTGCCTAAGAATTTCATGATTTCATTGCTTTTAATAGCTGAGTAGTACTCCATTGTGTTAATGTACTACATTTTTAACATTCCTCTGTTGAGGGGCATCTGGGTTGTTTCCAGCTTCTGGCTATTATAAATAAGGCTGCTATGAACATAGTGGAGCATGTGTCCTTATTACATATTGGAGAATCTTCTGGGTATATGCCCAGGAGTGGTATAGCTGGGTCTTCAGGTAGTGATATGTCCAATTTTCTAAGGAACCACCAGACTGATTTCCAGAATGGTTTTACTAGCTTGCAATCCCACCAGCAATGGAGGAGTGTTCCCTTTTTTCTACATCCTCTCCAGCATTTGCTGTCCCTGGAGGTATTTTTTATTGTTTTTGTTTTTGTTTTTTGTTTGTTTGGTTGGTTTTGGTTTTTTGAGACAGAGTTTCTCTATATAGCCCTGGCTGTCCTGGAACTCACTCTGAAGATCAGGCTGGCCTCAACCTCAGAAATCTGCCTGCCTCTGCCTCCCAAGTGCTGGGATTAAAGGCATGCATCACCACTGCCCGACTTCCCCTGAGTTTTTGATCCTGGCCATTCTGATTAGTGTGAGGTAGAATCTCAGGGTTGTTTTGATTTGCACTACCCTGATGATTAAGGATGTTGAACATTTCTTTAGGTGCTTCTCAGCCATCCAGTATTCCTCAGTTGAGAATTCTTTGGTTAGCTCTGTACCCCATTTTTTAATAGGGTTATTTGTTTCTCTGGAGTTTAACTTCTTGAGTTCTTTGTATATATTGGATATTAGCCCTCTATCGGATTTAGGATTCGTAAAGATCTTTTCCCAATCTCTTGGTTGCCATTTTGTCCTATTGACAGTGTCCTTTACCTTACAGAAGCTTTGACATTTTATGAGGTCCCATTTGTTAATTCTTGACTTAGAGCGTAAACTATTGACGTCCTATTCAGGAAAATTTTCCCTGTGCCCATGTGCTCCAGGTTCTTCCCTACTTTCTCTTCTATTAGATTCAGTGTATCTAGTTTTATGTAGAGGTCCTTTATCCACTTGGAATTGAGCTTTGTAAAGGGAGATAAGAACGGATCAATTTGCATCCTTCTACATGTTGACTGACAGTTGAGCCAGCACTATTTGTTGAAAATGCTGTCTTTTTTCCATTGGATGGTTTTAGCTCCTTTGTCAAAGATCCAAGGACCATAGATGTGTGGGTTCATTTCTAGTTCTTCAATTCTATTCCATTGATCTTCCTGCCTGTCTCTGTACCAATACCATACAGTTTTTAATCACTATTGCTCTGTAGTAGAACTTGAGGTCAGGGGATAGTGATTCTGCCAGAAATTCTTTTATTGTTGAGAATAGTTTTTGCTATTCTGGGCTTTTTACTATTCCAGATAAATTTGGAAATTGCTCTTTCTAACTCTATGAAGAATTGAGTTGGAATTTTGATGAGGATTACAATGAATCTGTAGATTGCTTTAGGCAAGATGGCCATTTTTACTATGTTAACCCTGCCAATGCATGAGCATGGGAGATCTTTCCATCTTCTGAGCTTTTCAATTTCTTTCTTCAGAGCCTTGAAGTTCTTCTCATACAGATCTTTCACTTGCTTGATTACAGTGACACCAAGGTATTTTATATTATTTGTGACTATTGTGAAGGGTGTCATTTCCCTAATTTCTTTCTCAGCCTCTTTATCCTTTGAGTAGAGGAAGGCTACTGATTTGAGTTCAAGTTTTATATCCAGCCACTTTACTGAAGTTGTTTATCAGGTTTAGGAGTGCTCTGGTGGAATTTTGGGGGTTACTTAAGTATACCATCATATCATCTGCAAATAGTGATACTTTGACTTCTTCCTTTCAAATTTGAATCCCTTTGACATCCTTTTGTTGTCTACTTGCTCTGGCTAGGACTTCAAGTATTAAATTGAACAGGTAGGGAGAGAGTGGACAGCCTTGTCTAGTCCCTAATTTCAGTGCGATTGCTTCAAGTTTCTCTCCATTTAGTTTGGTGTTGGCTACTGGTTTGATGTATATTGCATTTACTATGTTTAGATATGGGCCTTGAATTCCTGATCTTTCCAAGACTTTTATCATGAAGAGGTGTTGGATTTTGTCAAATGCTTTCTCAGCATCTAATGAATTGATCATGTGTTTTTTTTTCTTTGAGTTTGTTTATATAGTGGATAACATTGATGGATTTTCATATATTGAACTATTCCTGCATCCCTGGGATGAAGCCTACTTTATCATGGTGGATGATCATTTTGATGTGTTCTTGGATTTGGTTGGCAAGAATTTTATTGGGTATTTTTGCATTGATAGTCATGAGAGAAATTGGTCTAAAGTTCTCTTTCTTCGTTGGGGCTTTGTTTGGTATCAGAGTAATTGGGGCTTCATAAAAATGACTTGAGTAGTGTTCCTTTTGTTTCTCTTTTCTGGAATAGTTTGAAGAGTATTGGTGTTAAGTCCTCTTTGAAGGTCTGGTAGAACTCTGCATTGAACCCATCTAGTCATGGCTTTTTTTGGTTGGGAGACTATTAACGACTGCTTCTATTTCTTTAGGGTTTATGGGATTGTTTAGACCATTTATCTGATCCTGATTTAACTTTGGTACCTGGTATATGTCTAGAAAATTGTCCATTTCATCTAGATTTTCCACTTTTGTTGAGCATAGGCTTTCGTAGAAGGATCTGATGATTTTTTTTTTTTTAATTTCCTTGGCATCTGTTGTTATTTCTCCCTTTTCATTTCTGATTTTGCTGATTTGGATACTGTCTCTTTGCCCTCTGGTTAGTTTTGCTAAGGATTTATCTATCTTGTTGGCTTTTTTCAAAGAACCAGCTCGTGCTTTTGTTGATTCTTTGTATAGTTCTTTTTGTTTCTACCTGGTTGATTTCAGCCCTGAGTTTGATTATTTCCTGCTGTCTACTCCTTTTGGGTGTATTTTCTTCTTTTTCTTCTAGAGCCTTCAGCTGTGCTGTTAAGCTGTTAGTGTATGCTCTTTCTAGTTTCTTTTTGGTGGCACTCAGAGGTATGAGTTTTCCTCTTAGCCCTGCTTTCATTGTGTCCCATAAATTTGGGTATGTTGTGCCCCATTTCATTAAATTCTAAAAAGTCTTTAATTTCTTTATTTCTTCCTTTAACAAGTTATCATTGAGTAGAGTGTTGTTCAGTTTCCATGTGTATGTGGGCTTTCTGTTGTTTTTGTTGTTATTGAAGACCAGCCTTAGTCCGTGGTGATCTGATAGGGTGCATGGACTTATCTTATATCTCTGAGGTCTGTTTTGTGACAGAGTATATGGTCAACTTTGGAAAAGGTACCATGAGGTGCTGAGAAGAAGGTATATATATATATATTTAGGATAAAATGTTCTATAGATATGTTAAATCCATTTGGTTCATAACTTCTGTTAGTTTCACTATTTCTCTGTTTAGTTTGTGTTTCTCTGATCTGTCTATTGATGAGAGTGGGGTGTTCAAGTCTCCTACTATTATTGTGTGGGGTGCAATGTGAGCTTTGAGCTTTATTAAAGTTTCTTTTATGAATGTTTGTGCCCTTGTATTTGGAGAATATGTGTTCAGAATTGAGAGTTCATCTTGGTAGATTTTTCCTTTTAATATGAAGTGTCCTTCCTTATCTTTTTAAATTATTTTAGGTTGAAAGCTGATTTTATTCAATATTAGGATGGCTACACCAGCTTGTTTCTTAGGACCATTTGCTTGGAAAATTGATTTCTAGCCTTTTACTCTGAGGTAGTGTCTGTCTTTGTGCCTGAGGTGGATTTCCTGTATGTAGCAAAATGTTGGGTCCCGTTTATGTATCCAGTTTGTTAGTCTATGTCTTTTTTTCTTAGAGAATCAAGTCCATTGGTATTAAGAGATATTAAGGAGAAGTGATTGTTACTTCCTGTTATTTTTGTTATTAGAGGTGGAGTCATGTTTGTGTGGTTTTTTTTTTTTTTGGTTTGTTAAAAGAAGATTAATTTCTTGCTTTTTCTAGTATGTGGTTTCCCTCCTTTTGTTGGAGTTTTCCATTCATTATCATTTGAAGGGCTGGATTTGTGGAAAGATAAGGTGTAAATTTGTTTTTGTCATGGAATACCTTGGTTTCTCCATCTATGATAATTTTAAGTGTCATTTCTCTAATTTCTTTTTCAGCCTGTTTATCCTTTGAGTACAGGAAAGCTACTGATTTTTTTGAGTTAATTTTGTATCCAGCCACTTTGCTGAAGTTGTTTATTAGCTATCGGAATGAACTCGTGGATTTTTGGGGGGTCACTTATGTGTACTATCATATCATTTGCAAATAGGTATATCTTGATTTTATAATTCCAATTTGTATTATTTGATCTACTTTTGTTGCCTAATTGCTCTAGCTAGAAGTCCAAGTACTATATTGAATAGATAGGGGGAGAATGGGGAGCCCTAACTCGTCTTTGATTTTAGTGGGATTGCTTCAAGTATCCATTTTGTGTGATGTTGGCTATAGGTTTGCTGTATATTGCTTTTATTATATTTAGGTATGGACCTTGAATTTCAGATCTCTCCAATATTTTTAGCATGAAGGGGTGCTGTATTTTGTCAAGGTTTTTTCTGGATTCAATGAAATGATTGTGTGGTGTTTTTTTTTCCTTTGAGTTTGTTTATTTAGTGAATTACATTGATAGATTTCCGTATATTAAACCATCCCTGCATTCCTGGCATGAAGCCTACTTGATCATGGTGAATGATCACTTTGATGTGTTTTTTTGTTTGTTTTTCTTGTTTTGTTTTGTTTTGTTTTGAGACATGGTTTCTCTATGTAGCTCTGGCTGTCCTGGCCCTCACTCTGTAGACCAGGCTGGTCTCAAACTCAGAAATCTAGCACTTGCCTCTGCCTCCCAAGTGCTGGGATTAAAGGCATGTGCCACTTCTGCCTGGCTTGATGTGTTCTTGGATTCAGTTTGTGAGAATTTTTTTTTTTTGAGTATTTTCCACCAATATTCAGAAGTGAAATTGTTCTGAAGTTCTCTTTCTTTGTTGGGTCTCTGTGTAGTTTATGTGTCAGTGTAACTGTTGCTTCATAGAATGGATTGGGTAATGTTCCTTCTGTTTCTATTTTATGAAATAGTTTGAAGAGTATTGGTATTAGGTCTTCTTTGAAGGTCTGACAGAGTTCTGCACTAGGTTCTAGGGATTTTTCAGTTGGGAGACTTTTAATGACTGCTTCTATTTCCTTAGGGGTTATGGGACTGCTTAGATGATTTATTTGATCCTGTTTTAACTTTGTTACCTAGTATCTGTCTAATAATCACCCATTTCATCTAGATTTTCCAGTTTTGTTGAGTATAGGCTTTTGTAGTAGAATCTGATTTTTTGAATTTCTTCAGTTTCTGTTGTTATGTCTCCATTTTCATCTCCAATTTTGTTAATTTGGATACTGTCTCTGTACCATCTGGTTAGTCTAGCTAAGGGTTTATCTATCTTGTTGATTATCTTAAAGAACCAGCTCTTGGTTTTGTTGATTCTTTGTATGTATAGTTCTTTTTGTTTCTATTTGGTTGTTTTCAGCCCTGAGTTTGATTATTTCCTGCCATCTACTCCTCTTAGGTATATTTGCTTCTTTTTGTTCTAGGGGTTTCAGGTGTGCTGTTAAGCTGCTAGTGCATGTTCTCTGCAATTTCTTTATGGAAGCAGTCAGAGCTATGAGTTTTCCTCTCAGCCCTGCTTTCATTGTGTCCCATAAGTTTGGGTATGCTGTACCTTCATTTTCATTAAATTCTAAGTCTTTATTTTTTTTATTTCTTCCATGACCAAGTTATCATTGAGTAGATAGTTGCTCAGCTTCCATGTGTATGTTGGCTGTTCCCCCCCACCCTGTTGTTGTTGTTGAAGACCAGCCTTAGTCTTTGGTGATTTGATAGAATACATGGGATTATTTTAATCTTCTGGGATTGGTTGAGGCTTGTTTTGTGGCCAATTATATGGTCAGTTTTGGAGAAGGTACCATGAGGTGCTGAGAAGTTATATTCTTTTGTTTTAGGGTGAAATATTCTGTTGATATCTGTTAAGTTCATTTGGTTCATAACTTCTGTTAGTTTCACTGTGTCTCTGTTTAGTTTGTTTTCATCACCTGTCCATTGGTGAGCGTGGAGTGGTAATGTCTCCTACTATTATTGTGTGTGGTTCAATGTGTGCTTTGAGCTTCAGTAATGTTTCTTTTACAAATGTGGGTGCCCTTGTATTTAGGGCATGGATGTTTAGAATTGAGAGTTCCTCTTGGTAGATTTTTCCTTAACAAGTATGTAGTGTCCTTCCCCATCTTTGGATAACTTTTGGTTGAAAGTCTATTTTATTGGATACTAGAATTGCTACTCCAGCTTGTTTCTTGGGGCCATTTGCCTGGAAAATTTTTCCAGCCTTTTACTTTGAGATAGTGTCTCTTTTTGTCATTGAGGTGTGTTTCCTGTACACAGCAAAATGCTGGGTCCTGTTTACATAGCCAGCCTCTTAGTCTATGTCTTTTTATTGGAGACTTGAGTCCATCAATGTTGAAAGATATTATAGACCAGTGATTGTTGTTTCCTGTTATTTTTGTTGCTAGAGGAATTATTCTTGTGTGGTTCTCTTCTTTTGGTTTTGTTGTGAGAAGATTAGTTTTTTGCTTTTTCTTGGGTGTAGTTTCCCTCCTTGTGCTGGAGTTTTCCTTCTATTATCCTCTGTTGGGCTGGATTGCTGGAAAGATATTGTACAAATGTGGCTTTGTAATAGAATATCTTGGTTTCTCCCTTCATGGTAATTGAGAGTTTTGCTGGGTATAATAACTTGGGCTGGCATTTTTGTTCTTTTAGGATCTGTATGACATCTGCCCAAGGTCTTCTGGCTTTTAGAGTCTCTGTTGAGAAGTCTGGTATAATCCTGATAGGTCTCCCTTTATATGGCACTTGACCTTTTCCCCTTACTGCTTTCAATATTCTTTGTTCTGTGCATTTTTTAAAATTATTGTGTGACAGGAGGAATTTCTTTTCTGTTCCCATCTGTTTGGTGTTCTGTAGGCCTCTTATATTTATGGGCATCTCTTTCTTTAGGTCAGGGAAGTTTTCTTGTATAATTTTGTTGAAGATATTTACTAGCCCTTTAAATTGGGAATCTTCACTCTCTTCTATACCCATTGTTCACTCTCTTCTACACCTATTGCTTATGGTGGGCTTGCTTCTTGCCATATGGTTATCTCTACTGCTAACTGCTCTTGCTGTCTCTGACTGGAGCCTTTCCCTTCTGTGAGCCTGGTTGTGTCAGAACTCCTGTGAGTCCAGCTGTCTCTTTTAGTTTTTTTTTTTTTTAAACATAAGGTTGCACACACTATTGCCAGACTGTTGTATCATAATCAAAGCAGATACAGCATCATTTCAACTTTTTAAATAAGATTTTTAAATTTGTTTTATGTACGTATAATGTCACTGCCTTCAGACACACCAGAAGGTGAGTGTCTTAGTCAGGGTTTCTATTCCTGCACAAACATCATGACCAAGAAGCAAGTTGGGGAGGAAAGGGTTTATTCAGCTTACACTTCCATGTTGCAGTTCATCTCTAAAGGAAGTCAGGACTGAAACTCAAGCAGGTCAGGAAGCAGGAGCTGATGCAGAGGCCATGGAGGGGATGTTTCTTACTGGCTTGCTTCCCCTGACTTGCTCAGCCTGCTCTCTTATAGAACCCAAGAGCACCAGCCCAAAGGTGGTAGCACCCACAAGGGGCCCTCCCCCCTTGATCACTAATTGAGAAAATGCCCCACAACTGGATCTCATGGAGGCACTTCCCCAACTGAAGCTCCTTTCTCTGTGATAACTCCAGCCTGTGTCAAGTTGACACACAAAACTAGCCAGTACAATTGACCCCTTGTCAACTTGACGCACAAACACATCACTATTAAGCCTCAACCCTTACTTTCTTATTCATCCCCAAGATCTAAATTACTTTAAAAGTTCCACAGTCTTTACATATTAAAAGTTCAATCACCTTAAAATGTCCAATATCTTTAAAATTCAAAGTCTTTTAAAAATTCAAAGTCTTTTATCTGTGGGCTCCACTAAAATACTTTCTTCCTTCAAGAGGGAAACATATCAGAGCACAGTCACAACCAAAAGCAAAACTCAAACTCCAATGGTTCAATGTCTGGGATCCAACTCACAATCTTCCCGGCTCCTCCAAGGGCTTGGGTCACTTCTCCATCTCTGCCCTTTGTAGCACACAGCTTGTCTTCTAGGCTCCAGCTGTCTGTACCCCACTGCTGTTGCTGTTCTTGGTGGTCATCGCATGGCACTGGCATCTTCAAAACACTGCTGACTTCTACTGTAATTAGGCTTCACCAATAGCCTCCCATAGGCTCTCTTCATGGTGACAAGCCTCTGCTCTTATGGTGCTTCATGGTGACAGGCCCCTTCAAGTCCTGGGTCATCAATTGCAACTGAGGTTGCACCTTCACAAATGGCCTTCCATGGCCTCTCACTGTGCCAAGAGCCTCAGATGGTCTTCATGACCCCTTCATACCTTCAAAACCAGTACCATCTAGGTGACTCTTACACAGTACCAAGTCCAGCCACAGCACAAAGTACAACTGTGGCTATCTCTGGAACACACTCTCTGTGCTCTCAGAAAACACTTCCAAGAAGATTTCATCTCAGTGATGCTGGTCTCTTCTTCTTTTTTTCTTTTTTTTTTTGATTTTTTTAAATTTATTGATATATTTATTTACATTTCAAATGATTTCCCCTTTTCTGGACCCCCACTCCCATCAGTCCCCTTCCCTCCCCCTGTTTTCCCACCCAACCCTTCCCACTTCCCTGTTCTGATTTTGCTCTATACTGCTTCACTGAGTCTTTTCAGAACAAGGGGCCACTCCTCCATTCTTTTTGTACCTCATTTGATGTGTGGATTATGTTTTGGGTATTCCAGTTTTCTAGGTTAATATCCACTTATTAGTGAGTGCATACCATGATTCATCTTTTGAGTCTGAGTTACCTCACTTAGTATGATATTCTCCAGCTCCATCCATTTGCCTAAGAATTTCATGAATTCATTGTTTCTAATGGCTGAATAGTACTCCATTGTGTATATATACCACAATTTTTGCATCCACTCTTCTGTTGAGGGATACCTGGGTTCTTTCCAACTTCTGGCAATTATAAATAGGGCTGCTATGAACATAGTGGAACATGTATCCTTATTACATGCTGGGGAATCTTTTGGGTATATGCCCAGGAGTGGTATAGCAGGATCTTCTGGAAGTGAGGTGCCCAGTTTTCTGAGGAACCGCCAGACTGATTTCCAGAGTGGTTGTACCAATTTGCAACCCCACCAGCAGTGGAGGAGTGTTCCTCTTTCTCCACATCCTCGCCAACACCTGCTGTCTCCTGAATTTTTAATCTTAGCCATTCTGACTGGTGTAAGGTGAAATCTCAGGGTTGTTTTGATTTGCATTTCCCTAATGACTAAGGAAGTTGAGCATTTTTTAAGGTGTTTCTCTGCCATCCGAAGTTCTTCAGGTGAGAATTCAAGTAGCAGGTTATAAAATCAACTCAAGCAAATCAGTGGCTTTCCTATACTCAAAGGATAAGCAGGCTGAGAAAGAAATTAGGGAAATGACCCCCTTCACAATAGTCACAAACAGTATAAAGTACATTGGGGTGACTCTTACCAAACATGTGAAAGATCTGTATGACAAGAACTTCAAGACTCTGAAGAAGGAAATGGAAGAAGACCTCAAAAAATGGGAAAACCTCCCATGCTCATGGATCGGCAGGATCAATATAGTTAAAATGGCCATTTTGCCAAAAGCAATATACAGATTCAATGCAATACCCATCAAAATCCCAACTCAATTCTTCACAGAGTTAGAAAGAGCAATTCTCAAATTCATCTGGAATAACAAAAAACTCAGGATAGCTAAAACTATTCTCAGCAACAAAAGAAATTCTGGGGGAATCAGTATCCCTGACCTCAAGCAATACTACAGAGCAATAGTGTTAAAAACTGCATGGTATTGGTACAGTGACCGGCAGGCAGATCAATGGAACAGGATTGAAGATCCAGAAATGAACCCACACACCTATGGCCACTTGATCCTCGACAAAGCGGCTGAAAACATCCAATGGAAAAAAGATAGCCTTTTCAAAGATGCTGGTCTCTTCTTAATCACTGCTAATTTCTTAGCTCCAGTTAACCAGCATCAACAGTCCCAGTATCACATAGGTTTGCTTTAGTGGTTCTGCTATCTTGTTACTAACAGCTGATTCTTCAGCCCCAGCTAACCAAAACCACAGAATCTTCACAATCAAAACATGGCCACTGTAAAAGTCTTTAATCTTCCCTCTGAAATTTCACAAGCCAGGTATCCATCTTTTGCACTGTTCCTAACATTGTCTTCCAAGATCCTACAGAACTTTCCACCGAGCTCTTAATATTCTAATGGCTTTTCTAGCTCAAAGTTCTAAAGTCCTTCCACAGTCCTCCCCAAAACATGGTCAGGTTGTCACAGGAATTACCCCACTATGCTGGTACCAGTTTGTCTTAGTCAGGGTTTCTATTCCTACACAAACATCATGACCAAGAAGCAAGTTGGGGAGGAAAGGGTTTATTGAGCTTACACTTCCACATTGCAGTTCATCACTAAAGGAAGTGAGGACTGAAACTCAAGCAGGTCAGGAAGCAGGAGCTGATTCAGAGGCCATGGAGGGGATGTTTCTTACTGGCTTGCTTCCCCTGGCTTGCTCAGCCTGCTCTCTTATAGAACCCAAGAGCACTAGCCCAAAGGTGGTACCACCCACAAGGGTCCCTCCCCGCTTGATCACTAATTGAGAAAATGCCCCACAACTGGATCTCATGGAGGCACTTCCCCAACTGAAGCTCCTTTCTCTGTGATAACTCCAGCCTGTGTCAAGTTGACACACAAAACTAGCCAGTACAGTGGGTCATTAGATTCCATTACAGATAGTTGTGAGCCATCTTGATCCGGTTCCCAGATCAGCAGTCCATGTCCTGCAGTTGGCATGGTTTGCTGGGAATTGAACTCAGGACCTCTGGAAGGGCAGCCGGTGTTCTTAACTGCTAAGCCATCTCTCCAGCCCTCACTTCAAATTTTTTTATTACATTTATTTATTAAGAGTTGGGAACATAGTCCAGTGTTAGTGTACTAGTATGTGAGAGGCTCTCAGTTCTGCCCCAACAACACAAAACAAAACTAATATATAAGGGGATGAGGGGGAAATGGGGTGTTTCAGCAGCCTGAATAAAAGATTCAATTTAGCGGATGTAACTTGAGACATTACCAGCAAGCTCTGATAATGTCAGAGAGCATAGAGTTTGTACTTGAATTAAGGTGGTGAGTCAGATCCAGAATAGACACAATGAATTTGGAATATAGAAGACCATGCCAGTGAACTTCACATTCAGTTCTTGGGCGGGGGGGTGACCTTATACACAGCCAGTAGACACAGGGATGATGTTTTAGAAAGCCCCATAGCTACTGTACCACAGTTTCCCAGAGGGGCTTTCTGGATGGTGGTGTGTTGTATAGTGGCTTCCTTTAAGATGGAAACCTTCCATGTTGGAGGGAAGCTCACTAAAACACAGGATGCTAGAATTAAAACAACAAAATTCTAAATAGAGGCAAAATGGTCTATCCTGCAAGGAAGTTAATTTCATAAGCTACAGTCTCTGAAACTGACCAGGTACACTCTTTCTCCTCCTGGTCCCAACATGTATAAATGAAAGGACTACTGATAGATAAGCTGTGCTGCTAGGGAGAAGCAGTGACCAACTGAGCTGCCTGGGAGCAGCTCAGATTAACTGAGTTACCTGAAAAGGACATTTTCCAATCTGTGGAGCTACCTGCTGGTTGCTCACTATACTCCAGGATTACAGCTTTCACAAACTGTTATTCATTCAAGCTGTCTGTGTCATTTCTGCTTCTCACCCATATTCCTATAACTCTTATTCATTGGTCACAAAACTGGACTCTGGCAATATATGTACTTTGGTCTGTTGTCAATTTCCTATCTGGGGCAAGTAGACATTTGTTCATTTGTCTCCCCCCAAAATAGTGTCACACAATGACAGCTTGGGCTGTGATAACCACTCATTTGATGATACTCAAATTGTCATAGATGATCTTGGCAAGGGAGCTAATCAGTTGCTGGTGCAGAAGACACTGCTGATACTCTGGAGTAGATTGTCATAATTTTCATGGATCATACCCATCACAAACCTGGGAGCATCAGTAGAAGGGGTAAAGATGATAGCCCTTTAGGTTCTACCCTTCAAGAACCTAAAGGGTTCTTAGGTCTTGACCTTCTCTGCAATACTGAAAGCACTGGTAGTCTCCATGTACACTTGGTGCCAGCATCATCATATATGGTGCTGGTGGGATGTTACCTCTGGAAGGTGGAGATGACCTTCCTTTTAAGTTTCTCCTTCTTAGCTTTGACTGCTATGGAACTTGCCATGTTCAGAATCATACTGGAACATGAAGATTGTGTAGCTAGGGTCAACAGTGCAGTCATTGATGACAACAGTATGCTCTTTCTAGAGCTGAGGCAGCCCTGGTGACTAGGTGTCTAATACAGCAATCCATTCACTTAGACCTTCACCACCATGTCTCAGGGATGAAGCTAGCACTGCATGAAGTGAGTCTGTCTCTAGAATGGAAAAGATCAGAGAGCCTATATATTATATATATTTTTAAACAAAAGATTTAAGGTTGGAGGGAGCACTAGCAGTTGGGAGCACTTGTTGCTTTTTCAGAAGACATGGGTTCAGTTTTCTGTTCACAAATATCTGTATCTCCAGTTCCAGTGGATGCAATGTCCTCTGAATTCCATGGGTACTAGGCATACATGTGATTTACAGGCATACATGTTGGCAAAACACTCATACATATCGAATAAGTAAATCTAAAAAAAGTAAAAGTTAAAAACTCTATAAAGCAAATTAAATACACCCCAAAGCCCGAACTAACTAAATACGGAATTTGGTTTTTAATTTTTTTTTTAATTTTCATGTAAAAAATATGAAAACAATAACAATCTCTATTTTCCCTGTGATCCCATTTTAGATCCTATTAAGGTTCTTCAGCTGTATGTAGATACAAAATTAGTAATCAGCAGACACACTATGTCACTAAAACTGGAAAGGCAGAATAGAGCCCAAAAGCCATATGGAGCACCAGGTGGAAAGTTTGAGTTGACTTTCAGCAGGCCTTTGGATATCGGTAGTTTTCAAAAGCTTTGAGCATTCCCTTGAAATACTGTTTGGAATTTGGTGGCAGGATAGGGTATTGTGATGGTGATTCTTTGTTGTCAACTTGGGAGGATTTAGAATCTGTTGTATCTCTGAGAAAGTTCCAGACTCTTGCTGCCTTAAATCCTCTTAAGTCCTGAACCAAAATAAGCTCTATCTGATTCTGTCTGGTATTTTGTCACAAGAGAAAGGTAACAAGTACAGAAGGCATTCACTTCTTATTCAGCTGCTCAAAGTTCAAGCTGCCATGGTAAAAATCATTTTTCTCTTTCGCTGTTATGTAGACAAAGTATTTAAAGTAGTTAAGGGAATGTGCATAGATATTTGGCTTCCCTAGACTGACTCACTTTTAAAGACTTTCATTTCTAAGTTAGCATACAAGGTAACAGTTTTTGTTATGTTGTTTTGGATGTTCTTTTTTAAAATTATTATTATTATTCCCTTTCTTTTTTATTAGATATTTTCTTTATTTACATTTCATATGTTATCCCCTTTCCTCATTTCTTATCCGAACCCCCTTATCCCATTTCCCCCTTCCTCTGCTCACTAACTCACCTACTCCCACTTCCCTGTCCTGGCATTCCCCTACACTGGGAGATCAAGCCTTCACAGAACCAAGGCTCTCATTGATGTCTGACAAGGCCATCCTCTGCTACATATGCAGCTGGAGTCTTGGGTCCCTCCATGTGTATTCTTTAGTTGGATGCTCTTTTGAGCAATTATATGAGTGCTGGGAATCGAACCTAGTTCCTCTGGAAAAGCTGCCAATGCTAGTTAGGGGTTGGTCTGGTGCTGCTATGTATTCAAATGCTAAATACTGACCCCCAAGATCTGTTGCCCCAGATAAGCAGATTCTCATGTACATCAAATGATGCTATGTAAACTTTGCTCATCTTATTTCACTGACTGATTAAATAAACGTGACTGACAGACAGTTACTGAGGAGAATAGAGGTATGAGGGATTTTGGTTACTGGACTGGGGATTGTAGGTAGGGACCATGAAGAAAGAGAAGAGGAGGAAGGAGGAGAGGGAAAAAGGAGACAGACAGAACAGGAGGTCCCCATTAAATGTGATGGACCAGGAGCATGTGGCTCAGTGAAATGCTGCCTCTCCACCCCTCCCAGGAAAGACAGCTGGAGTAGAAAAAAAACCAAACAGGACTATATGACAGGATTCAAAATGCAAATACTTGAGTGCAGCTGAGGAATCAACAACAGTCTAGTGAATAGAAAAATAGAGTAGGGGAAATTCACCTAGTAATTGTGCTAAAGTTAATTAAATAAATTGTTAGGGCATTGCCTCAACTACTGGGTGTGTGTGGGGGGGGGGTAGAGGCTGGTCAGGCTATATTAAGAACTATAAAGTTAATTAATAACTTTTAAAGCAGCATAAAAAGACAGAAGTCTTTCATTTGCTCAAACAAAGAACAAAGAATCTTCATTAACTTATCTGTGCACCTTACACAGTCCATATATGTTAATGCAGAACTGTATATTTTTCTGGGAGAACTTTTATGTTCACAGAAAAAAAAAACCAAAAAGAACTCTGACAAGAACCACCCTCAAAGATGCTAAAATGCTTAGGCACATTTTTTCCAACATCCTGCTTGATCCTACCTCAGACTGCCTCAATGCTGTTTCCTCAAAAGAATTGTTCCCAGGACAAATTCAAAGCAGCTAACTCAAAATGTCCAGCATCACAGACTGTTCCAGTCAGAATTTTATTTAACCTTGAATTTTTACAGTATTTGGAGACTGGACAACAAATGTTACAACTAGCTTTCTTAACCATTTTTCCAATCTTCTTGGACCTGCCAAAAGAAAATCTATGCCTCTCAAATCATTAGGAAACAATTTTAAGAGAAAGGCACTTCATTCCCAAAAGGCAAGGTAGATGGTTTTTGGTTGTTTGATGGATTATGAATGTTTGTTGATTTCTCTAAGGTATCTTTTTGCAAGTTGTTAAATTGTCTTGATCATAATGAATACAAAACAAAGGAATTTAGTCTAGGGATTTCTCTTTATCCTTATTTCTTAGGGAAAGTGGTTGAAAAGAAAAGGGGATACAAGAATATACCCTATATCACCACCACCACCAACAACAACAACAACAGCAGCAACAACAATAATAATACAAAAGGCATATATTATTGAATCTACTCTTAAACCAAAGAACATTTTATAGCTAATAATGTTACATTGATATAGATCATTGTATATTGATACATATTAAGGTTATATTTTGTTACATTGATATAGATCTTTTTATATTGATACAAAAATTAAGCTTATTTTTGTTACAACATATTATGTATATATGTTTTCAATTGTAATTTGAGGTTTGTACCCAGATGATCCTTAATAACATAATTTGAAGTTCTAGTCCTTTAAAAAGTTGCTATTACAAATTGTTCAGAATAAACAAGACATGCAATAGTCAGAGAGTCAAACTCATGGTCATGCTAAGTATTAGTCTAGTTAATTATAATATATGCTTCTTAGGTTAAACAGATAGTAAATATCTAAACATAAAGTTTGCCTACTCAGTTATGCTATGGATAGATGGTCTTCAAAAACCCCATCTATTCATATAGATTTAAATATATAGCATTTAGAGATATTTTATCAATTTAAACCTTTTTTTCGGACAATGAAATAGGTCTACTCCTGGCAGCACCCCCATTACTAGTCAAAGAAGATGAAAACCTCTATTTAGAATTGTTTCAAATGTGGCAAGCTGCCACTAGGCAAAATCTGCCCTTGCTTCAACTACAGACAGAATGCTGTCCAAAAAGGAGAAACATCAACACAGGGAAGTCAGCTGCCAAGCTTTTCAAGGATAAGGTGGTATCATAATTTCTAATCCATAAAATTCTGTCATGTTCTGGGCTAGAAAGCTGAAGATGGATGCTCCAATGTTTTAGAAAATTTTGAGGGACTGTCCAGGCAGCCAGCTCCTCTGTCATTTCTATAGCTTTGGAAGCTGTTTGCCTATACTGCCAGATGTTTATTCCTTCTCACATCTGTGATGGGGTTGAAGACTAGATAGTTATAGTCTCAAAATTAAGCTAAAATTGTTTAGAATTTAAGACATTTTTAGGTCTAAACATGTTTTCAGGTTAGTAATACAAGTTATGATAAAAATGATTTAGGTATGAAACTCTGAATTCACCAAGATAGGATAGCAGAATATTTTATTCACAGTTGCCAAATACTGATGAACTGGACTTTGTGAATGTAAATCTTACCTAATAGTTTAATAAATGTTCTCACTGTATGTTTATTATTGCAAGACAAAGAGTCTTTATTTAGACAAAAATGGGGAAGTGTTGGGGATTGGTCTGGTGCTGCTATATATTTTAATGCTAAATACTGGCTCTCAAGATCTGGTTGCATCAGATGTGCAGATTCTCATATACATCAAATGATGCTATGTAATTTTTGCTTGTTTTAGTCTCTGGCTAAATAAATGTGGCTGACAGTCAATTACTGGGAAGAATAGATGTAGGCAGGATTTCTGTCACTGGGCTGGGGCATGGATAGGGACCACAAGGAGAGAGGAGGAAGGAGGATAGAGAGAAAGGAGATTTGAGAGTACAGGAGGTTCCCATTAGACCTGATGGACTAGGAGCATGTGGCTGGTGAAGTTTAAGTTAGAACAGCTTACAACCTGTCCAATCTAGGCTTGCAGCTTATAAATACCAGGATTTATCTTTTATATGGGCTAGCTAGAATAATTCACTTACAAATGCTTTTAGCCACTGAGCAATCTCTTCTATCCCATTGTGTTGTTTTTCAACACCTTGTTACATTGCTCTTTTTGAGACAGGGTCTCACCATGTTGAGCTGGGTGGCTCAGAATGATGCAGACCACAATGCTGGTATTGAATTCAGAGATGCACTGAGATTAAAGATGTACACCACCACACCTGTTTTCTTGTGCTTTTTGTATAGAAGCCTGATCTTGTTCAGGAAGACAGTGTTCCTAGTCTAATTCTGACAACTTTTTTCTTTCACTGAATACTCAATTTCCCAGTCACCCTTTTAGCTAGTACTGTATTCATGTGTGTTGCATTTCTTATCAGTGTGATGTAGGGAAGCTTTTGAGAAACTTCTACTTTCTTAATACCCAACAAAAATCAGACTAATTCATCTTCCTCCCCTTTGTTTTTGTCTTAAATCCACATAAACTTCTTTAAACTACAACATCTATCTTACAACCATGAGGTGTCATGCATGGGAATAAGCCAATATACAAAATGAAAGAATGAAAGAGAATCAATAATCAGCAGACACATCATATACTAAAATGGGGAAGGCAGAACAGGACCTAGAATCTATATGCTGTGAAGGACCTGTTTAGTTTGGAAGTCTTCTAGTCCTCAATGGTTTAAGCTGGCAACAAATCCCTATGTGGGCAACTCTTGAGTTTTCTGTTAAAAGTATATGTTTCATCAGTGCAAGAGGAACAAAGAGTCAAATAAAATGTACAGATGTGTTTCAAGACCTTGCTTGTATTATAGTCACTGTGGTGCTCTGAATGAGAATGGTCCCTATAGGTTCATGTTTGAATACTTGGTCCCACTGTGCTCTTATTGGAGGACACTGTTGGGGATGGGGGTTGGCTTTGAGGTTTCAAAAGTCTTTGCCATTCCCAGTCTCTCTCTTTGCCTCCTACTTGTGGATCAAGATTTAAGTTCTTAGTTCTTCCTGCCTCTGAAACTGGAAGCCCAAACTAAACTTTTTCTTGTATAAGCTGCCTTGATCATGGTGACTTATTACAGCAATATAAAAGTAACTAAGTCAGTCGCCAACATGCCATTGGCCATCCCAAGTTATATGGCTAAGTGGGGCATCCCATAGTGTGAGGCGATTTTTAAGATCACACTGCTAAATTGACAGGTGGGAAGGAGAGAGGGGAGACTTAACAGCAATGATGCTAAGGACAAGTCCTTGGTAATAGAGGTGCAGCTTGAAATTGCTGACTGTTTTCATTATCTGACCAAGCTAAAGATGAAAGGAATCATCTCAGGTAGAAAGGGGGCTGGGTTTCTCCTGGCATGAAAAAGTGCACACTGAACACATTTAAAGAATTCTTAGAATACCTTGGCAATATTTTTTTTTTTAAGACCATTGCTTAGCTGGGTAGTGGTGGTGCATGCCTTTAATCTTAGCACTCAGGAGGCTGAGGAAGTCAGATCTCTGTGAGTTCAAGACTTGGTTGGTTTACAGAGTGAGTTCTAGAACCACTAGGGTTCACCCAGAGAAAGCCTGTCTTAAAATACCAAAACATACAAACAAAAAACCCCCAAAACAAACAAACAAAAAAAACCAAAATAAACCATTGTTCACCTAAGTTGTGTTCACCTTTTTAAAGTAATTTTTATTTTTATGTTTAACACAATATATATATATATAATACCAATCATAAAAATGGACATGTTATTAAATGAACACAAAAAGATAAAGTTTTGTTTTTAGCAGAGCTTAAAATCTTGGCTCTTACTGTGGTACAAACCCAAAATAAGAACAATTTTTAGATATTGGAGTTCATTGTAATAAGTTCAATGTCCCTCACATCACCAAAGGATTTTACCTCCATAGTAGCTAAGAGTTGACAGTTCCACTGCACCAAGGAATGAATTGTAGGCACACTTATTTGGATACAGATTTCCTTCTATGGTTAAAGCTATCGGACTTGAGTGATTGCCATCATTCTCAGCCCACAAGGAACAGGTTACAACCATTTAAGGTATGTGTATTAAGATGGTCTATCCATGAAGTCATTCACCAACTGTTTCAATGAACAATGGTTCTGCTTGGAGGGTGGCACAGACATTAGGTGAGGTTAAAATTCTGGTTCATTGGCTGTGATTTCAAAAAGCATTCATCTCAGAAAAAGTAACTTATAAGGTTATCTTCTTCAAAATTGATAAAATAATTATAAATATCAAGTAAAACATTCAGTCTCACTCTTTGTTGTTCTCTTATAAGCCACCTCCAAAATTGTCATTTCTTTTGGCTGTATAAATAATTTTGAAATATGTAAGCTGTTCTGAAAACCATAGCATAGTGTAAAAACATCAAATAAACAATCCTACTTATAGAGAGGCTGAAAGTATGAGTTCAAGACCATTATGTGGTCCACAGCTAGACAATGTCACGTACAAACAAGGAGAAAGTGTATATGGATTGTACAATATTGGACATATCTTTCCAATTACCAAATTGGAGAGACCACTGGGTGACAGCCAACAGATCTGTAATTCCTCATATTTTTGAATTTCAATCAATTAGGATATATTGGTAATATTTTCATATTGAGATATTAAGGAAAAGTGATGGTTACTTCCTGTTATTTTTGTTGTTAGAGGTGGAATTATGTTTGTGTGGGTTTGTTGAAAGATTGTTTTCTTGCTTTTGCTAGGGTGTAGTTTCCCTACTTGTGTTGGTGTATTCCATCTGTTATCCTTTGTAGGGCTGGATTTGTGGAAAGATACTGTGAAAATTTGGTTTTGACATGGAATATTTTGGTTTCTCCATCTATGGTAATTGAGAGTTTTGCTGGGTATAGTAGCCTGTGCTGGCATTTGTGTTCTCCTAGGGTCTGTATGACCCAGGATCTAGCTTTCATAATCACTGATGAGAAGTCTGGTGTAATTCTGATAGGCCTGCTTTTATATGTTACTTGACCTTTTCCCCTTACTGCTTTTAATATTCTTTGTTTAGTACATTTGGTGTTTTGATTACTATGTGAAGGGAAGAATTTCTTTTCTGGTCCAGTCTATTTGGAGTTGTACAAGCTTCTTGTATGTTCATGGGTATCTCTTTCTTTAGGTTAGTTTTCTTCTATAATTTTGTTGAAGATATTTACTAGCCCTTTCAGTTGGGAAACTTCTCTCTCTTTTATACCTATTATCCTTAGCTCTGGTCTTCTCATTGTGTCCTGGATTTCCTGGGTGTTTTGGGTTACGAGCTTTTTGCATTTTGACTGCTGTGTCAATGTTTTCTATGGTATCTTCTGCACCTAAGATTCTCTCTTCTATTGCTTGTATTCTGTTGGTGATGCTGTTGCTGACTCCTGAACTCTTTCCTAGGTTTTCTAGCTCCAGAGTTGTCTCACTTGTGATTTTGTTTCTAGTTCCATTTTTAGATCCTGGATGGTTTTGTTCATTTTCTTTGCATGTTTGTGTTTTCCTGTAATTCTTTAAGGGATTTTTGTGTTTCCTCTTTTAAGGGCTTCTAGTTATTTACCTGTGTTCTCATGTATTTCTTTAAGGGAGTTATTTATGTTTTTAAAGTCCTCTATCATCATGAGAAATGATTTTTAGATCTGAATCTTTCTTTTCCGGTGTGATGGTGTATCCAGGGCTTGCTACAGTGGAAGAATTGGGTTCTGATGATGCCAAGTAACCTTGGTTTCTGTTGCTTATGTTCTTATGCTTCCTCCCGCCATCAGGTTTTCTATAGTGCTACCTGCCCTCGCTATATCTGTCCTTCCTGTGATCCTGGTTGTGTCAGAACTCCTCAGAGTCAAGCTGTCTCTGTGATACTGTGATTCTGGGATCCTGTGATCTTAGGTGTGTCTGAGCTCCTGGGAGACAAGCAGTCTCTGGGACCCTGGGATCCTGTGTGTAAAAGTGCCTGGGAGTGGAGCTTCCTCTGGGTCTTGTGGGACTGGCTGTAGAGTTTGCACCCAAGGTCTGCTCAGGGTACAGGCTCAAACAGACTGAAAGGAAACCGTGCCACTGGTCTGGCTGAGTTCCTGTGTGCCTGGGTCCCGCTGGTCCCAGTAACTCCCGGTGTTGGGACAGATGTTGTGTCTTCACCTCTGATCATGTTCACTTTTCAAGAGGGGCCTTGTAGGGTCTTGCAAGCTTGCAAGTGGAGGTTAGAGGTACATACTAAGGTTTCCTTCCGTGTGTGTGTGTGTGTGTGTGTGTGTGTGTGTGTGTGTGTGTTAAGACAGGGTTGCATTTTAAATTTTATCCATTTGACTTGACTGGATAGCCAATAACTTTCTGGGATGTCTAACTAGCTCCTTCCATTTCAGTACTGAGGGAATAGGTATCTGTGCCACAATGCCCAGCTTTTTATGTTGGTTTTGGGGAATCCAAACACAGGCTTTCATTGCTTGTGCTGCAGGAATTTTACCTGCAGAGCCATGTCCTCAGCATGGAGTCTATTATTTCTATGGAGTAAAGAATGTTGGTCATTGTTCTTACCCTTCAGTGTGCAGAAACAGTATGTTTTAATAGTAAAATGATTTTGAGAATAGAAACATATTCAAGTACTGAAGGACAGATGAAATTCTGAATTAAAATGAAGAGTACATAAAATTTTTGTGTTTGTGTGTCTTAAGTTCTAGTGTTATCAGGAGACACTATGATCAAATAAGGCAGCTTTTATAAAAGAAAGCATTAAATTGGGGGCTTGTCAGAGGGTTAGTTTATGATTTTCATGGTGAGAAGCATATGGGCACTTGGCTGGAATAGTACCTGACATCTTTATATCCTGAACCTCAGGCAGAAGGCAGAGAGCGAATGAGAGAGACTGGGCTTGGTGTACGTATGTAAAACTTCAAAGCCCACCCCCAGTGACAGATTTCCTCCAACAAGGCACTCTAGCAAGGCCATACCTATTCCAATAAGGGCACACCTTCTAATCCTTCTCAAACACTTCCATTAACTGGGGACTAAACATTCAAACATATGACCCTATGGAGGGCATTCTTATTCAAACCACAATGTATATGAGTGTGTGGGTCCATGCATATATCATGTAGTCAGAAGACAACTTGCAGAAATAGCTTCTTTCCTATCATGTGGTTTCCAAAAATCAAACTGAGGTAGTAAACTGGCAGCAGGTGCCTTTACCCACTAAACAATCTGGATGGTCTTTTTTTTTTTTTTTCTTTTTTTAATTTAGAATTCTACTAAGAAACTATATCCCTTTCCCCCATTTCATACTTTTTAACAGGGTTTCACTAAGTTGTCCAGGTTGGCTTTAAACTCATATAGTCCATACCATCTTAAGCTTTTTATCCTCCTACCCAGTCTCCTGAGTATCTCAGATTTACAGGTCTATGTCATTAGACCAGTTTCATTTTGTTTTTTGTAACTCACAGAGCATAAACACTGACCAACTGGACTTGGTACAATCATTCAGAATGGACAATGGTCAAAAGTAATTTATGAGCTGCATTAATGTTCCTTTAACCTTGGATGATTCTGTGATACCAGCATTGGTTTTTAGCTCTATCACCTGAGCTTTGGCCTCAACTTCTCTTAAGTGATTGTCTTTTAAATAAAATGTTAAGTTAGGTAAGAAATGTTTGATGTAGTTGGAGAACCTTAAGTCTAGAGAGAAAAAGAAGTTATTGTTAGATTAGCTTAGTAGGTAGAGAAGTTTCACATTGTGACAGAAAGTAAATTAGATCTAGAATGAACATTATCCCAGTTTGACAAGCAGTGGGGAGGGGGTATCTTGTGCTGTTTGAGTCACGGTACAGTTCATATGGAGTCCCTAGAAATAGCAAGTGGCCTACACCATGTTCTATGTGTCCTAACATATCTGTTTGCTTCTTGAAATTTCCATGTTGTTTATTTTTTTCATATTGGACTTGTAAATTAGTAGTTCTCTCAAAATGAAGCCATGTAACAAGAACATGGGAAAGTGGTTTGTTGGGGGGGGGGGTCTGTGAGAGTGACAGGGTAATTCCATCAGAAGGGAGGTGGCTTTCAGTGATTTTCCTGTACTGTATGTTTTAGAATGATTATCTTTTACAACCGAAAGAGTATTTTAAATTTTTAAAATGAGGACTTCAGCAGCATCCTCAGCTACATAGTGAATTTGAGGTCAGCCTTGGCTACAAGACCCATGTTTAGGGTTTCTACTGCTGTGCTGAAAAACTGTGACCAAAAGTAACTTGGGAAGGAAAGGGTTTATTTCATTCACTTCTATATAACATCATCAAAAACTAGGGCAGGAGCTGATACAGCAGAGGCCATCAAGAGTGCTGCTTACGGGCTTGATCCTCCTGGCTTGTTCAGTCTGTTTTCTTACAGCACCCAATTCCATCTGCCAGCCTTCTAACAATGATCACTAATTAATACCCTACATACAGGTTTGCTTATTAGAGAAGCTTGATATTAGAGAAGCATTTTCTCACTTGAAGTTCTTTGTTCACAGATGACTCTAATTGTGTTAAAAAAACCTACCCAGAGCAACCCATCTCAAAGAAACAAACAACAAAAGACTGATAAGTTGGTGAGATAACTCAGTAGCTAGAAGTGCTTACATGCAAACCTGATAACCAGCTCAATCTCTGGAACCCAAAGTGCATGTGCACACATGCAAACACACGCACAGATGGGAAAATAGCACTTAAAAATATCAGTCTGTAATGATTTTTCTTTTTTCCTTTTTTTTCCTGATCAAGACAGGGTTTCCTCTGTGCAGCCCTGGCTGTCCTAGAACTCAATCTGTAGACCAGGATGTTCTGGAACTCAGAGATCCATCCACCTTGTCTCTGTTTCCCAAGTGCTGGGACTAAAAATATGTGGCACCACTGCCCCACAAATATAGGTTCATTGTAAAGAAGTTAGGGTAAGCCAGAAGGCACAAAGCTGAACCAGAGGCCTTCTCTCATTGTCCCCATTTCTTTCTCCAGAAGGGACATTGTTTTTCATGCATACATTCTACCTCTCTTATTATAAAGTTGTTCTCCTTGTTTCCCAAATGCTAGAGACTGACCTTAGGAATGTTGTACATGCTAGGCAAATGCTTTAACCGTGTTATGCTCCCAGTCCCTTCATATAGCTTCATAACTTATCTTTTCCAGTTCATAGCACATCTTGGAGATCTTCACCAGTACATATAAATTTACCTGAGGTTTAATTTAAAACCATTCACTTGATGGTTTTAACCCCATTCACTTGATATCATCAATTTTAACAATGGCATAATACTTAGCCACAGTATAAAGTATATAAATATATACTACTTTATATAATGACAACCTGAATGGTAAACCATTTTGTGTTACTATAAACCATCAGTTGCAAATTAATGACTATCCTCATCTTTATATGCATGTATAAGAACTTTTGTGAAAGGTTCCTAGAAATGGAGGCTCTTAGCCAAAGTGTAAACACAATGCTGGCAAATGCTGTCGTCCTAAAACACTTTGTCACTTTAAATTTCATACATGGTTGAATACTGTTTCTTTAGAAACTGTGGGAAATATTTTTTTAATAATTAAAAAAGAAAATTAAAATAAGAATGTTACAAAGGACAAAATGAAAAAAATCTTACTGAAAAATTTCTGCTAGCTCACTAATACACCATTTCTTTTGACTGTGAAGGCAGGGTCTTAGGTAGCCAGACTGGCCTTAAAATTGCTAGGTAATAGAGGCTGACCTTAAACTCTGGATTTCCTTGCCTCCATCCTCCAAGTTTGGGGATTATGAATGTGTTACTATAACCTAGATTAATATTTTTATATTTGTTTGGTATGTATATGTGTAGGTGTATGTATGTCACAGTGCACATGTAGCTAGAGGGCAATTTGCAACCATTTGTTTCACCCTTCTATCATGTGGTTTCTGGGGAACTCATGATTTCAGGCTTGCCTGCATGCATTTTTCTCTCATGAGCTTTCTTGTTGGCCCTAATTTATATCTTTTAAAAACAGGGTCTCACTACAGTCTTGGCTGGCCTAGATCTCTAGAACTATGTGGAACAGGTTGCCATCCAACTCAACAGAAATCCATTGCTTCTGTCTCCTGTGTACTGAGATTAACGATATATACCACCACTTCAGCCAATCTATATCTTCAATAGTTTATTGAAGCTTGGATAGGGGGAGCAGCAAAGACTGGAAAATTAAAGTATTGTTTATAGCTAGTTTCTTCTACATAGCAAATTAGAGGCATGTGCTGAGCTACACAAAGCATATCTAAAAAAAATTGAGCCACTGACAATTCTTTTTTTTCCCTTTAAGTACACTTACTGTGTCTGCATGTTAGTCTAGGGATCCGTGAACTTCCAAGAATCTGTTCTACCCTTCTACCATATATATTCTTTTTTGTGAGACAGGGTCTCTTTGTCCTGGAAATCCCTATGTGGACTAAGTTGGCCTTGACCTGGAAGGCACAGAGCCTCTGGTTCCTAAGTGCTGGGATTAAAGGCACCCATCACCACCCACCATGCCTGGGCTCAAGTGGATTCTGAAGCTTGAACTCAGGTTTAGGTCAAAAGCCAGAACCTAGCCAGCCTGATAATTCTTTTAAGATCACCCCAGGCTAATCTTTGTATGAAAAATTTTCAAAGTACAACTTCCAGTACAACACTGAAATTTCAGTAAGTAGCTGAAAGGGAGCCATCGTTGGATGATAGTGTTAGCCTGAGAAAAGATCAAATGACTTTAAAGAGGAAATGGTGCCAGTATGCTGGATGCTGAGGTGTAGACATCTCAAGTTCAAGAGCCTGCCTTGATGTAACATAGATGTAATGTACCAAGTTGCTGTTTTAACATTCTTTTTGGAAATCTTTACATAAAAATATTCTCTCTGTAGGCAATTTTCATAGCAAATTTGTTACTGGTGTCAAAATTCTCAGCTGGTAGCACTTCATCAGATCAGGTGGTTGGGGTTCTTTTCCTTCCTCATATCCCTTTAATTTTTCCTACCAACTTTTCATTACATACACCTAGAAGACAAAACATTCTTTAATTTCTCCCACCTTCCTGCTGCAGTCTGTTATAAAGGAGGTAGGAGGACTGGATGAGTCCAAGAATTGAAGGCTAGTCAGGATAATGTAGTAAAAATCCCATCTACAAATAATAGGGTTGGGGTTGGGGCTCAAGAGCCATCTTTTCAATGAGTTCTTTCCTGACCAAGCTGTTTCTTGGTTTCTATGTTTTATTTTTTTTCCATCTGAAGGCATAGGAAGCAAATTCCACTCTTGGGGTGGAAAGGAAGTTCTGTTCTACTAAAAGCCTTAACTTTGCATTTTACCTTCTCTCAACCTCCAGCAAACACTGAGGGCATACCGGGTGTCAGTGGAGCAGTAGCTTTAGAGATGAATTCTTCTATTTTTGGTTTTAACCCTTACATTTGATTGTGATTCTTTGTCTATTAAAAGTTTGTATTGCAAAAGTTTGAAGGCTATGCCTGTATAGTATTTTCTCTAGAATTCTTCATATTTTTTCCTTCCAGCAAAGCCTAATTTTTTTCTTTTCTAATTTTCCTGGCCTTCAAAACACTGTTGCAAGATACCAAATCCTCTCTACATAGTCAACTCATTTTCTTTTCTTTTCTTTCTTTCTTTCTTTCTTTTTTTTTTTTTGGTTTTAAAGCTTTATTACCGAAAAATAGGAAAAAGAAAAGAGAAGTAAAGAGAGAAAGAAAAGATCGAGGGGTGAGAGCTGGTCATGACCATGAGGAAAGAGGGGTAACAGGGACAAGAGCTCAACTCATTTTCAAAGTCCAGTTATTCCATTTTTTTCTGCCCATTACTATAACCTAAACTGTCTTTCAAAGTTGGTTAATGTCATAACAGAATTAAGGCAATGCTGATTCACTGGTATTCATTCAGCCTTACTATTCCAACTTAGCTTTTATATTTAAATAATATAGAAACACTTACTTCTGCTGAACTAACAGTTCTCAGCTCCAATTATATTTTCTATGTAGATTGTACATGTCTATTTGGAGTACTTTTGTTGCCCCATCCATTCTAGTCTTGTGTTTTTTCTGGAGTTGGCTAAATGTCCTTTTCTAAGAACAGTTTTGTTTAAATATTTAACATTTCTTGCTTCTAAACATCTAACAATTTTCATTACAACTCTTGGATTTCTTTAGAAGCTCCATCTATATACTTGATGGTTCCTAATGTAAATTCCTTGATTTTTCTATCAAAATGTTATCAATACTTAATATTAAAGGACATATAAAATAGTAGACAAGGTTCAAGGTAATCAGTCACCTTTAGTCTAAATTGCTTACTGAAAAAAAAAACAAGTTTAAGTTGATATAGTTGGATTGCATTTTTACCATGACAAGTTAATATATTGATGAGTGCTAGTTTGTCACATTACAGAGCACTCTTGAGTTATTCATATTTTGCTTTTATTTGGACATGTGTATTTTTCTCTATTTTTGGTTGTCAAGTTGACTACATCTGAAATTAACTAAAACCCAAGAATTAATCAAAAACCAAGGGTACACCTGTGAAGGTCTTTTTCTTATTTAAATCATTTGACTTTTAATCCAGATCTTTTAAGGTGGGAAGCTACACCTGCTTGTCCACACTCTAGTTAGCAAGCCCCACTCCTTCACTGGCATTAGAGCCAACCTATAATGTATACTGAATTTCAGGTGTATATATACTGAATTTCAGGTGTATAAAGAAGTTCAGCTGAAGGCATTCCTGCTTCAGCTGAACTAGTGGATTCTTGATTTTTCCATACACAGAAATATATTAGAGTAGCTTACAGGCTGTGGTCCAGCTAGTCCATCAATGAAAGTCTACCAATGGAAAACCCAAGAAGCGGCTAATTGTTCAATCTACAATCCTGGATATATTTTGCTGAAGGAAACCGGAAGATATCTAATGCCAGTGAAGGAATATATATTCTGTCTCTATATTCTGAATATCTATATACATATATATTCTCAGTTCTCTATCCATTGTATCCGGATATCCATTGTATCCGGATATCCATTGTATCCGGATATCCATTCATTCAACCAGTTCCTCTAGAGGACCATGACCAATACAGACACATAATTTCCAGAGTGTTACAAATTCTCAGTGTGAACTCTTCACTGTTGAACCTGTTTTCACGGGTCTGTGGGAGTTTTGCCATACAGATGCATCTTATTAAAAGGACATTTGAAATACCATTATTCACACCATTGCCAGATAACTGAAACGGGGTGGGGTGGGGTGGGGAGCTGTGTACTGTAGAAGCAGCACATTTCTAATCCTTGGGGAGGAGAAAGGTTGACTCCCAAGATGATCTGGCCATTGACAAATGTTGCAAACTTCCTTACATTTTGCTGAGAAAACATTGGGTGAGCTATCTGCTCTCAAAAGTTAATAAACAACTTGAAACCTTGATAAATGCGAAGAGCCATAAACATAGCTTGGAAGGCCTTTCGGAGAAACCTGGTCGCTTTTTTTTTTTTTTTTTTTTTTTTTTTTTTTTTTTTTACGTTGTCAGGGTTTTAGGCACCAGTTTTGCTAGCCAAAGCCTCCAGGGTGCCGAAAGGAACCGCACTAACTTTATCTGCCCACTGGTGCTCTCCATGAGGAGCGCCGCCCGCCCCGCACGGAGCTCCCGGTGGGGCCCGCCACGCGCATTCCTGTCCGTGGCGCCAGCAAGCGTGTTAGACCCGGGCCCAGAATGGCACGCCGCGAGAAGGCGGTTAAGACCGTTACCAACCCGAGTTTTGAACTATTTCAAACTTGGCTCCGGCGCCCGCCCGTCTGCTCCCCTCCCCCTCCCGAGAACTGTTCAGCGCCCATTCCCGCCAAGAGCTGTCCCGCCCCCCGGCCGGTTCCCGCCATCCCGACCTCCCGCCTCCAGCCCTTAGCGGGCTTCGGGTCCTTCCAAGTGCCGGTCTCCGCCTGCCTGTCCGTGGCTTTCCTGAGAGGTACCGCACGTTGGCAAAAGAACAAAGACAGCGACTGTGGCGCTTCCACCCAGCCAGCCCTGTTCCTCAGCGAGCCTGTCACTCGCGCACGCGCCGGCGCCGGCGAGCCTCGCGCTCCCTGGGCAGGGGCTCGCTCGGAAGGCTCCCAGCCCGTCGGGCCCTCTGATTGGAGGGCGCCCTCTCGCATCCTCCAATCGGGGCGGCGCTTGATAGTGCTGGGGGGGCCAAATAAAAGCGATGGCGATTGGGCTGCTGCGTTTGGCGCTCGGTCCGGTCGCGTCGGACACCCAGTGGGACATCGAAGGCAGTGGAGTCCCGGCGGCGGCGGCGGCGGCGGCGGTGGCGGTGGCGGCGCGTTGGGGCGGCGCGCGGGAGAGGCGCGGGCTGGCGCGCGGGACGAAGGTAGTGCGCGCCGTCGGCCGCCGGTGGTCGGCAGCCGGGGATCTGGAACGCGCCCCGGGGCGGCGGCGGCGACCGCGGGACCTCCGCGCCGGTGCCTGGCCAGTCTCCGGCATCGCCCAAGCGGGTCTCACTCGAGCGCCGCTTTTGTAGGTGCGGAGGGAGGGCTAGGGGACAGCTTTTTCAGGGGTCGTGAGGTGCGGGGCGGTCCACGCGGTCCCACGAGTGGACTGTGGATTCCGGCAGATGCGGGCGGCCGGGGGCCGGGGGTGGGGGCTTCTGTCCCGGAGCCTGGTCCCGCCTGGCCGGGGCTGGGGGCGTTCCTGTGGCCGATCGGGGCCGGCAGCTCTGTGCCTCAAGTCTTCTTTGTGTGGCTGGGAGGCGGGAGCGCCCGGGTAGGACGGGACTTACACACAAGTTAGTGGGACCGAGTCGAGAGTCTGCACTCAGACAAAGGACAGACTGTGTCTCGGGAGGGGAGGGGAGAACGCGACACTCGGGGCTCCCGCCGCGCGGGTAGGGGCGTGGGGAGGCTCGACGCGAGCGCGAGTGGGCAGGGTTCGTCCTCGCCTGGCCCTGCTGGGGGGCGACCGACTAACGCCCGGCCTTGTTGCTGCGGGACTGCGAGCACAATGTGGGAACTCCCTTAGCCCTGCGGCTGACATTTCCCCGAGAGCTCCGAGTCTCTCTCTCGCACAGCCTCGGGCTGCCAATGTCCTCGCCTGGCTTTGTGCTAAGTTGGATGGAAGAGTCCAGCTGTGTTCCCTTCTCTCACTTCATTGTACAGCCCCCCCCCCCCCCCTGCACACACCAGATCCTATGCTGCAGGGCTACTTTTTGAAAATGGGAGAAATCGAGAAAGCACGGGCTTTCCGAAAACTTGGTGAATGTCTTGTGAGTTCTACTTTCTAAAGGGCCAAAATCTGAAAAAATAATCTGGTTTGGCCAACTTGTGTGCTTCTGAGAATGGCGACAGGTGCTAACGAAATCAACTGTCATTTACTCAGTAATTATTCCCCAAATCTCCAGGGGTTGGTTGTGGAAGAGATGATAGAACTAGATGATCGAAATAAAATACCCACGAGAAATGTGGGTTTACGCTGTAGAATTGACGGTTTCTTTTTAGTGGGTCCTGTTTCCCGTGAACAATAGCTTTGGTGAATCAGAAAAGACGTTTGTTGCCTAAGAAATTCGAGTGTATTCTGGTCACAATTCAAAGAAACTTCCTTTGTTTATTAACATAGGATCTGTAGGATATTAAATTCATCTGAAGTAAAAATTTGTCTTTGATATTTAAAATACCATACAACGCTACAACGCCTTTTCAGTTTCAGGAAAGTCGTTATCAGTTTAATGTTATGGGTTTTTAATGGCACATAAAATATTTGAAAAATACTAATGCTGTCATAGTTGAATGTAGTTTATATTTTTGTCGATTTTAAAATTTATTTTCTATTAACTTTTCACTAATGAACATTATCAGTGAATTCATATTTAGAGGTAAAAGTCTCATAATTTTACAAAATGTGGAAATGTTAAGGTTATATTTAATTTCCTGATCTTGTTCTCTCAAGTAGTAAAGAGATTGAATTCTGGTCTTAAATGAAAAGAATCCTTGTTTTTCCTTTTGCAGCGGTGTATTAGGGAATGAAACACTTAGGAAAATTGCATCCTAAATTCTAATATTGATGGGTCTTAAATATATTTCTTTAAAAAAGAAAAGAAAAAAAAAACAGACTCTTCTTACACTGTTTCATCTAATGAAACCCTAAAGTGCATCTGCTGATTTACAGCTTCATATGAATGGAGACAAAGAAATGCAGTGTCAAATTCCTGTTGCTTCTGCTTTGCAGGAGCATCTTGGAATAGACATTCCAGGTGCTAAATGTTGAGATTGTAACATAAGGTTAATGTTTACATTAAAATCCTATTGATAATCCCATTCATTATGAGGTGAGCTAGTTGTATAGAATTTTGGTAGAAAATTGGGTGTTTAGAATTTAAAAATTCCAGTTTTGCCTGGATACATGATTTTCCTGTAGTTGACATTTGCTGTTTTGTACTTGCCTCATATATTTCCTAAAATCTCTTTGAAGAATTGGATGAAAATTTTGCTTTATGTTTTGGTAGAAACGAAAGTATGTTTAGGGAGTCTAAATAGTGATAGAAAAAGCCACTTGTTGACTTGTGTAGTTAGAAGTGCTCTTTTTGGTACTGATTTTCTCTTGCATGGGTACATGTGATTATCTTTGTGATGGCTATATAAAGATTTTACTCAGATTACCCAAATCATACCAAAATTCATTTCCTTTAGGATGTCCTTTATCCTTTGAGGTCTTATGCTCAAGAAGTTTAGATTTGTTTCATTGTTACCCTTTAAATAATAATGAAGAAGGTTGATTTGCTTAAAAAAAAAAACAACAAAGGAAAATTTCTCTGCTAATACAATGATTTATGAGCTAATTAGAAATGGTTTATAGATTAGCTTTGAAGTCTTTATGTCAGTATAGATGGTGGATTTTTCTGTAAATTCCATAGTAGTTATAGGTTGGTAAAATCTTTATGATGGAGCGTGGGTAGAAAGGAACAATGCATTAAATTCAGAGGAAGGTCCATCAGATAATGTGCTTTATTTTAGAGATGCTGTTCCAGAATTCTCAGCCACTCACGGGGTTTTGTTCATGCTTTTATTATAGCATGCATCAAATTGTTCACTTGTTTATGCTTCACACTATATAAGTGCTGTGGGATGGAGATTCCGTCCTAGTTTTGATTGTATGCCTAACACCTAGGTTGGTAGTTTCCAGAGAATAGAGATTTTAATCATCAAGCGATTTAAGGAAATTGGAAAGATACAGTAAAGTAATTTGACAGAGAAATTTGGAAAACAGTGAGATACAGATAAAAAAGCTTGCTATGAAACCCATGTTTGATTCCAGGAACCCACAGTAGATGAGAGAACTGACTCCCAAAAGCTGAATTATGTGTTCATGCATGGGCTCACATATTCTCTCTCAATAATAAAGCAACTGGCAAAAGAGACAGGCTGGGTCTTCCCTCACTTGCTATGTAGCTCAGATTAGTCTTGAATTTGCTGTGTCGCCCAGACAGGCCTTAAATTTGAGGCAGTCCTACTACCTCACTTGCCTTTTGAGTGCTAGGCCACTAGGCCTTACTTTCTTTTTTTTGGGACCAGGTCTTGATTCGTAGCTGTGGTGACCTGTAATTTGAAGTCCTCCTGTTTAGCCTCTTGAGTGCTGGGTTTATAAATGTGCACCACCATGTTCTGCTTTTCACTCTTTCTTTTTTGAAGTAGACTGTGCTGTGTTGTTCAGAATGGTCTCCAACTGTTAGTGATACTCCTCTTAGTCTCCTGAGTAGCTAAGATCATAGGCATGTGTCACTGTGTCACATGTGGCTTGAAGGCAGCAGGTCTTTTAACTGAAGGATACCTTGTTGGAATTGATGAGTTCTTTACTGTAATAATTTCAGGTAGGTTTTGAAGCTAACATTGAAGGAAGCAGTGACTATAAGTCACTTGTTGGGTTGCTCTTCGTCACTCTTCTGTGGTTCTGTTCACTGCTGTGCAGCTCTGCAACCTTCTCTTTATTCTCTCTTAATGGCAAAAGTAGAGACTAATCTAGTATCTCAAAAGTTATAGAAGTTAGAGCTGATGCATTTTTTTCTATTACATTTTTTTTTTTTTAAAAATTAGGCTGTCAAGATAGCTCAGTGGGCAAAAGTGCTTGTCACCAAGTCTGATGACCTGAGTTTGATTCGCCCTGAACCTTCATGGTGGAGAGAACTGTTTGACTCTTGTAAGTTGTCCTTTGATTTCCAGACCACCTCCCCCAGCCACTCCCCTACCTACCACCATTACCCCACCCTCACATAGTAAAAATTTAAAAAATAATTTATTTGCTTGTGTGTGTGAGTAAATGTGCGTGTGTATATACAGGAAACCAGAATTGGCTTTCCAATCCCTTGGAACTGGAGTAGGGATTTCCAAGATACTTCGCTATTATCTGGGTATTGATCAGAATGCAGGTTCTCAATTGAATAGCAAGCACTCATAACTGATAATCTCTTCAGCCCATGAAGCTGATAAATTTCTAAAGTGACCACATAGTTCTATACCTTGTGGATATACCTCTGTGACACAGAAGTATGGCAGAAATGAGGTGAGATAAGAACTTTCTGCACAATGAACTCAGGTACTGTATAATGAAGTTTTGGTCAGTAATACCATGTATATGAGCAGAGTACTATAACATTATTGCTTAATGAGATTGTTGCTGTCTCAATTTGTATAAGTACACTCCAGGTGTAATGCAGTCCTGTCATTAAGCAGTTTATGACTATGATACTATTTGGCATATATTTTTTTAAATTCTGGAGACATGTTCATTTTTAATTCATTTATCAGCAGATGAAAAAACAAAATGCAGTGAAAGCATATGTATAGTAAGATATTTCTGATATAAAAGGAGTGAAATTCTAATATAGGCTATACAACTTGCTTGGTCTTTGAGGACCTTGTGCTAAGTGACATAAATCAGAAACAACTTTGCGTTTATTTTCAAGATGTATTTATTTTTATTTTGTTTGAATCTTTGCTTATATGTATGTGTATGTACAATGTTTCTGTCTGGAACCTGTAGAAGCCAGAAGACTTCTCTCAGATCCCCTAGAGCTGGAGTTACAGCTATTTTTGTGAGCTGCCATGAAGGTGCTGAGAGTGGAATTTAGATCCTCTGGAAGAGCAGTAAGCTCTCCTAACTGCTAAGCCATCTTTACAGCTCATATGTTTTTATTGATTTTAAGCATAAAAATATAATCACATCATTTTTACTTTGCTCCCTCTAGTTTCTCCCTTGTAGTCCTCCATGTTTATGGTCACTTCTTTGTTATTGTTGTGTATGTCCTAAATATATGAATACAGTTTGTTTGGTCCAGTCAGTGCAGGGCTGATCACTTGTTAGTGGATACCTATTTAGGGCGCTCCTTCCTGGGGAAGACTATTTCTCCCACTCTCAGCGGTCTTTAATTGCCTGTAGTTCTTTGTTTAGGGGTGGGTCCCTTAAGATTTTCCTCTTCAATGTTAGTATGTTTATTGGCGGTGCACTTCTTCGGGTCTTGTTTAGGCAGCTGTATTGTTGAGTTATCATGGGTAAAGAAGCTTCCTTGTCACTTCTAAGAGACAGAATCTCATACCAGATTTTTTCATCTTCTGGCTCTTAAATTCTTTTTTCCACCCCTTCTTCTTATATATTCCCTGAACCTTAGGTGCAGAATCACACTGTAGATGTTTCAATTGGGGCTGAGCACCACATGATCCCTTGTTCTCTGCATTTTGACCTGTTGTGGTTTTCTAAAATGTTTTTTATCTGCTGCAAAGAATAATTTCCTTAATGACTGGTAAGAGCTACACTTATCCGGCTCGGCACTGTTGCAATGTGTTATAGGACACAGGTGGACTGCAAGGTTGAATGCATGTCTGGATACATTTTATTTATTTTTTGAGATAAATTTCATACTATAAACCTTGCTGGCTGGCTTGAAATTTGCTATATCAACCAGGCTGGTCTCAAACTCTGGTAATCTTAATGTTCTGCCTCCTTTTTATTGCTTATTGATCTTGATTAGAATTGATCACATGGGCATGGATGTGAGATTTACTGAGCATGGATAAATCAACCGTTATCTACACAACTGAAGACAAATGACTTCTTTCTCCAGCAGCCATTAGTTGTCAGTTGTTCCTCAGCCAGTGATGGAGCCTTGTGGCTTTTGTGTCTCGTCTCCTCTCGTCTCTTCTCTTTTCTCTTTTGTTTGTTCTCTGTGTAGCCCTGGTTATTCTAGAACTAACTCTTTGGCGAGGCTGGCCTTGAATACAGATCCATCAGAGATCTGCCTGCTTCCGCTTCTGCTTTCCGAGTGCAGGGATTAAAGACATGTACCACCATGTCTGGCCTGTTTTTATTTTTTGAGATGGTCTCATGTAGCTCAGGCTAGCTAGTCTTGAACTCCTGGTTCTTTTGATTCTTTTCCTAAGTGTTGAGATTATTAAGAGTTATATCCCAACATACCCAGCTACTTTTTTTTTTGAAAATATCTTTTTTTAATTTGATATATTCTTTATTTACATTTCAAATGATTTTCCCTTTCCTGGATCCCCCCTCCCCGAAAGTCCCATAAGCCCTCTTCCCTCACCCTGTTCCCCAATCCAAACCCTTCCCACTTCCCTGTTCTGGTAATCCCCTAGACTGCTGCACTGAGCTTTTCCAGGACTGGAGGCCACTCCTTTCTTCTTCTTGGGCACCATTTGATATGTGCATTGTGTCTTGGGTATTCCAAGCTTCTAGATTAATATCCATTTATCAGTGAGTGCATACCATGAGTGTTCTTTTGAGACTGGGTTACCTCACTTAGTATGATGTTCTCCAGTTCCATCCATTTGTCTAAGAATTTCATGAATTCATTGTTTCTAATGGCCGAATAGTACTCCATTGTATATATATTCAAGGCTCATACCTAAACATAATAAAAGCAATATACAGCAAACCAGTAGCCAACATCAAACTAAATGGAGAGAAACTTGAAGCAATCTCACTAAAATCAGGGACTAGATAAGGCTGCCCTCTCTCTCCATATCTTTTCAATATAGTACTTGAAGTTCTAGCTAGAGCAATTAGACAACATAAGGCGGTCAAAGGGATACAAATTGGAAAGGAAGTAGTCAAACTATCACTATTTGCAGATGATATGATAGTATACTTAAGTGACCCAAAAAACTCCACCAGAGAACTCCTACAGCTGATAAACAACTTCAGCAAGGTGGCTGGTTATAAAATTAATTCAAGCGAATCAGTAGCCTTCCTATACTCAAAGGATAAACAGGCTGAGAAAGAAATTAGGGAAATGACACCCTTCACAATAGCCACAAACAATATAAAGTATCTTGGTATGACTCTAACCAAACAAGTGAAAGATCTGTATGACAGGAACTCCAGCTACTTTTTTTTAATTGTGGAAAAAAATGACAAGGACAGGAGAAGAAGAGCTAGGTAATGGTAGGGAAAGGAGAATTTGGGCATTTGGATTTTAGGTTTGGTTTTAAAGTTCTGATTTCTTCCCACTTCTTGTTTGTTTAGGGTAGCATAGGGAATTCAACAATACTTTCTGTTTGTTACCACTGTGTTACACTCCCAGCCTACAGGTTGCTTTAAGAATATTAATAGATATTTTTAAAAGAGTAGTAAAAGACTGCTATTTCTTCAAGAAATTATGTAAGGGAGATTGATGTATCCTCTGCCATCCCTAAAAGACTTTCCATGTAACTTTTTACAGGAAAAATTGTTGTCAGAACTTGCTGCCTTTGTAAAGAGGAATGGACAGTATTCCAGCTTATAAATGTGGCTCATTAATCTTGCTCTCTGTTTCTCTGATGGTCTCCAGATGAAGTGATCATCCTTATATCTCCTTTGTTTTTATTTAAAAAAAACAAAACTCTCTCTCTCTCTCTCTCTCTCTCTCTCTCTCTCTCTCTGTGTGTGTGTGTGTGTGTGGTGATTTTTCCATGGTGTGTATGTATGTGGAGGTTAAAGAGCAATTTACAGAGTCAGTATTTCCATCCACCTTTCTGTGGGTTTTGGTGATTGGACTCAGGCTGTCGGGGTGTGCAGCAGGGCCTTATTGGCTGCACCCTGCCTCCCATGTGTATTTTGAACATTTGTAGAATAACTTTCTATACGGAGAGTTTCCTTTTCAAGGTGATGCACATTCCAAGCCTTTAGTATTGTCATATTGCTTCCTGGAAAAGCATTCAGTTTTCAGTTAACAGTTCCATTTTACTGATCTGTGGTTTCTATACAATGCCCAGGTTTGAAGGGAACAGCTTGAGTTTGGCAGATGTATAGACCTGCAGTATCACCTCTTTCACAATGTAATACTGCCATCACCTATCTCATCATTACCCCTCAACTACTGATCAGATTTCTCCTGCTCAGAAATTTACATGAATAGAAGTGTTCTTTTGTAACTAGCTTTTTTCATCCAGCATGTTTTTGATGTATATCTATGTTGTAACTTATATTAGTTATTTCAAAGTAGCATTCCATTATATGAATGTTCCATTATATGAATATATGAATACTGTTGTTGAGCTTAACTTTGCCCTGACTACAATTTAAGAAATTTGTAAAGCTTTGATTTGGTGTAATGTATAAAATAACCACTGTTTACCTCCATCAGTCAGTTAATCATTCAGTCTGTCTTATTACTTGCTTATAGGAAATATAGCTTCTATGAGATACCTAAGGAATAAAAAGATTGCCATGAGATAATAATAGCTCTCTTTCTGGAATATCTAACTATTTTAACATGTCAAGATTCTGTTTAGCCTATGGTCCAAAATACCTCTTTCCCTATTCCAATTGAAGGCTCTTCAGTTTAGAGACATGTATTGCTCAGTTGTTTTTCTCAATTCCAATCCCTTCACTTTACCCTCTTTTGTTCTTCTAAAAAGTTTATCTTTATGGCAGAGCTTGGAAAGGGGCTTTGTATATGGGAGGATAGGTTCATATTGACAGAGACCTGAAATCATTATTTTATTTTATTTTAATTTAAAAAATTATTTTATCTATGACCAACACTTTAAAAAAATTGAGACACATGATGCTTTACTGAAAATATCTAGTCCCCTTGGCCCGGCACACAGCTGGCTAGAAGAGTCTCTCAATATAGGCCTGTGCTTTCCTGTGGGTCGCTGGCCTCTATGCTTAAAACTCAGAGCAATGATCACTAGGTAACACACATCCAGGAGGCCCAAAGGCTCCTAAACTCCCAATTTCTCCAGAAATAACTATCTTCTACCATTGCACTCATGAGACTAGGGCCCATAAGAAGTTAATCTGTCTTTAATGAGGGCCAGCCTATACTGGGTTCATTGGACTAGCCATGTCCACCTGCCCTGGTGGAGGCTCAGACAATCATCACCAGCTGCCAGGTATACTGATGACCTGTTTGGCCTACTCAGTGGAGGGTATGGAGGTGTCTTCTGGCTTTTGCTGCTGGCTGACAAAGTTGTTAGGGTCCAGGAACCAACCTCACTTCTTGGCATAGTCGTCATCTTTTTGGGTGTGTTGTTGAAGAGAATCTGGGTAGCCTCAACAAAAATGATCAAATCATTAAATAGTGCCCTTCCTCCTGAAGGTAGAAGTCTGATAACAGGTTTTCAGCAAGTGAGTTTTATGTGGCCATTTTCTGTCACATAGTGAATTATGGTAACTTACTGGTTATTACAAGAATTTCCTTTAAGTACTTACTAGGCTGTTGATTAAAGCCAGAAAGTTTTAGAAATCCCAGTGATTGGGGAAAAAAAAGGGGGGGGGGGAAGCATGGGTAAGGAAACAAAGTGACAATTCTGCAAAATTACCTAGTGACCAAGTGCTTTCATAGAAACCAACTGTTTCAAGTTATCCTCAGCTAAACAGAAAGTATTTATCTGTTTTAGTGTTTTGTTTTGTTTTTAAATCACAAGGGCTAAGAAGGACTGGAAGTAAAACAGAAAACTAAGTGAGATGTTGATGTTCTTTAAGGAGTAGGAGAGTTGCCATCTACCATCACTGAAGTCTTCTTTCTGGTGTGTGATGTTACAGTCTGTAGTGAAGTTTAAGGGTGTTTGTCTGCAGACATATGAGGACCAACCACGTGCTTGTTAACAATAGAACTAACAGAGGAGGTTGTTGAACCTCCTCTGTGCCTAGTGCACATGAAATCCCTAAGTGAACTGCTTTACTCTTAATTGTGCTAAAAAACAACACAGAATGGTTATATAGTTTGATGATTAGTATATATATAGAGAGAGCCCTGGATTTAATGCACAGTACACACCACAAACAAAACCCAGAACAAAAACACATTTATATTTTTGTTTCTTAGAAAAATATATTTTAAAATATTGATATACTTTTTATGTATCTATGTTGTGCAAGAGCCTGCAGAGGTCAGAGGAAGCATTGGATCCCTGGGACTGGAGGTATAGATGATTGTGAGCTGCCATGTGGATGCTGGGAACTGAATCCTGGTAGTCTGTAAGAGCAATAGGCTCTCTTGAATGATGAGCCATCTCTCCATCACGTATTTGTTACTGTGAACCTGGGTGGCTTGGAATTCACTGTGTGTGTTAGGTGGACTCAGACTGATTTTCCTGCCTCTCTGCCTCCAGAGTGCTGGAATAATAGACATTTTTTTTTTTCTTTTTCTTCTTATTAAGGACAGGGTTTCTCTGCCCTGGGACTAACTTTGTAGACCAGACTGGTCTGGAACTCATAGAGTTCCACCTGCTTCTGCCTCCTGAGTGCTGGGATTAAAGACATGTCCCACCACATCCTGCTATGTTTACCATGTTTTTAATAAAAAATAAGTTTTAGTTAGGCATATGTACACGTCTGTATGGGGAAAATATACATCTGTGCCTGATGGTGCCTGCAGAGACCAGAAACATTACATTCCCCTGGAGTTAGTGTTCCAGGCTGTTATGAGCCACCTGATATGTTGCTAACTGAACTTGGGTCCTTTGCAGTAACAGTAATTACTCTTAACAGTTGAGCTATCTGTCTAGCCTACGTATTTACTATTTTAAAGTGTATGCCTCAGTAATATTAAGTATATTCACATTAATGAATATAACAGATCATTAAAACTTTTATCTTTTGTCCACAACCTTTGGGGGGAAGTACTTTTTTACTTTTTGTATCTATGATGGTTTTGACTTTTGGTGTGAAAAGAATTGTGTTTTGAGCTGAATTTCAAATCATTATAACTAGGTTCAAACATGTTTATCAATATTAGGAGCCATTAAATCGTGCTCAGTTCAGTAGCACATATACTAAAATTGGACGAATACAGAGAAGATTTGCCCCTGCACAAGGATGACATGCAAATTCGTGAAGTGTTTCATATTTTTGTCTCCTGAGAGACTCTGCCAGTACCTGACAAATACAGAGATGGATGCTCTCAGCCATCCATTTTGGACTGAGCACAAGGTCCTCAATGGAGGAGCTAGAGAAAGGACAGAAGAAGCTGAAGAGGTTTGCAGCCCCATAGAAGGAACAACAATATGAACCACCCAGTACTCCCAGAGCTCCCAGGGACTACACCATCAACCAAAGAGTACACATGGAGGGATCCATGGCTTCAGCTGCATATGTAGCAGAGGTTGGCCTTGTTGGACATCAAAGGGAGGAGAGGCCCTTGGTCCTGAAAAGGCAGGTGCCCCAGTGTAGGGGAATGCCAGGACAGGGAAGCAGGAGTGGGTGGGTTGGTGAGCACAGGGAGGGGGGATCGGATAGGGGGGGTTTAGGAGGGGAAACCAGGAAATCGGATAACATTTGACATGTAAATAAAGAAAATATCTAATAAAAAAAAGTTAAATCAACACATGCATTACTCTGGGTTAGGGGCATGGGAGAGTACATAACTATCCCAGCTGTGCATTAGCTTAGGTTATAAAAGCTGATTACATGGGGAATCCAAGACAAGGTCGGTTGTTACATTGTTCTCTTAAAGGCCAGTAAACAATTTGTATACATAGTAGGCTAGCAGTCTTAAGTCTTGAGTGACTTCAAGATGTATTATTAACTCTGGGTGTGAGTAAAAGTATGCCTCTTAGATCAGAAGAGAGATTTTCCAGAATGTTGTATTGCTACATTCTGTGATTTGACAAACATTTGGAAAGTATTTTCTGTATCCTGCTGGCTGTGGAAGTTTGTTTCTTGCAAGAAGTTGTTGAGAAACTTGGAGAAGTGACAGTTGGTGAATGAAAGGTAGGGTGAATATGGAAGATCAAATGAAACTAAATAGCCCAATTTGTTCAACTTTGGGAGTATTGGTTATATGATGTGCAGTCAGGTGCATATCATTGATTTGCTGAGCACACATCTTGGTTGTAAGGATTTTTTTCAGGATTCAGAGACCTTAACCTTGGTGCATGTTTGGCTTTAGCCATTACTTTGGAGGTTTTTGGTTCAATCATGGAGCTGGCCATCATGGTTGTTGTATATAATCCTGTTTGCAATTCACAGTCAGGTGGAGAAATGGATCAGTGTTGCATAGACTAAGAGAGAAGAGTAGTTCAAAATATTGGTCTTTGGACCTTTCATCAGCACATGAGGTACTTACTGAATGTTTTCAGTTTGTCTCAGATGCAGCATGACTTGGATGGTCCAAGTCTAGAGTGAGTTCTGTGCCAGCTTCTCAGGGAAGAGGTGCTTAGATAATTGTTCTCATTTGGCTTTCTCAGCTTCCCATGGCTAGTTATTTCATTCCTTCCAGGTTCTGTCTCCTTTGCTAAACTTGTTGCACTTCCACTTCCTGGTTCACTTGATCAGTTACTAGGTTAAATGTGTGTTGAGGTTTCCAGTTGTATTTGTTATTTTATGACCCGGTTTGAACTTGAATAAAAAAAAAAAATCTCTTGAATATGCTTTTTTTAAAACGTCATTTCAAGTAGTACAGAATAAATCTAAAACAAGCAAGGAGTAAGTCACAGGAAAAGACTTAATAAGAAATGAACATTAAAATGATGCATATCAGAACCACATTTATTTAACAATGTGTTCCAGGAACAAAGGGCAAATTTCTACAATGTAAAACTGAAATTACTTTTGCATCAACCTAATACTTTTGATACTTTGTATGACTAGAGATAGACTGTATCTGTTCTGTGACTGGCTTGTTTTGCTTAGTGTAATGTCCTTGAGGTTCATCTGTTGCCTCCATGTTCTCTTAAAGGCAAGTAAACAGTTTGGGTACATAGTAGGTCTTAAATTGGACACCCCCCCCCCAAGCCTCTCCTCACATAAAGCATTAATCAAGAAAATGCTCCACAGATTTGCCTACAGGCAATCTGATGGAGACAGTAGTTTAATTAAGGTTCCTTCATTGTCAGGTTATCAGCAAACACTGTTACCCGCTAAGCCATCTTGCTGGTATTTGAACTAGTGTTTTAAACAAATCAAAATTAGTGGTGTAGTTCAATAGTAATGTACTTGCTTAGTGTTCATGAAACCTTGCTTTAAACTTTAGCACCATTAAAAAAGCAAGTAAGATGATGTAGCTAGGTCTTATGGGTCATACATGTAATCCAGCATTTTTGAGGCTGAGGCAAGACTGCAGTCAGTTTGAGGTTTAACCTGGGCTATGTAGTGAGATCCTATCTCAAGAAACAAAACCTAAAATGAATACACAAATTTAAAAGAATAAATTGGCTAGTTTGAGCTTACAGGCATTCAATACTTGGGTAATTTATCAGCTAAAGAAGTAAAAGTTGCACTATAGATATTCTAGAAAATAAAATTTCAAATTATTTATTGGGTGCCCCACCCAGCTTTTTCCATTAGGACAATTTGAAGGATGAAATGCTTTAGAAAGAGACATTCTATATGGTAACACTAACTTTTAAATTCAGAGAACTTAAAGTGTCTTGTCTTTTCTACCATCTATGATTCTTTGAAAACCTAAACTAGTATGGTGTGTGTTGGAGGCTGGAGGGGGGGATTCTTTTTTTTTTTCCTCATATAACTGAATAGTTACTGAAACTGATTTTATTTGCTTGACGGTAGGGCCCAAGTGTTCTAACTAAGCTCAACCAGGATCCTAAGTGTCCCTGAGATTCATACTTATCGCTTGGTTTCTTGAGAGTTTGACACATTTCTTTTCTCTTTGTTTCTTTCCTTCTCTTCTCCTTTTCTTCCCTCCTTCCCCCTTTCCTTTTTTCCTTTTCCTTTTCTTTCTGGCTTCTGCGTAGAGATAGTCCAGGATGGCCACTCTTTCTTACCTTCCTTTTAGGAAAACTAAACTTTACAAATGATGTGTTGTTAATGAGATACAGGTTACTTTCTCTCAGTTTAAATTACTAGTAAACTTTCATTGTTTTTAAGTCCATTATTTACACAGAGGTAGGCTCTGGGATTTTAAAAATGAGTAAAACCTGTTCTTGATAGTGAAAAATGTATTTACAGTGGAGGTGGAGTACAGTGAAAATTGTGATTTTTAAGTGTTACTGTGACAGTAGTGGGATTTGGGAATTGTGAAGGAGTCAGGTCTTCACCTTCTGGTGGACAGGAGGCTGAGAGAACTCTTCAGGAGGGCGCCTGAAAAGAAGGCATCATGTTGAAAGGCAGATCTCTAGTGACCTCCTCCAACCCACTCAGTTTCTGGGATCTAAGTGATCACTTTTCTCTCTGGTCTCCAGCATGGTCTAAAACTAATATCATCTCCTTTAGAGCCTGCTCTGTAGTGTCATCTAACCTGGACACTCAGTTACTCTGTCAGTTTCCCTGTCTCCTCTCCTGTTTCTATATGGCTGCCAGCTTGGTCTTCTCTGAATATAAATCACCCCACCTTCCCTTTGACACAACTGTTTTCCTATTGCTCCTGAGACAATGGAAATTCATAACATTTTACATAGCTAGGCAGAAATGACCTTGTAATCTCTTGAAGAGACAATATGATTCTAATACTTGTATAAGAAAAGAACACTTAAGGTACAGGTTCTGGTATGTGTTATATGTCTGGTAAACTATATTCCCATATTTATTAGCATAGTTGGCTCATGGAGTCTGCAACTAAAGATAGAGGCATTTGCTTTGTATTTGCTGCATTTCTCCTTCCTCTTCCTCACAAAACCCTACATGTGAATAAAAGTGGCATAAGAAGTAAAGACCCCATCATAGTATTTGAAGTGATAAGTGTGATCAGGTGTGTGTGTGTGTGTGTGTGTGTGTGTATGTGTGTGTGTGTGTGTGTGTGTTGGTTTATCCTTTGTTTTTCAAGGCAGGGTTTCTCTGTGTAGTCTTTCTTGGCTGTCTTGGAACTTAATCTGTAGACCAGGTTGGCCGTAAACCCAGGGATCAGTCTGTCTCTGCCTCTAAGTGCTGGAATCAAAGGTGTGCTCCACCACTGCCCAGCCCTGATTTATCCTTACTATCCTACTGTACTTTCTACTCTTAATGTGTACATGGAACCTTTTCACTTGTACCTTTTGCAACTAGAGAGGTCTCTTGCTATTTGAGAGGGAATGGTTGGAATAGCCCCTTGGATAACAAAATCCATATAAAATGGCAAGGTAATTGACATAATCTGTGAACATCTTTATGTTCCAAACTATCTGTATTATACTAAATTAGCTAATACGACAGAGATACTATGTAAATAGTTGCTGCACTGTTTGTTGTATAATACTGTTTAGGAAAAATGGCCATAAGTTTGTACATATTCACCATAGAGCTGTCGGTTATGTAGTGTGAGAGGGGGGTATGGGTTAGACAATGCTCCAAGTGTTGGAAGTTGGTTGGGGATATGTGGAGTGGCTGGGACTATAGCAGTTTGTGCTTACCCTTCATTTATTGTGTTGAGTGAGCATAGTACTCGGAATGAACCAAATTCAGGTTTTGTTGTTTCCTAGTTTTAGTTTTTTCCCACTGAATATTTTTTTTAATTCAACATCCTATCTTTATTAGATATATTCTTTATTTACATTTCAAATGATATCCCCTTTCTAGGATCCCCCCTCCCCAAAAGTTTCATAAACCCTGTTCCCTCCCCCTGTTCCCCAATCATTTCCCTCCCCTCCCACTTCCCTGTCCTTGTATTCTCCTACACTGCTACATCAAGTCTTTCCAGGACCAGGGACTTTTCCTTCTTTCTTCTTGGGCACCATTTGATATGTGAATTCTGTCTTGGGTATTCAGAGCTTCTGGACTAATATCTACTTATCAGTGAGTGCATACCATGTGTGTTCTTTTGTGATTGGGTTACCTCACTTAGGATGATATGTTCCAGTTCCACCCATTTGCCTAAGAACTTCATGAATTCATTGTTTTTAATAGCCGAGTAGTATTCCATAGTGTAAATATACCACATTTTCTGAGTCCATTCCTCCATTGAGGGACATCTGAGTTCTTTCCAGCTCCTGGCTATTATAAATAGGGCTTCTATAAACACGCCACTGAATATTTTTGATCAGAGGTTTGTTGAACCCATACATGTGAAACCTGTGGACATGGGGGGTAAGGTGTATGATCATTCAGTTGTACACTGCTGATCTCCATAACAATGTTTTTAAAAGTGTATTTTTTTATTTTATGTATTTTATTTGATTTTGTATATATGGGTGTTTTGCCTACACGTTATGTCTGCACCACTTGGGTGCCTGATGCCTATGGAGGCCAGAAGATAGTGTCAGATCCCCTACGTGGTGTGAGCTGCTATGAATGCTGGGATTTGGACCTGGGATCTTTGGGAGAGTAGCCAGTACTCTTAGTCACTGAGCCATCTTTCTAGCCCCCTATTCTAGCTTTTTAATAATTAAAAACTTAAAGAATGATTTTACTCTAAAAATGTGAGCCCCATAGAGTGAAAACTAGCTTGTTGTATAGTATACATAATTCCCATAATAAGGTCACATATCTATAAACCTGCTACTATTTAAGACTTATAGGTAAAAGTATGTTTATAAATAAAAATATGTTTTAAAAGCTGAGCATGGTGGCTAACTCCTTAAATCCTAGCACTTGGGGACCGAGGCAGGTGGATCTTTGAGTTTGAGGCCAGCCTGTTCTGGAGTGAGTTCCAGGACAGCCAGGGCTACACAGAGAAACCATGACTCAAAAAACAAACAACAATTAAAAAACCAAAAAAAAAAAATTAAATAAAATCACTCAGTGATAACATTTCCAGGATTTAGCTATATGGAATACATGGGTTTTTCTCTACAAATATCAACAGTAAAAATGTTTTGTTGATATCATTTTGCTTGGGATTAAAAGATCATATTCAAGCTGGTTAGATAAAATGATTATAATATGAAATCATTGCTTTTAGAATAATCATGGGCCAGACTGGGAAGAAATCTGAGAAGGGACCCGTTTGTTGGCGGAAGCGTGTAAAATCAGAGTACATGAGACTGAGACAGCTCAAGAGGTTCAGAAGAGCTGACGAAGTAAAGGTAATTTCATAAAAATGCTTATATAATGGAAACTAATTTCCTCCAGCCCAAGTTAAATAGATTTACTTTGAAACAGTACTTTTTCAGTTAAGGTCATATTTACAATAAAATCGATTAAGACTTGCAAGCGATGGTCTGTCTGTACTGTGTGCCTCTAATGCCAGCACTTGGGAGGTAGAAACAGAAGGACCAGAAGTTCAAGACTGCACTGATGAGAGAGGTTTGACGGGTAAAAGTACTTGCTGCTAAACCTGATGACCTGATTTTGAACTGTAGGACCTTTGTGGTGGGAGGAGAGAACCAATCCCCACAAGTCCTCTGACGTCTGTAGAAGCGCTGCAGCACGTAATGCACAGGCACATGAATCAACAATGTAATAAAAAGTAAAGAAGCTCAAGATCATCCTGGGATACGTGGACCCTTTCTCAAAAAATGAAAAAAATATTTATCATGCTCATTAATGATAACAAATATTTAAATTAAGGATTATTCAGCCCTGTTTGAAAATCAGTCTTTTCAGTATGCCTTTGCAGTGCTTGTATAGACTCTGACAGAAATACAAAGGCATTTGTTTTAAGATTTTGTGTTTCTAAAGTCATTGTGATTCTAAAGTACAAAGTTAAACAAAAGGAGGATGGAAATAATTTCCTGTTTCCCTTTCACTTACAGGGAACTAGGGGCAATGTTTTTGTATTTATTATTAGAGTGTGGAAAATTGTAGTGTATTGTGTGAAATCTGTACATTTGAGGACATGGTCATGGTACTTTTGATGATTCACTAGATTTTAACCTGCTTTAAAGATGCTACATATTGTAACAATGAACACTTTCTTGTTTGTTTTTAAAAGACTATGTTTAGCTCCAATCGTCAGAAAATTTTGGAAAGAACTGAAACCTTAAACCAAGAATGGAAGCAGCGAAGGATACAGCCTGTGCACATCATGACTTCTGTGAGCTCATTGCGCGGGACTAGGGAGGTTGGTTAACACAGTGTTGCGACAATTATCAACACATTTGCTTTCACTTATTGGAATGTTTATTGCTTATTGAGAACAATTCAGATTTCAGGATATGTCTCTTTTGTTGCTACGTCTTTCAGAGTGTATCAGTGGCAGTCTTACCAAACTACTAATAATTCTTTTAACAGTGTGGTGTGTTTTAGGATTTGTTTTGGCTATTTAGACATACTAGACTTAAAAATAACTTTGAAATCAAATCTCTAAAATGCTCAGATTAGTATTATTTAGAGCAAGGCATTCTAATTCACAGTTGCTTTCCTCCCTGTCTCCTTAATAAAAATTAGTCATGTTGTAAGAAATATTTCTTTTTATATTTATGATCTAAGAAAGCTTTTTATTAAGCATTTTGTTTAAAGACTGAGAATTTTTAAAAAAGTTCAGTATTCTGAGATTGGCATTTTCTACAGTTACATTTTCTGAGTGAGGGAGATCTTAATCACCATCAGATAATTTCTTATTTTCAAAGAAAGGCAAAAAATAAAATCCTATAGTGAGGGAAGGGAGAAATATTATAATTCTATTATAATCTCAAACAAAAGTCCTATGGTAGAGTCTATTATTAAGTATCTCATCAAAACATACTACCAGCAAGATGGTAGGGAATGGCAGAGACCTAAACAGAAGAGAACTACTTATTAGCATTCTGGTTTGAACATTTCTGTTTAGGGGCCTTGTTTTACAGAGAAAGATATGATAAAGGGTGTTTAGTGGAATCTGAAGGAAAAACAAGTAATTTGGAATCAAGATTATACTATTGTAGATTATTCATGAATGCATAAACATGGGAGATCACCTATTTATTCTGAAGTAATTACTTCAGTGAGCATTTTCATATGTAACAGTATTATAATAAACAAGCCGTAATTTGCTGTTATCTGAAGCTTGTGGAGGTTATGTGACACACAGGCTTCAAAGGCTTCTGTGATGGTTCAGTGGCATTTTCACAGATAATACTCTATATATGATTCTAAAGGTGACTTTGGTGATGTTCGTGGTGCTGTGGTATTGGTGAGAATACATGATTTGGAAAAGTTCCTAGTTCTTTATAGTTTGTAGGTGACATCTTTAAAGTCTGACTTACAATTTTACAAATTTATAAATTATAAGTTTACATACTTTATATTATACTTTCCCCATTATCATGAAAATCAAGAGTAGAGCTTGGAAGCAATAGCTTTCATTATTATTTGAAAGGTGAAAGGGATACTATTCTATGCTGTGCCTCTGAACATTCTAAGACAGGCATTTCAGGTAATTCTTTTGCAAGGTTTATTTGTTTAAGATTTATTTTTGAATGGGGTGTGGTAGCTCAAATCTGAAGCAGGTGGATATTTGTGATTTCAAATTCAGGATTATAATAGTGAGACCCCCATCTTTTAAAAAATCTTATATGTATATGAGGGTTTGTCTACATGTATTTGAATGGACTGTGTGCATGCCTTGTGTCTCTAGAGATCAGAAGAAGGTATTAGATTTCCTATAACTGGAGTTCTGGGTAGTTATAAGTTACCTTGTAGGTGCTAGGAGCTGAATTCAGGTCCTCTGTAAGAGCAGCAAGTACTTTTAATCACTAAGCCAACTCTCTTCCCATTCTTTTTAAAGTTTGCTGCCTTTTTAAAAATTTCGAGTATTTTATTCAGGAGTACTGTCTTTACATGGTTTCCATTCCTCTCCCTCAGCTCCTCCCCACTCCCTCTTAAATTCTGAAGTTTTTTAATTATTTCCCCCACCCTGTCTGTCTGTCTGTCTGTCTGTCTCTCTCTGTCTCTCTCTTTCTCTCTCTCTCTGTCTCTCTCTCTGTCTCTCTCTCACACACACACACACATACACACACACACATACATACATACTCTGCTGAGTCCATTTAAGCTGCTTGTAGATGTATAAGTTTTGAATATTTTATCTTAGTAATTTTGATAAAGAATAGAGTTCACATTTTGTCCTTTATAGAGCATTTCAAACATAAATACTTCCTTGTTATTGAGATTCAGAAATAATTTTAGTAATCTTGGCCACAGAATTTGAATTTAGAATATATTTCTTTTTTTTTAAGGTTTTTATTTTCAGTTCTGTGTATATGTGTCTGTGTGTGACTGAACATATAAGTACATTGCCTGGGAAGGCAACCAGAGGGCATCAGATCCCTTGGAGCTGAAGTTACAGCTGTTGTGAGCCACCTGACATGGGTCCTGGAAACTTGAGTCCAGGTCCTCTGTAAGAACCATAAAGGCTCTTAATGGTTGAACCATCTCTTTAATTCCTCTCTTTGTTAAAAAAAAAAATATTTCTGACTTGAAGACAGTGATAATGTTATGCATTCATTTTCTTTGGTCTTCAGTTAATCTTTTAAAGAATTACCCAACATCAAGATGTCATTAAGCAATACTAAAGGATACATGCTTATTGCTATCATGGGGCTGTTTATCAGAATATGACTGGCTTTGTCTTAACAACTAGAAAAATTTGTGAGTCTTCTTTTTTTTTTTTTTTTTTTTTTTTTTTAGCTGTTTTCTTTTCTAGGTTTAGTAAAGAAATTGATATTACTCTTGATGTTCTTAGTGTATTTTTCGTATATTTGTCAATCCCCCCCCCCCCCAACTAAAAACTCTAAGGTGGTTTTCCTTCAGTAATTTGTTGTTGCTTATTTTGAGATAGGGGGTCTCACTATGTAGCTCTAGCTGGCCTGGAACTCACTATTGTTCACCAGTCTGGCTTCACACACAGGATCCATCTGCTTCTGAGATTTGGGTGCTGGGATTAAAAGTGCACGGCACCATGTTTGCCCTGGATTATTTTTTAATGTGAATTTAAAAAAAAAAAATACTGTGAATGCCTTGCTCAGGTAATGTCTGTGTGCTAGGCAAATGACATGATAAATAATTTAACAAGATAATCTGCCAGGTATATTTCTAGGAGAATAAGATGTATTTGTAAGCATCTCTGTTTTATGAAAAGAGAATTTTGGTAAGCATTGAAGTATAGAGTTGTTTGCAATAGAAATAGCATTAGATGTATATAATGATTTTTATATTTATGAAGAGTTTTTAAACTTTTGGACTCTTAAATATATGTAGGTTTGCTCTTCCTGGTAATATTTGACATGATTAAAATTATTTGCTTATTGATATTTACAAGTGTTTTTTTAATATTTATTTTTTAAATATTTATTTAAATATTTTATTTAAATTTATATAAATGATTTATTTAAATATTTAAATAAAAAATAATAGAATATAATCATTTTTGTCAAAGAAAAACTAGGTCTGTTTTACATGTAAGCACATACTTGATTGCATGTCTTATTGCCTTGTAATGCACGTTACTCAGGTGATTGTTAAGAGAAAGTACTAGTTACAATTTGTAAAGAAAAAAGAAAACACTCTAATGTAGCTAAGGTATCCGTATACTTCCCGAAACAGCAACATCTCAGCACTCTGATACATCCTCATGTTCAATATAGTAGCACATTTCTTGTAAATTTTGAGAACTCTAAGTTTTAAAGCTATTGTGGTGGTATATGTCCTTAGTCCCAGCAGGCACAAGTTGCCTTGTCAGCTCAGCCACGTGTCCACGGCAGTCCCTGCCCCTGCCTTTCACGGCTCTGCTCTCTGCTGCGTTCTTGTTCCAGCGAAGCTTGTACCACTAGGCAAGGAAAGACCATTTGAGAGAAACTTTCTAGACATCTCTTTAGGCCTCATTCTTTTAAACTACTTAGCTTCCCTCCCTCCCTCCCTCCCTCCCTCCCTCCCTCCCTCCCTCCCTCCCTCCCTTCTTTCCTTCCTTCCTTCCTTCCTTCCTTCCTCCCTTTCTTCCTTGTGGGTGTGCGCATGCTACTACTGGGTGTTTTTTAAATTTTTTTGTTTATGGACGTTTTGCTTGCATTTTTGTCTTCATCACTTATGTGTCTGGTATCCATGGAGGTCAGAAAGGGGGTGTTGGATACCTTGGTCTAGAGTTTGGATAGTTGTGGATCACCATGCAAGTTCTGGGAATTAAACCTGGGTCTGCTTAAAGAGCAGCCAGTGCTCTTACAACTTTCCACCTTCTCTTTGTTTTGTAATTGGTTATTTTGGCATTTGGCCTAAATTAGATTGGGGTTTAGTTTTTTTTTTTATTCTTCACATCTTTCATTTTGATGTTATCTCTGATATATTTGGTTATACTTTTAATTTTTTTATTTTTATGTTCCTCAAGGGCTTAGAAAGTCTTCAGGATTATAACTTACACATCTTTTAGTTTTCTGTTTTTGGTTTTGTATTCTAAGAACCACTTAACCCATAAGAATTTTCATGGCATAAACTGTGTGGAGGTAGGGTAAACCTTTTTTGTTTAGCTGTCTAGTTGCTTCAATATTATGTTGACTAGTCAGTCAACATTAAAGAGCACTTAACTATCTGTTGGCAAAATTAGCAGAAGCTGCTGACACTGCAGGATCTCCTGTGCCAGAACTTAAATGTAGCTCACTCTGTGATTATGACAGGCTTGTCTGTGTTTAGTCTCTGTTGCTCTGTTTGATTCAGTTTTTGAAATAGATTTGCTGCCATAGCTTGTAGACAGTGTGAACTCCTGTAGTATTGTGTTCATCATTTAGTTTCTTTCCTTTCAGTGGTAGTAATGGTTTGGTTTTCTTTCCATAGCACCATTATTGAAGTAGATACTTAAGACTGCACATACACATGCCTTGGTGTCCCATTGTCTATTCTCTGCCCCCTTCCTGCTTTCTTCTCTTTTGGGTGTTTTAGTTTGCCCACTGACCAAAGGTTAGAGGAGGAAAATGGCTAATAGGACAAGAGGGGTGGGGCATGGACCTGTTTAGAATAGTTCCTTTGGACCATTCCAATCTTCTTTGTCTACAGACAAGTCCATTAGTGAAACAACAAACACAAATCACCAATGGCTCAATCCAGAGGAAACCACCAGACTCTGCCAATTGGCATGAGTCTGCTAAAACTACAAGAAGCCGTCAGAACACCACCAGAAATTCTTTGGTGCACTTTTCTCTATGAAGCACAACAAGCAAAGATCATTGAAGAAAGAAAAAGCAAAGTGCATCAATGCAATAGCGTCATCAGCAATGGCCACTGTCAGGGAAGCCCAATGAAGACCAGCAAGGAGAACCAATGCCAGAGCGTCGTCCACTGTTTGTTGGGTTATATTTATACTCTTTCCAAACATCACGTGTCCTTCCAAGTACCCACTCCAGCAAAACATCACATGCCCTTTCACCAGACAACTTCTAGAAAAATACATGTCTATTCTCAGCAAAACATTCTCTCATAAGACAGCTTTCAGAAAAACGTCACATGACACATTTGAGTCTCCAACAAAGCCAGAAATTCTCACTTCACCAGCCCTTTCATTCTCTGGCAGTTCAGAGATGGCATAAATGTTGGGGTGGGTTAACTCAAAGCCCTGGATCTGGGCCTGGTTGGTGGCTGAACTGGTCTGGCTGTCACTTAGCTGGTATTTATAATTACCTTCCTCTGTTACCCATTCTGTGTTTCCGCCACATTCAGCAAGCACCTTAGTGGGTCTTAGCTATTTTCCTCGAAGAGTGACTCATGCTTTCATTAAGATGTGTCTGTGCTCTTTGTAATCCTTCATGGAATTGGTTGTTGTAGTTTCCCATGGACTTTAACCACAGACAGTGGTAACACCAAGGACTGTAGTAACACCAAGAGTGCCCTAAAGGATATCTTCTTTCTAGACATACTCCTTACCTCTGTCGTGGAGAAGCAATCCAATTTCATCTTGTTAGTCTAGATCAGTAACCCCTCCTGACACTTGCTCATTTCTTAACCTGTTGGTTTAAGGGCATTAGAAGTTCAAAGAGGCCTTGGGGACATCTGAGCTTCCAGATCAATGGAATGTTTGATGTGGCTTTTGGCAAGAATTCTCCCCTTTCTGAAACCAGAATTTCTAGGCCAGCAGAATTTAAGGTCATGGGAACAAGAAGTAAAACTTTTCCTAGTGGGTCACTAGGCATGATAGTGAGTGGAACTATTTCTTTTTCCCCTCCTTAGTTTCTGGACACAGGGATCCTGTCTCTGGGAGAAGCTATTCCATATATTGGATGCTGATTCAAAGCATATAGCATCTTCTGAAGAACACCTGCCCCAGGCCTCCAAGGGTTCTGACAACTAATTAGTGTTGTAACTGTCTTCATAGGGCCATTCCATCTTTTTGTTGAGCCAACTGCTTCAAGCTGGTAGGGAACATGGTAAGACTAGTGGATTCTATGATCTTGGGCCCACAGTTGTACTTCTCAGGTATCACATGAGTTCCTTGATCAGAATCAATACTGTATGGAATATCAAGATGGTGGATAAGGCATTCTGTAAATCCACAGAAATAGTTTTGGAAGAAGTGTTACACTCAGGAAAACCAAATCCATAATCAGTATAAGCATCTATTCTAGTATGGACAAAGTGTTATTATTTCTATGCAAGATGTGGTTCAGTGTAGTCAGTCTGCTATCAGCTGGTCACCTCAGGGAGCAGTGCCCTATCTGGGACTCGATATTTTGTTTGTTTTTGTTTTTGAGACAGGGTTTCTCTGTGTAGCTCTGGCTGTCCTGAAACTCACTCTGTAAACCAGGCTGACCTTGAACTCAGAAATCCGCTTGCCTCTGCCTCCCAAGTGCTGGGACTACAGGTGTGCACCACCACGAATGGCTTGGTCGGACTTAATATTTATTGGCTGCAGATCTAACACTTAGCAGCAGCTATAGCCAGTTCATCTTTGGTAAATGGCAGTCCATGTTTTCAAGCTCACGTATAATCCCCATATCTGCCACCATGGCCTCTTTGTTTATGTGTCCATTGGGTAATGACACAGATGGCTAGGAAAAGAGGCTTTATCTACTTGATTATTGAACTCCTCCAGCTGAAGTCAACTTTTGATGAGCATTTACATGGGATACCAAGTATCTTCACATTCTTCACCCATTTGGAGAAATCTGTCTACATACTCTTCCCCAGATGTTTTTCTTACTAATATTCTAATCATGTTTTTCTAAGTCCCTGACTGTTCAGCCAATTCAATGTTTACAAACTGTTAATCAGTGAATAATCACACATCTGACCACTTCTTCTGTTCAGAGCACCATATGTACTGCCTGAAGTTCTGCCCTTTGTGAAGATTTCCCTTCACTAGTGACTTTCAGGGTTGTCCCAGAAACAAGTTGTCATGTTTCAACTGTCTACTTCTGGGTAGGGCTTGCATAGTATGCAAAACATCAGTAAACCAGGCTCTAGTTTTTTCTTTTCTTAGTCATCAGTCATATGAGGCTTATGTATACATGCATGCTTGGGATCAGGTGGCATTGTAACAGCAGATGGACGACTTCTTGGGTAACTTGCTTGTGTCTTCAGGACTTGCTCAGGCCTGATCATATGTATACCACTTCTATTGGAGAATGGATTGCTACTATGCATGTCCTATTTTATGGTATGGTTGGTAAGATAATACCCAGTTCATGATGGGCAGCTTCAGTCACATTGTAACTTGGTGGCCCATTGTCAAATGTTCAGTTTCTACTAAAGCACAAGCAGGCCAAGAACTGCCTTGTCAAAGGGGGGATAGTTGTCTGCAGATGATGATGGTATAGTAGACCCTTGTTCCAAAATCCGAAGTGGCTTCTGTGATTTACTTATAGAGGCCTGCCTATCAGAGGATCCAAACAGCATCCCTATCTGCCACTGACAACCTCAAAGTATCATTACCTCTACTAGATCACATGGTCCAAATGGTAGTGTAGCCTGCACAGCAGCTTGGACCTGTTAAAGAGCCTTTTCCTGTTCCAAGCCCCATTCAAAGCTAGCAGTTTTCTGAGTCACTTGTTATATAGGCTGGACTAACACATTCAAGTGTCCCCAGAATTCATATAGACTCACCAAACCTTACACTTCTTTCTTGGTGGTAGAAGGGGCCAGATGCAATAACTTATCCTTCATCTTAGAAAGAGTATCTCTTTATGTCCCATAAGAGTGTGTACTCCTAAGAATTTAACTGGGCCTTTGAATTTTGGCTGGATTTATTCCCATCCTTTGATTCACATGTATCACCAAGTCAAAAATGGTTGCTACTTCTGCTTACTTGGTCCAGTCAGCATGATGTCACCAATATAGTGAACCAATGTGATACTTTGCAAAAGAAACAGATGATCAAGATCCCTTAGAAGTAAGTTATGACTCAGGGCTGGAGAGGTGATAGATCCTCAGAGAAAACTATACAGGTATACTGCTGGTCTTGCCAACTGAAAGCTGATTGCTTCTGGTGGCCTTATGGACAGTCAGGTACCGAGAAAAAGTTAT